>NC_083319.1:30846232-31154513 GCF_963455315.2 Globicephala melas
CTTATTGTCCAGGTTTCTGTTCCCTAAACAAAAGCTAGCTGTCAGCCTTAGTGTTTCCTGTCTATTAATGAATCATTTTTCACTTTTCTTCTCTTCGTCTTAAACATAGGAATGATCCAGAGAAACTAGATGCCTTCATCATGGACAAAGCCCTTCTGGATTATGAAGTGTCAGTAGATGCTGACTGCAAACTTCTAACTGTGGGGAAGCCATTTGCCATGGAAGGTATTAATCAGTCATTCTTGATTCACTTTTACTCAGAATGTGCTCAGTTTGCCAATCTAGAAAGTCACAAATGCCAATGTCAGAGGCAAAGAGCTATTCATCTTCCCTTGTTTTCATTTTCAGCTCTTAAGCACTCAGCTATTAAGTTGCTGAAGTTAGGTATTTATTTTCTACCTACTCCACAAACGTATTGTTATCCAATTGTTAGAAAAACAACCACCAAAACGCCATTGTTATCCAAACAATGTTGCTTTAGATATCTGGGAGTGGTGACAATATAATAAATAGGGAGTCCAGTTTTAATTTAATCTGTATTTTCTAATGTCCAAATCCTGTAATGAATCTGATGCTAAAACTAGAATGTTTGCATTACAACTGGAAGGACCCCAGTGTTGATTTAATCCAGTCTACTCAGTTTTATCCACAAGAAAACCCAGAGACGTTTTACCACTTTCTCATAATCACACAATTAGATGTTAATACTGGAATTAGAATCCAAATCTCATGGTCCTTAAATAAATGTTTCCACTAGTTGAAAAATAAGTAGAAAAAAATCAACGTTTGTGGTTTAGTAACCTCTAAGAGTCCTAAACAAAACCTTGTTTGGGACCTTGAGTTTGTCTTTCTTCCCACTGGCAGCAAATTTTTGCTTTCAATTTGGTCAACCAATCAATCAAACTTCAGGACCAAAGAAAGACTGCTTTGTCAGTAGCTCCTTGCATCCTGGACAACAGTTGATATATGGAGCTGGTAGTTTGAACCAGCAAATTTCACATCTCCCAGTTCCCAGCTTCCCTCCTCTGACAGTACATGCTGGTTCCCAAAACAAGCCATACTCACTTGTCAGAAAGCACTTTGACTTGAAACAATCCCACGGGGGTGCCCAAGTTCTATTTCCAGAAAACTATACTTTCCTGTATGTAAATTAGTATATCGAGACTATTCAGATTCCAATTCCCCAACCACAGTTGGTCCCTGTCTCCCCTAAACACAACAGCAAATTTTTTACTTCAGTCTTCGTTTTTGTGATGAATGAGAATGTAACAGCTGATGCTGTTTCTTCAAGACTTCTCCTAAGAGAAATCAATCCCCTCTCCAGGCAAAGCTACCTCCACCTGAACCAGGAATTGAACTCAGGAAGAGAGAGATTTAGTGGTAGGGATCTTCTATTAAGATGACAGTCTGACACAAGAGAGAGGAGATATGGGGATATATGTATACGTATAGCTGATTCACTATGTTATAAAGCAGAAACTAATACACCATTGTAAAGCAATTATACTCCAATAAAGATGTTTAAAAAAACATTACCATCGACCCAGCAATCCCACTACTGGGCATATACCCTGAGAAAACCATAATTCAAAAAGAGTCATGTGGGCTTCCCTGGTGGCACAGTGGTTGAGAGTCCGCCTGCCGATGCAGGGGACACGGGTTCGTGCCCCAGTCCGGGAAGATCCCACATGCCGCGGAGTGGCTGGGCCCATGAGCCATGGCCGCTGAGCCTGCGCATCCGGAACCTGTGCTCCGCAGTGGGAGAGGCCACAACAGTGAGAGGCCCACGTTATCGCAAAAAAAAAACCCCAAAAAAACAAACAAAAAAAATGAGTCATGTACCAAAATGTTCATTGCAGCTCTATTTACAATACCCAGGACATGGAAGCAACCTAAGTGTCCATCAACAGTTAAAGAAGATGTGGCACATATATACAATGGAATATTACTCAGCCATAAAAAGAAACGAAATTGAGTTATTTGTAGTGAGGTGGATGGACCTAGAGTCTGTCATACAGAGTGAAGTAAGTCAGAAAGAGAAAAACAAATACCGTATGCTAACACATATATATGGAATCTAAGAGAAAAAAAAAAAAAGGTCATGAAGAACCTAGGAGTAAGATGGGAATAAAGACACAGACCTACTAGAGAATGGACTTGAGGATATGGGGAGGGGTAGGGTAAGCTGTGACAAAAGTGAGAGAGTGGCACGGACATATATACACTACCAAACATAAAACAGATAGCTAGTGGGGAGCAGCCACATAGCACAGGGAGATCAGCTCTGTGCTTTGTGACCACCTAGAGGGGTGGGATAGGGAGGGTGGGGGGGAGGGAGATGCAAGAGGGAAGAGATATGGGAATATATGTATATGTATAACTGATTCACTTTGTTATAAAGCAGGAACTAACACACCATTGTAAAGCAATTATACTCCAATAAAGATGTTAAAAAAAAAAAAAAGGATGACAGTCTGATGTAGCAGGCCACAAAAAGAAAAGCCAAGGAAGAACTAGAAAACCAAAGAACATTCATTATATAACCTCATTTTGATGTAACAATGGGAAAATTCCCATTTTTTGTGGCATCTAGGGATATGGAAGAGATGTTACTTTTTTTTTTCTGTCCTAGATGCACTGGGTAATTGAGGTCCCTTTTGCCAATAGCAGCTGTTAACAATGAATTATTTGTAGTGGGCAAAAGAATGAAGGACTCTAGTTTCCACCTTTGTCTTAGGGGCCAACTCTATCTTGTCAAAAGGCAGTGGTGAGATGGCTTGTTTGCCTCTGCTAGACCCCAGTGCCAGATGCCACACAATTAACTCCCCACTGGTTTCCTGTTTACATTTCCATCTGTGCTCCTGAGACTTGGTGTCTTGCAGCTCCCATCATCTCCGGATACCACATTGTTTTCAAAGGGGACAAATACAAAATGGTGCAAGGAAGTGCTCTCTCTGCAAGAGAGCAGAGAGACTACAGATTTGAATACAGAGAACGGTCTCATCATTGTTGGCTTATTCTAAAAAAACCATTGCAGGTTTATTCTGGGTGAGGTGCAAATCAGAAATTTTAATTCAATACTGCCTCTGTGAACAAGTTTACAACCTAAAAGCAGAACTTTGTAAAACACAAAGGGAGGACACGTATATTAAAAACAACATGATAGAGATACTAGTAAAAGTCTTGATTGCTGCTTTTAACAAAAAAGTTAATCTCATAGATTTTTATGGAATATTTCTCTCTTCATGAAATTTTAAAAAAATATTATATGCTTTCCTTTAGCAACATTTAGAATTTGTGAACTTATGAAAATGTGGACTTTATTATTAATTAATTAGACTTCATAGGCATAAATATATCATAAAAGCAATTTATGAACAATTTTTACCCATTTAGCTTACAGGAATGTTTCATATGTCTATCTGTATCCTGTCATAGGACCTAGTATAATGCAAAGCATATAACAGTTATGTAATAAATGATGTATTACGTGTTATATAATCATTAGGTTGTATTTGAAATAAGTACCTAATTCACTTATTGTAGGTAATCAAAAGCACCCTGAAGGTCTGCATACACTTTCCAAAATGCTTAAATGACTTTGGGAACTTAGGAAAGAAAACGGAGTCCATTGATTCCTTCATGCTGAATATACATTCGCTCTCTGTAGTAACGACATTATATCAACTCGGTGTGACTACTGAATACCCCTCCCAACTTCACCATCCTGCATTTATTTAAGGCTTAAAGGTCAAGTGGGACAAATGAAAGATAATAGTCCACACTGAGTCTGAAACCTTTTTGTAAGTCTTCAGTGCAGCAAACCAAAACTATTAAGAATTCAAGAGCATGTGGAAAGTCTCTGGTCATATTAAAAACCATACACCAGGGACAAGAAGACATATTGTGTGCTCTGGAAAAAAAGGAAGTGTTGAGATAAATGAATACATGTCCCAAATTTATGCATTGGAGTTAGCTGACAGTAAAGGTCAAATGAGAAGAAAGAGTAATGGAACTGCACAGTACTGATTTGTGACCTTTCTGCTGAAGACTCTGCGTGTTTTTGAGTTTGTTCTGTTACTTGCTTTCCACTAATTATTTAATACAGTGTTTGGAGCACTAGCTCTGGAGTCTGAGTACTTGGGTTAGAATAGAGTTTCTGTTACTAACTGTGCTACACTGGGCAAGTCACTTAATCTGTTCTTTAGCTTCTTCATCTGCATAATGGGTTTGTGAATAGTACATCTATGACAGAGTTGTCGTGAAGAGTAAGTAAAATAATGTATGTTAAGCATGTACAAGCACACAGTAAGTGCCCAATAAATTATTATTATTATTCATTATATTGAATTAATAGATTGAGACCAAGTCATTATAAATTATCCTAGGATAGATAGCGTTCGTATATCTCAGCTTCTCACACATACTTCTCTCTCCACTTTGATGTGCTGGGGGTAAGGGAAACCCATTTTTAAAGTCTCCTTTAAGGTTAGGACTATTCCAATATGTTCTCAACCATTGCCCAGCAGTAGCTAAATATGGTATTCCAAGGCCAGACCGTAAAACGAAATTAATTTTTCTTCCTGAAGTCTTTTTAACCCTATCTAAGATCTTATTTTAAAAATATCTATTTTCCAACCACATTTCAGGAAGATTTTTGAAATCTATGAATTTCTAACTATACATTTGCTAGCCAAAATATATTTCCACCACTCTTAGCTGAGTAAAGCTGATTTACCCATGGGGAAAAGATCAGAATTCTATTCTGAAAATTGTTCTCTTGGGCTATTAAGCTGCATCCAATTTCAAGGGTGCCTGAAGCCTTCATCTCTAGGGTTGAAGGATTCCATTTTGCTTCATCTATCAACCACAAAATAGTCAACCTCGTCTTTATTGCAAAGCCACGTTTCTAATGATAATGAAAGCAACTCAGGCTGCTAAGTTGAGTCAGCAATTTAAAAATAAGAATTCTGACCAATGAACACAATCAAATTTGAAAAGCAGCTGATAAAGAGGACAAAAATGGTTTTACTATTTTATGTTTCTGAATAAAATTGATTTTTATGTCTTTTAACACGTACCTCTTCTAATTGCCACATAACTTTGTTTTTCTGTTTCTCCCCTTGTTCCATGTGCATAGTTTGTTTTAATTAGATAATAATAATTTATGCCAATAATTATTAAAATATCAAGATTTAATATTTGCATTAACATAGAAAATTTTAAAGAACAGGAATCTATTTTTAGTGGTCAATTACAAATTAACCTTGACATGATGGAATGGAGTGATTTAATATTTATTATCTCCTATGTAGCAATTTTTTATAAATGTCTCTGCAACTTCAACATAGCTTTTTCCCTACGGCAATTTTTATACTTTTGTTGTAGTGCCAAAATTCTATTCTTAGAATATTTAAATTTATCGTAAATATTAATTTCCAATTTTTAAACTTTCTTATCATGCATTTTGGTCTCATCTATCCAAAATACCACTATCAAGAATCACTCCAAGATGCCTTCTCTCATCCTTTCATCTGGTAGCAAACTCTCTCCTCATAACAACCGTTTTCTTCATCCTCTTCATTGCATCTTTGTCATTATATTTTATGTTTATTGAATTTATGACTCACCTCTCTTTTCTTCTCAAGCAAAGTCCTATAACATCCTACCATGCTGTGTAGTTATTTATGTATGCCTCATCTCCCCCGTGCCACCATGAGCTTCATATGGATAGACTTCGTGTCTAATTTAACTTGGTAAATTCCATAGCACTTGGCAGAGTGTCTGGGACAGAATAGCATTCAACCCCTATTTGTGGAATTAATGAATAGATGAATGCAATAAATGCTTATCAAATGAAAACAATTCTGCCATGATTACAGTAACCTGTGCTGGAATTACTGGCTTTAAGGGGATTTTTAGGAGAAACAATATAGTCAGGGAGGGTCCTTGCTAGTTAATTTCCTCATTTATGTACAATCATATACCAATTGGGGCTGTACTTACACTATATTTATACAACTTATTGAAAAGTTTATGACAAAATCTGCCCGTGAATAATATATATTTGTGTCTGTTGAATTCAAACCACCAGTTTAGATGATTGTAGTTTTTTACTGCATTGCCTGGTTTAGGGAGATTATATCAATATGATTGTAGTGATAGGGCCTGTTTGAAGGGGAGGAATAGGTCAAGTACTCCTTTGCCTTGGTCACATGCTATAGTGGATACAGTGGAGGGAGCATTGGTTTTAGACTCAAACAGACCTAATTTCAAATGCTAGCTTTGCCATCTATGAGCTGTGTGAACTTCGGCTGTATATTTATTCAATCTTTAAGTTTCTATTCTGCATGGGTTCACATAGGGGTTAGACACATGTGAAATGGTATCTGGCACACAGTAGGGCTCAGTATGTTCTAGTTCTCATTATTAGAATCCCAGAGTGATTTAACTGACCTACATGCCACACTCCAGTATGCAATCTTAGACTAGTGCATGATCTACAAAGTGGGGTAAGATAAGTAAAAAGTTTATTATAGAGCAGTACTTGGTGTATAGTAAGCCCTCTGTAAGTATTAGGAATTGTTGTTGTTGAAAATTATTGCCTCCAGGGGAAAAAATATAAAATATTCAGCAAACCGGGCCTAATGATCCTGACCATCAACCCATACCCACCAGATAGTTCCAAGATCTTCTACTATTTGTTTGTATAAGTCCCAGTTCTTCTCCCTCAAGCTGGTACAAGCTGGGATGTCTCAGTTGTAATGAAATAATCATTATGCAGTGCATTGTTTAATATCTGTCTCCCTAAGAGAGTGTACACTCCGTGACAGCAGGGACCATATTTACCTTGCTCACTGCTAAATCCCAACCACTTAACACAGTGCCTATTCACTCATAAATATTCGTTGAATGGATGAATGAGTGAATGAATAAATGTGTGAATTAGTCAGTGAATATTATCATACACATGACTAGTATTGTGCCTGACATGTAAATAGGTACTGAATGAAAATCTGTGCAACTGAATTTGTCAATAGCATTCATTATAATAAAAGTTTCTAAAGAAAATCGGTTACTTCCTTATAGTTACCCATTACTTTAAAAAAATGTTATTTCATGGTAGAATCAGCAGAAGAACAGACTGCCTGTGTAAAGTCTTTTATTGTCAGTCTTGCCTTTCAAACCAAAACTACTAGGCACAAAATAGGCACTCAAAATAGCTCTTTGAATGGAAAATTCTAATAATGCTCTTGACACTGTAATCATTTCCTTGACTTGCCATTGTTAAGGAACAAACAAAATTACCAGGGGGAGAAAAACATATAGCTCTTTAAAATGCAAAAATTTTTTCTGTATTACTTATTTCCTCTCTTTTATTAGTTATACACGAATCTCAAGCCCTATATTTTTTAAAAAAGGATTTTTGTACCTGTAATTTAAAAAAAGAACAAAAACTAATGTCCTTGGAAATAAATTGTAAGATGGAATCATTATAGCAAGTATTTGTTTCCATGAAGTATCTTTGGATTCTTGACAGCCTTTTGGTCTTTATATGTGAAAAAAGGAGCTAGCTATAGTTTCAGTTTGTCTTCCTCAGTCATCTTGAGGGCAATACATCTTTTTTCAACTATGCTATCCAATAGCTACAGACAAAATGTAGGTAATTAGCTCTTTCACATGGCTCTTCAAAGAGATTAACAGTTTGGAAAGCAAGTAAAGCCCCATACTAAGTAAGGATACAGAGTCCAAGCTAATTAATAAAACTCTGACAACAATTACATCTTCTTTATGCTCCTCCTTCATCCTTTCCCCTTCCTCTCTTGCCTTGAATAACCATTGTCACAGATATTTGGTTTATCAATTCCTTGATTTTTTTCTGAATATACTTTTATCAAATACATATGAATTCTTAAAAATACAGTGTTTTGTTTTGAATGTTTTTACATTTACACAATGGGTTCAGGCTATAATCTTCTGGGATTGATCTTTTTCATTCAGTGTTGCTAAGAGTCATCCATATTATTCCATGTTATTCTAGTTCATATGTTTCACACTATACAATATTCCATTGTGTAAACATTCCATGGTTTATTTACCCATTCTCTTGTCAACATTTGGGTTGTTTCCAATTTTTGCTATTATGAACAATGCCTCTAAGAACATTCTTGTACATATGTCTTGGTGTGGTTATGGAGGAGTTCTTTAGGAATGTATTTAAAGTTGCTTGTCTTAGAGCTTATAAATCTTCAACTATACAAAGTAATAGCAAACGGTTTTCCAAAGTGGGTACATCAATTTTCATTCCCACAAGCAACGAGTAAGTGATCTTATTGATCTACATTTGTACCAACACTTGGTTTTATCAGACTCCCTTTTTTTGACAACAAGTTTTTGTTGATGTTTTAGTACTTATGCTATATTGTACATTCACATGGTCTCATTCTATTATTGAAAAATAAAAGTAAAAAAGTGTCATGCATGACCAGTGATAAGAGTATTTCATAAACCAGGGATTGTAATTCATCTAATTTTGTGTATTTAAGGTCCAGGGGAGGGGTTCTGGGAGAAGTAGATAGGGAATCCTAGCCCTGGTAAAGACCTCAAAGATGGCTTCGAAAGAATATCTTGAAGGGAAGGGCAGAAAGCCTTGGAATACAATGTGCCCCAGTACACAGTACACAGCTCATTCCTCTCCTTTCCAGACTCATCTCTTTTACTCAGAGAGGTAGCAGATACAAGGTAATCATACCTTGGACATTTTTTTAACATCTTTTTTGGAGTATAATTACTTTACAATGGTGTATTAGTTTCTGCTGTATCACAAAATGACTCAGCTATACGTATATATATCCCCATATCCCCTCCCTCTTGCGTCTCCCAACCACGCTCCCTATCTCACCCCTCTAGGTGGTCCCTAAGCACTGAGTTGATCTCCCTGTGCTATGTGGCTGCTTCCCACTAGCTATCTATTTTACGTTTGGTAGTGTATATGTGTCCATGCCACCCTCTCACTTCGTCCCAGCTTACCCTTCCCCCTTCCCATATACCTTGGACATTCTTGAGTCCTTTGAAGGAAAGATGGTGAAAGCTCACTATGCCCTTGTTACCAGGCCTGACAGCAATATCACGCAAGCGTGGTGGCAACATCTCAGGAACCTCTCAGGTGAAACACTCATCTGAGATTA
Organism: Globicephala melas; assembly: GCF_963455315.2. Lineage (NCBI taxonomy): Eukaryota > Metazoa > Chordata > Mammalia > Artiodactyla > Delphinidae > Globicephala > Globicephala melas. The sequence continues at coordinate 30,855,421 of NC_083319.1, forward strand.
TATTTTCTCCTAGGATACGGCATTGGTCTCCCTCCCAACTCTCCTTTGACCTCCAATATATCCGAGCTAATCAGTCAATACAAGTCACATGGGTTTATGGATGTGCTACATGAGAAGTGGTACAAGGTGGTTCCCTGTGGCAAGAGAAGTTTCGCTGTCACTGAGGTAAGGGAAAAACTGCTGATAATGTTGATGCTTTGTACAGATTTACCTTGAAAAATATGAGGAAATGCTGTCATATGTGGCCAATAATCCAGGCTATTACATCTCCTAAGACTCACCATGGTATTTAGATTACTCCTAATTTCACTTGAAGGATGGCTATTCAATAGGAATTTTCCGTAAGACAGATTTGTCTTGGATTTAACTGTGATGCTATTTTGATGAGTAAATGTCTGAATTTCTATTTTTTGCCTATATGTTATATCCACAAGTGCAGAAGAAATGCTGTTCTGCATTACAGTAATAGTATCTGAGATTGACATTAACAGTGTTTGGTTTAACTGTTAATTGCTGGTCACAATGTGGACTTCAAAATATTCCCAGGATCTAACTTCCCAGTGGTCCAGTGATGAATCCCGCTTAAAGCAATAGATATTAACTTATAACTGGTAATTCTTAGATAATCCTAGATTTTTTAAACTGAAAACAACCAATTCCCTTCTTTTAGTGATGGAAAACTAATATCTAGAGATCCTAAGTGATTTGCCCAAGGCACACAAATAGTCAGAATCTACATCTTTTTATTGCAATGCTCTGCCTTTATGATGTAATTAGAAGGAAACCTGCAAAGTGAGCCAGAAATTGGCTGATTAAGATAGGAGACTAAAAGGTGTAACAAGAGCCACAGGCTCCAGTATTTAAAAGAGAAGCCAAATAAAGCAGTATGAGGTCTGCCTGACATTTAAAAAAAAAATCTAAAGCCAACAATAATGACTCCAAATAGCCTCTCTTCGCCAACAACTTTCACATTTGTATTTCAACACCAACTCTTCTGGGCTCCAGAACCATATATCTACCTTCCTATTTGACATTTCCACTTGAATATCTTACAGGCATCTGACATTTAACTTGTCAGAACTGAACCCTGCTCTTCTCTCCTAAATCTGCTTTTCTCTCTGTGCATCACATCTTGGATAATGGCACCTCTGTCCATCGAGTATCTCATTCCAGAAACTGGCAGGGATCCTTAATGCCTCCCACATCTCACCTTCTGCATCCATCAACAAGCCATATCTTTTCCTCTATAAAATATGTCTCAAATATGCCCATTGTCATCTCCACTGTCATCACTCTAGTCCAAGCCATCATCCCTCACCTGGACCACTGCAAAAGTCTCCTAACTGGTCTCTCTGTTTTCATGCCTGCCGTTCTCCAATTTGTTTTCCATGTGGCAGATCACTCTCCTACTTAGAAGCCTGCGATGGCTTCCCATGTTAATTAGGGAACAATCTGAAATGCTGAACATGGCCTGCAATGCCCTGAGGGACTTGACCCTGCCTATTTCTTCAGCCTCATCTCATGCAACTTTCCTCCTGGCTCATTACACCCCACCACAATGGTCATTCCAGATGGAGATACACCAGTGGCTTTCCTGCCTTGAGGTCTTGGCACATGCTGTTGCATCCTCCTTCCCAGATACTCTTCCTCTTCCCACCCCCCGACATTTACCTAGCTAATGCCTTCTCATTATAAACTCCCAGCTGAAATCTCCCTTCTTCAGAGCCTGCCCATAGTCCCTGATGCAACCTGAATCATATCTCCCTTTATAATCTCATATTATATCTTATTTAGAAGATGGTCATTGAGCAAAGATTTAAAGGAAGCAAAGAGGAAAATAAGAAATTAGGGAACTAGCATGCTCTGTTTCTTATCACATGACAAAAACTGTATTAGGGACATTAACTCATTGGTTCTCACTACAACCCTGTAAGGCAAGCATTTTTATATTTTTTTGGAGATATTTGCATGGCTTTTCCTAAAAGAAATAAAATTGGGCTTACACTGGTCAGCTGAATTAATTCAGCCAAGAAAATAAACAAACCAATTGCTTAAACTGTGCAAAGAAAGCAACAATCATTTCATGTGTCCTACCATTTGTTGTGACCATGGTTAACTCCAGCCAAAATCTCCAAGTGATTCAAAGTTGACAGCAAGACATTAGACAAGACGAAGGGAGCCTCCTCGTCATGCCCCCAAAGCCAGCAATACAGAATAACTGGCACCTCCCTGATCACAAGCATACCTCTAGGCTGTGCCATTTCAGAGGACCATCAGACCAAGACATCAGCTGGATGGACTGACTCCCAGGGCAAGACTCTGAGGGTGCAGGGCTCTTCAGCTTCAGAACCTAACTCCACCTGGGCACATACAGGGGAACATACTTTTGGAGACTAACAAGCACTAACATAAATCTATTGATTCTAGTGTGAAAATATCTAACAGAAAGCATGATAAATTTGAAGACATACATTTCTGGACTTGCATCCTGGCTCTACCAATTAACAACTGAGTGACTTAACTGCTCTTAAGTCTGAATTTCTTCATCCATGAATGGATATGATAAAACCTGCCTTGTCATTTTGTTCTGAGAATAAGAGATCATTTATGGAGAGACCAAGTAAAAAACCTGACATAGTAAATAATAGAAATATTAATACTTCCTCTCCTTCCATCAGGAGAACTTCCTGGGGTTCACAGATATCTTCAGGTATCTTTCTGCAGCTTTATTTAGAAGGAAACCTTCCCAGAAATTCTCCAGTAGATTTCCTCATATTCATTGGTCAAAATTACATCATCTGTCCATGTCTAAAGCCAATCAGTGGTGAGGGGAATGAGATCACCATGACAGATTAGCCAGTCATGACTCATCCTCCAGAACTTATTAGCTGCTCCAGGGGCAGCTTCCCTTGAAATACATGGCCCCGTAGAGAATGGGGTTCTCTAAACGAAATGAAACGAAAGCAGGGTTCCCTTAGGAAGGAGACAGGAGAATGAATGCTAAATAGGCAACCAACCACCTCTTCTACACTCTCTCCCATCCCACCCACTTCTAGTCATCATTACAATGAGGTATTTGGATTTAATCACATGCAAGAGCCCTCCCACCTTTGATACAGTGATTACAGTCTTTCCTTTACATCATCCTGAGATTAGAATATTTAATATATTGACAGTATAGCATAATGGTTGAAAGCATGGGCTTTGGAAACAGTTCTAGGTTTGAACGCCACCACCCGTGTGATACAAGACATGTTACTTGTCCATTCTGAGCCTCAGCTTCTGCAAATTGGGGTGATAATGTCTACTTTATAGGATTGTGGTGAAAATTAAGGCAGATAATTAATGTTTATAAAATACTGAGCCTATATCCAAATATGATAACCACGAAGTAGCTCATATCCTTAAGGATGATGAGGTTTCAACTGTTCCAGGGCTGTATGGATTTATCAGTAATTTCAAACAAAACCAAATTAAGTGTGGACAAAAAAGAAGGCAGATTTTGAAAAACAAACAAATAATCAGCAAAAGCCACAAACTGTTCAGATGATATGTGCAAAACACACCACATATTTTTTCAACCATGGTTTTTAACGGGACAATTCAGGGGAGAGGCATTTGGGAAATTCTGGTTGTAGTGAGCTGGAAGCAACTGGATAAGAGGCTGATATCAGGATCAAGTTATGGTTGTTAAGACAACCCTGGCCCCATTTTCCAGGTCAGCTGAATTTGGAAGGGGGCAAGAGGTAGGAATGAGGAGAATGGAAGAGAGGTGTACCCTTAATTGGAACTTCAGAGACAAAAATAAAAATTATGATAACATCCATGTGTGTGTAGAGCTGGTGCCACCCCCAGCTTCAGGGAATGTTAGGAACATGTATGGAGCACTTCTCAGCAATGGTGGCCTGCACTACTGCATATTCTGGTCTGTGCAGTAACAATCTGCTTTGCAATGTTGCTCACCTGTGTGCATTTAAACGGAGTGCATATCCTTGTGCACTGACCGGCATGTTTGTCTTGAACAACCTAAGACAGAATTTCAGGATGTCACCCTCACAGAACCTAAAGATACAATGTAATTAAATGAAACCCATCTTCAGCTCATTGGCTGAGCTTAGTCTCCTCTGTGAAGGCCCTGTGCCTGCTGGATTTTCTATCATTCAGTCCATGAGTCTCTACCTGCTGTTTGGGTGGGGGGTTTAGCTTTCTCCCAGAAAAGGTCAGAAGGAAGCATGCTTGTCAGTACTTTGCTTGCCATCCCTTTTGCCTCAAATGTCATACGTTGCTGGGCTATTAGTGTGAAGAAAGTAGGACTCGATTTGAAATCAGAGAAGCCATATTTGAAGCCTGCCTCTACCATCCACATGACTTGGGAAAAATCACTAACCCACCTCAGTCTCAGCTTCTTCATCTCTTCAGTAAGTTCTTGTGAAGAGTTAATAAAATGGTAGTTTAATGAACACATCCCTCCTCCTTCGTTCTCCCCAGGGGGAGGGGTGCAGAGCACAGCACAGCAGAAGCAGGTATGTTCTGGAGGGTACCTCTCCCAACAGGTGCTCTTGAGAAAGACACTCCTCTGACCTCCCATTTTCCAGGTACAGTCCTAGTCCATGTATGTTGTCACAAAGCAATTAAACAATTTCACTCTGAAAAAAATATCCTCATTTGCCTAATGAATAATACATGGTCACCTAGTAACATGACATGAAAGATGCTTTTTTCCACCTGTTTCTCACAGTTGGACATTAATACTTGGTCCCCTGTCAGAACCTTGATCTATTCACCTCCCATCTCTTGGCAACACCAGAGCTGTCTAGCTGCAATCTCTCTAGAGGATAAACTCATTTTTTTAAATTTTAGGGCTTTATCTGCTCCCAGAGTCACCTAGGATATTGCAGGTCCAATTCTGCAGGCCAGATTCCAGCAATTTTCAGAGAGGAATTTTAAACTGACCTCAGATGTTTCTTCACGATCCTCCTAGCATAGCTGTGCCTCTTCCCACAGTGGACTCGTGGATCGATTCCACAGGGGAACACATATGGCAGGCTTTAAATTGCCTTCATTTCCCTCTGACTCAGCAAAAAAATGTAATTTTTTTTTTTGAGCCACTGACTGAATTTAAGAGTTCCAGGGCAACAGTTTTGTGAAATCTGTTATTTACAAACCAGGAGAAGGAAGGCAGCAGATCACAGCTTAGGAAACTCCCAAAATTCTTCAAGGAATTATTAAGATATGTGATGATACCTCTTTTTGAAAGTCTCCTTTAAATACCGGGTTGAATAATGTGCCTTTTAACCAACTGGGAATAGTCACGAAGGAAGAGGAAACAGTTTGGGCAGGGAATGGATAGCATACTCATACAGTCTAAGGAGAGTTTTCAAGAAACTCTTGGCAGAGGTATGGTTTAAGGAAACCAACAGAAATAGTGCAATCTCTCAGGGCAGGTAAAGTGAAGGAGCCATTACCACACCTTAGCTCAAAGGGAAAAATGGAGAAAGCCACTCCTAGAACCAGTACCCAGGGAGGCACAGGAGAGGGCATTCTAATAGGAGCTGCAGCCTTTGGTTAGGGACATAGCCATGCCACAGTGACCTGGCTGAGAGCCAGGAAGTAAATACCTGACCTTAGTCTCCTCTGGCCCTCCAATCTTCCACCACTGCCTTAAGCAAAGGAAGCCTGTCAATGGGGTCCATACAGGACCTCCCCAGGGCACAAAGCAGGATGGGAAGAGGTGAAAAGTGGATCTGGAAGGGCAAAAGAATGTCCAGAACAGCCCCTCATGGCAGATGAAGGTGGGGATGGGGCCAGCTGAAGGAAAGCACTGGCAGCCTGACCATCTATGAATGTGCAGCTTCTACAACTGCAGAGGTCCAACCGGCAGGGAGGGAGATCATGCCTTGCACTGATCAGGAAGAAGGGAGAAGGACAACCAGGCCACTGGAATGACCTTGGTCTTGGGAGTCACCCTTGCTCCATCATTACTGTGAGGAGGCAGTTTTATGTCCTCGGGAAAGTTACTGAATCTCTGTGAGCCTCAGTTGAGTCCATATCTTCCTGGGTTTTTACAAGGTTTTCTGCCTCTGAATCCATGGGTCTCCTTGTGTTGTCACTGCGTATTTAGGGAAACAAATACATACTAAGCAAGAAGTGGAACACCGTACTGGAGAGAGCTCTATTTCTGGAATCCAGAGACCTCGATTACATAGGGTAGGGAAAAGGAAAAGGAAATGTTGAAATAGTCTAAAAATAAATCACTAATCTTTTCAGTGTTCTTTTATTACTAAGGAAAGTGCACATTAAGAAACTGCCCCATTCCACCCATGACCTCACCTTCAACTTGACCCTCACCCCATCCCTGAACTTACTCAGTCCTTGATCTCACCCCATTCCTGGCACCTAACCCCAACCTGACCTTTAATTAATTCTTAATCTTACCCATCCTTGGCATTCCCCATTCCTGAACTCCATCCAGTAAGGGATGAGGCCATGGAACAGGGGTGGAGTGAAGATGTCTGTGAAGCTCATTATTAGGTCATTTTTTTAAGCTGAAGTGTAAATGGTCTGTTTTTAGGACCACGGTAGAGATACAAATGCAAAAACAACCACGGTGTCAAAATACCCACATGTAAAAGGTACATCAAAACATCATGAACACAAATTACTTAACCTCTCTGAGTTTCCTCCTATGCAAAATGGAGAGAATATTTGATGATTCGCCTTGGTGTAAGGAACAGAGATAATGTACATAAAAGTGTCTGACATGTGGCAGGTGCTGAATGAATGGTAGTTACCATATTTGTCCTGACTCTGCCATGAACCAACTGAGTGACCTTCAGCACATCGCTTAAGTTCTCTGAAGCCTGTTTCCTGCCCTTAAGATTGAGCCGAGCATCATGTCCAGCTTAAGAGAATGCTGTGGTTCTCAAGCAGGTGCGTTTAGAGGGATCCCAACCTAACCAGCTGAAGATCTGGATCCTGGGACACAGAGGAAGACAATGAACTGACTGGCCTCCAGTGTAAGCTCTCCATCCCTGACCACTGCCCCAGAGCACCAAAACGTGCATCTAGTGTGAAACCTATTAATATCTACTCACTGAGAAAATGGAACTTTCTCACAGCAGACCCATTCTTCCCTCTGTTAATTTTTTGTGGGAAGGAGTAATGGGTTAGTCAACTATACACTGAATTCTGAAGAGATCACACAGTCCCATCAAGAAGCTTCAATGCCTGTCAATTTTCTTTGCAGTTTATTTTTAAAGACCCAAACGGAATGGTATGCGAGTGGGGGAGGGGGGAGTCTTAATGCAGTCCTTTTTTGCTCTTGACAACTAGGTCACATCTCAACAGCCTCCTGCACCTCTCTCATCCCTACTCCTTCCTTTTTCAATTTAAAATGTCACTGTCTGCTCTTCAACCTGATGAAAGTTATGGCGAGGCAGGGAGAGTTAATGACTGTAGATTGCTTTAAATTGAAAACCTGAGTAAGTCAAGAACCACCTTGACAGCTGAGTGCTTCCCTTGGACAAGCCTAAGTAATTAAGTTTAGTATTTAAGCCAAGCATAAGGTCAGATGGAACCTATCCAGGTAGCGCTTTCTGGAAACCTGAAGAAACACAAAGCTGTACCTATGTCCTTTTATGATGTGGAGTGGAATTGTGCATGAAGAAAGGGAGCCCAGTCTCAGAAAGGCCTCACCTTCTCTTACTCTGCTACCAGGACAAATTCACTCACTCATTCAGTCATTCATTCATTCATCTGTCAGCAAACATGTCTTGAATCCCTGTGTGCCAGCTCCAAGTCAGGTGCAGCTAATGCAGAGATGAATACAGAGCTCACAGGCAGGTAGAGACAGACTTGTGAAGAAAGCCCCTGGACCAGCGGTCCTTTCTGTCACCAGAGACCGGTTTCGTGGAAGACAGTTTTTCCACGGACTGGGGTGAGGGGGATGGTTCTGGCGATAATGTGAGCAATGGGGAGCGATGGGGAGCGGCAGATGAAGCTTCGCTGGCTCGCCTGCCGCTCACCACCTGCTATGCATCCTGGTTCCTAACAGGCCGCAGACCAGTACCAGTACCAGTCTGTGGCCTGGGGGTTGGGGACCCCTGCCCTAGACCACACCCCACAGGGGCAGCAGTAGAAGAAGCAGCAAGGTGGAACAGTGACACAGGCAAGCCCATGGTTCACTCACAGAAGAGCAAGTAGGAGTCAGAGAAGGCTTTCTGGAAGAGGAAAGCCCCTGTAGAGTGAAGAGCCCTCTGGTCAGAGCATGAGCAAGACACCAAGGCATGCAATTAAAAGCAATGCAATTTGGCCCCACCCTCCAGAGACACCGCACCAAACCACGCTGGATGCACAGGACTCCACATGCTTTTAGTGGTGCCTTCCTCAGGGATTCTAAAATTACAGGTGGCCACCTTCCCTGGCCCACTTGTTATGCAGCCACAGCTAGACCCAGGAATAAGTTATAGGTCTTTGACTTTTCCTGTGTTCTACCTTGGAGCCCACCATTATCTCCACGAGGGCAGGGACATCCTTTCTAGTATGGAAGGCAGTCTGGAATAATGGAAAGAATTTCAGTTCTGGAAGTGGACATCCTAGGGTTTGACTCCTGGCTCCATCACTGTGTCTGTGCAAGCCGTGAAACTTCTAAAACTTCACATCCTCACCCCAAAACTGGGGATAATAATAGTCTGCTTGTAAGTAATAAAATGTATTTAATGAGATAGTTTATGGAGAATACCTAGCTTAGCAAATGTTCCCCCCTCCTTCCCTGAGTATAGAGCTATGCACATAGAAGAAAAAATATTTGATAAATAATAAACACATGCAAAAAATTACTCCTGGACCCATCTCCAAAAAATCAGAAACACCTTATAATTCCAACATAAATGTTCTTTTATATTATATTACTTACATGTTCTAGAACTGAAGACTTTTGGGGGGAGGACTTGTGAAATACATGATTCTGGAATTTTCTGTTTTGCAATGTGCTAGATTAGCCAGCATTTACAGTATCATGTTATTCCTTTTGTCCAACTCAGCTTCTAGGTTGAGTGGGAAAACAGGAAGGTGGCTTATACAAACCATTAGCCTGAACTTAAAACAGATCTTTAAAGAAACAACAGTAACTACTTTCTTTAAATGTGGTCAATGGTATTTCAAAGTCCGGTGGCTGGGTGCACAAGCTGGAGACCTACAATTCTCTAGTCTTGTTTTCTCGTCACCCCATATCATCACAAAGCTAGGGCTGCTTCTCTGTTGCTCTCTGGTTACTATAAATGACAAAAGTTTTAATTCTGATACAGTGAAAACTAATTCTAGCAAGTGTCCTGCTTTACCCATGCTAATGAGCAATTAAACAGATAACATGGAATAAGGGTCTCCTCTTTTATATACCAGAGATGCTTGAGCATCCGTTATACCCATGATCGCATACTGTTAACAGTCCTTATTTTTGCCCTGGTTGAATTCAGTGAACTCGTGAATATTTATGAAATATTATTTACTATGCAACTAAAAGGTGTGAACAGTGCTCAGACTGATTAGGACTATTGTGAGAGACAGTCTTCCTTCCACTTTTTTAGATTTCCATACACTGAAATCTGTGGGGGAATCACATGAAACGGGACTCCTCCCTAATTATTCCCAGTGCTAAACAATTAACTCTCCAGGCTCTGAAGATTCCAGCTTGAAAAAAAAAAAAAAAAAAGGAAGGAAATGTGTGAAGATCATCACCTAGTGGCTATAATGTGAAGTGTCACAAAATATCAGAAAACCATCTTTTTTATATCTCACAGATGGTATTAACCAAGTCTAAGAATATGAGAAATTGCCCCGACATTTCCTCCGAAGACACTTCCTCCCACGTGGCTGTGGGAGTTGGATAAGAAGCCAGTATCGTCAGGGGGTGCAGGGCGGGGAGCCCAGGAGCCCTTACACACACCATGTGAGCCCTTCATCACACAGTAGAGGTGGCTTCCTGCAACATCCAAGCACAGGGCTGGTCAGCCTGGGAAGCCAGTGCAGTCACATTTGGAGTCTCACCTTTGCTTCCTCCGTCTGTCCTTCTGTCCAGTAAGACACCGGGCCTAGTGTTATGGGTCTAATTGTACCCCCCAAAAAGATAGGTTTAAGTCCTAAGGAGCTAACCCCTTGATACCTCAGAATAGGGCCCGGTTTGAAAATAGGGTCATCAAAGATGAGATTAAACAGTCACACTGTAGTAGAGAGAGTCCCTAATCTAATGACTGCTGTCCCTATAGGAAGACAACTAGCATGCAAAGACAGACACACAGGGAGAACACCATGTGACCACGAAGGCAGAGGGTGGATTTATGCAGCTTCAAGCCAAGGAATACCAAAGATTGCCGGCAAACTATCAGAAACTAAGAATAAGCAAGGAAGGATTCCTCTACAGGTTTCAGAGGGAACATGGCCCTGCCAACATCCTGATTTCAAATTTCTAGTTTCCAGAACTGGGAGACAATAAATTTCTGTTGAAAGCACCATCCAATTTCTGCTACTTGTCATGGCAGCCCTAGCAAATGAATACACCTCACCTTTCACCTCTAGTGCCTCTTTCATCCTAGCTCAGGCTCTCATATTCCAGATAAACATGCATAGTTGTCATTGTTTGCTGGCCGCTCTCCCAACTGCCAGGCACTTACCCTGTTCAGCTCACCCTTAACAATGCCAGATTGATCTTTTTAGAATAAAATTCTGATTTGGTCACTCATCTGTGCTTTCCCTGTCATATGGAAACCAAGTGTCTTCAGCCAAACATTCAAAACTCCCCTTGATCTATTTCCTTCCAGCTAACCTCATATTTTGCTCAAGTATTTCAGCCGCATTAAACTAGTTGCTGGTATCTATGCCTACTCCCTTTCCTACTTCTATGATTATGGTATTTGTCACCCTTGTCTTCATCAGGATCAAACAATACTTCTTGGGGAAAAAAATCTTCCTCCATTTGTCCCCAGCAATAATTCTAGGAAGTTCTCAACAAGTTCTCAGTTCTCTGAATTCTTATAGCTCTTTGCCCTTACCTCTCTGATGACATCTTTCTTTTTCCATCTTGTGCTGTAATTAATCACAATCTCTAATGCCTCAGTTCACTCAGCAGTAGGTAAGCTTTCTGAGTAGGGACCATCTCTGAATGCCCTCAATGCTTTATATGTCAAAACATAATTGGATAAATGATGCCCTGTAAAGGAATGATTGGATAAATGTTGCCCTTTCTTCAGTGTCTAAGGCATGGTCAGATCATCTCTTCACTTCATCTAATACCATGCTCTCCCTTGACCTCCCTGTTCTGGCCACACTGGCCTTTAAGTTTGTCCTACTTGATATGCTCTTCCTGCCCCAGTGCCTCTGCACGTGGAAGTCCTTCTTCCTGGAACACGCATCCCTGCCTAAACATCCAGTTAACTTCTCCCTGAGATTTCAGCTCAATCATCACTTCCCCAATTAAAGTTCTGTTAATCTTTCTGACTAGATTAAGATTAAATTCCTATTGTGTTACTTTTCATCTCTGACACTCACCACAGGTGCCCCTGTACATTTATGGGCATGATAATTTGGTTCATGTGCATCTTCCCTACAAACGGTAAGCTCCATGAGGACAGAGACAGCTGGGAAAGTATCTGCCTTAGGTCACTACCATATGCCTCTCATATTGCAGATGCTCAATAGATATTTGTGTAGAAAACAAATAAGTACTTAAGTATATTTGCATGTGTATATATACAAACAATCTACTAGAATTAGAATTTTCTAGACAAGTCTCCAATAGGCAATAATTGTTATATCTACCATATTTGTACCTACTATGTGCTACGCACCGAGTCTAATACTTTACGCATTTTATCTCATTTAATTCTGAAAACGATGCTATAAGTTAGCAATTGTATCCTTGTTTTACACATGAGCAAACAGTGGCTCAGATAAGTAACTCTGCCCAAGATCACGGAGTTGTTAAATAGCAAAACTATGATTGAAAAACCATATATTCCAAAGCTCATATTAAACACCATCCCAGAATTACAAAAGAAAATCAAGCATATTACTCTTGATTCTTTTGAATATACATGATAAACATAAAAGACTGAGCAAATAGTGATAACAACCTTAAAGCCATACCACTTACTAAACTGTAGACTTCTCAAGGGACTGTGTCTTGTTCACCACAGAAAATTCCATTACCTGGCAGAGGGCCTGGCACATAGTAGGTGCTCAATATATATGTGTTAAATGGATTGTTTTATTATTGAAGTAGAGTTGACTTATAACATTAGTCTCAGGTGTACAATATAGGGATTCAGTATTTTTATAGATCATACTCTGTATAAAGATATTATAAAATATTGCCCATATTTTCCCTGTGCTGTACATTACATCCTTAAATCTTACTCATTTTATACCTAGTAGTACCTCTAAATCCCCTTATCTTCCCTTGACCCTCCCCCCACCTCTCTCCTCAATGGGAGCCAACTAGTTTGTTCTCTGTATCTGTGAGTCGGTTTCTGTATTATAATATTCATTCATTTTATTTTTTAGATTCCACATATAAGCGAAAACTGTATTTGTCTTTCTCACTCTGACTTATTTCGCTTAGCATAATACCCTTTAGGTCCATCCATGTTGTTGAAATATTTGTTAAATGGATTCAAACTTCAAACAAGGTTTGTCACATCCAAGGAAGATAAAACACATAGAGCCAGAGTCAAATTTCTGCTTTGGAGAAAGCAAATAAAGGAGTAGGAAAGGGAAAAGTAAGGAGACAAGGTGTAAAATCTCTTGAGCCCCTAATGTGCGCTGGTGTGCTCTTTTAGTTGTGTTGTTGTTTTTTTTTAAGTTTTAGATGTTATCCCACTTAAACCTATAATAACATTATATGACACCATTATAGTATTTCTGAGTTGCAGGTGAGAACTCTGATGCTCATGAATGCTTTTAAACTCACGGCAATGTGGTTCCACAGTCTACACAGGGGCTACCTCAGTACAAACAGATGTTAAAGATGGTGCCCAGCAAATCACAGAAAGGTGAGGGCTTCCAACTGTAAAGCTCCCAGAGTGTGTGAATTACTCAGAAACTTGTTCTGCTGAATAACTTGGAAGATGAAGCTTTATATGAGCCTCAATTCTCATTACTTCTGTTTCTATTTTATTTTCCAGTGTCAGTTGTATTTGCATGTAACCCCTCACAGTCCTTTTCCTGAAAACTCTTGAGGAAAAAAAAAAATGGCTTACTGAAATGGAAGTGGTGTCAGGATCCTGATTTCTTCCAAAACAATCAGCCAGTCCTTTTAATGTGCTTCCTGCAGTGAATGTCCAGCAATCCAAATCCCCCCACAGTGATAAATGGAAAGAGTGACAAATAGTGTTTTCCATGGAAATGACTAAGAATAATGGCTGGAGAAAACTGAAACAATGGCATTGGGTCCCATAATAATGCTGAACTACAAAGTTTATAAAATGTGGAACAATGGGGAACTCGACTTCACACTGACTAAAATTTCAGATCCAGCATCACATTACCTCCTCTACAAGGCAGGAGTAAAGCAATTCTGATTGTGCACCGTTTTATTTCAAAGAAGTGGTACCATCTTCCTGGTAATGTCTGTTTCACCATTAAATTAGCTAACTCTTGGGATGATATTTCTCCTTCTACATAATATTTCTATATGCAATCCCTCATCTCACTCTTAGAATATATAAAGCAGGTGATTATTATCACCACTTTACAGATGAGGACACTGAGGCTGGGACAGTAACAGCTCCTCTAAGAGCTCACAGCTCATGGGGCAGAGCAGGGACTGGAACCTGGTCTATTTAATTCCTATGCTCTCACCACTGCCCCTCGCTACCTCCTAATACCACACCATATAGAGGAAGACACTTACTTAAGAGTTTCCACACTGATGACTCCTTCCTAAAGGACAACCATCAAGGCATTACTCAGGAGAAAACCAAGAGGACTCCATAAGAGTACGAGTGAGGTCCGTCACTGCATTCCTCAAGCCTGCGATGGAAAATCTGCCATCAGCCCTCAAAGAACAGTGCCCTGGAGGAGCTGAAGTTAATGCTGGCTAAGGGCTTAGAGCAGCGATTGGCATATTGTACACGGTACACAAGGAGTGTTCATTAAATGAATGCACATACACTTAAGTGCCCAGGCTGCCAAGTATTCTTTCTTTAAGCCTTCATCTCCACCAGCAGGGTAAATAGTAATAAAATTAGTAATAATAATAACAATAATAATGATTTATCATATTGGCTAGTAACAGTTTAATCCTCATACAACTGTTTAAAATATATTATTAGCCCTATTTTACAGATGGGGAAAACTGACATTAAGCAAATTCTCCAAGCTGTTTACTGCTATTAAGTGGACAGTTAAGATTTGATTGCCCTATTGTTACAGAACGCAAGTCCGTGTGCCCCATGCGCAGTGAGGCCAAACAATCCCAAAACACTGGAATTTGGAACAGAGAAAGGTTGATTACAGGGCCATGCAAGGAGACGGATGGCTCATACCTTGAAAACACCGAACTCCCAGAAAGCTTTCAGCAAAGCCCTTTTATAGGAAAGGTGAGGGAGGGGCGTGGTTAGTTGATGCAGACTTCTTGATGTCAGATCCTTTGTTCTTGAGGTCATGATGTTCCCGTAAACCTCACCAAAACAAATGTTATTCTCTGTTCTGACAAGAAAGGAAAGGATAGGTATTTAGTTCTGTCTCCATGCCTCCTTGCGGCTTTTAACACTTAACAAATTCTGTAAGCAAAGCAACATCATTACCCCTCATTTTACAAGGTCCCAAGGCTCGACTTTCGCCCTCTGAGGCCCAGGCCCTGGCTAAGAGGAAGGGGTCCCTGCAGGGGCCGGTTACCCTGCCCGGGAGCGTTAGTCCAGCACTCAGTCTGGGTCCTCCCGCCAGTGCCCAGCCCGACTGAAGAGGCAGAGCTCAGCTGGCAGCATCCTCAGGGCCAGATGCCCAGATCCTGCGCAGCCGTCATCACTGAGGGAGCCAAGTGCCCTGGACCAAGCCGGTCCTCAGGCTCCTCAGACCCCCCAGACGAGGGCCGGGTCCCACGGACGGTGACCCACGGTGACTGCCGCCGCCACTAGGTGGCGGAGGTGGGGATGGGGCAGAGGTTCGCTGCTGCCTCAAGGCCTGGGCCCGGCCAGTAGGGGGCCATGGCGAGGGCTCTGGAGCTCTGCAGGACACAGCCCTCAGCCTGTCCGCGGGGCCCCCGGCTCACCCACCGGCTCGAGGCCAGAGGGCCTGGAAGGGAGGGCCCCTGAGAGAAGACCGCGATTCGCCTCTCACCGCACTCTCTACCATGGGGACCACAGCACGGCTGACTGCCTGCAGAGCGAGACCTCTAATCGCCAAAAATTAACGGTCTCGCGGTCTCGAGGTCTCGCGGTCTCTGAGGTCTCGCGCTAACCATCTCGGTCTCGCGCTAACAGCCGCCGCCCCGCCCCTATTATACTATTCTAAATTCTCTCCACCCTACCATGCTTCTTTAAGACCTAGTTAATTCAGTCAGGAATTAACTGTGTAGATCTAATGGTAAGGTATTCCATGGCTTTGTTGTGCCAGTTTCAGCATGGTTATTACCTATAGGCTGATATTTTGGCTGAACTAAAGCACAGAAAAGGTGGCCACCTTTTTTTAAATGAGAGCGGGTTTGGCCCCTTCAGTTTGATTTAGTGTCCTGGGAGTCCCCCAAGTCCCTCAGAGCTGCATTGTTCTTGAACCAAATGTATTTCGTATGCATTTGGAGTAACTGATGTCTTCCTAAAGGAAGAAGGAATATGGGAGGCAGGGGTGAGATTCATCTTCAACAAAAAAGGACAAATCCACTTCAAGCAACGAGGGAAAGAGTGAGACAGCCTAGGGACCACTTTTACTCTGAAAATATGGCAGAGGCTTCTCAGGACACATTACAGCCATTCCCCAAATTGGTCTGCAGGACAGCCGCCAGGCACTAGCCCAACAAAGATAAAGACTGGGTATGAGAGGATGGATTTGAAGTATTGTAATAGGGTGACAGAGGCTATGGTCTTGGGACCTGTATCTTCTTGAAAAGGGCCCTGAATTCAGCATTGTGTATATTCCTCAAGAATGTGTTACTGCCTGTAGATGATCCATGTGAGAAATTTTGTGTAATATCTGGGTGGTCTCTTACAAAGACCCTGAACCCCATGTTCTGAAAAAGGTCATTGGCCACTGTACCAGAAGGATATCAATCCTGGCTTTCCCTCCCAGAGAATTTAGGAAAAACAGTTGACCCTTGAACAATGCCAAGGGCTTAGGGGTGCCAACCCTCTGCTCAGTGGAAAATCCTTGTATAGTCAGCCCTGGGTATCCTTTCTCAGTATCCCCGGTTCTGTCTCAGAGGATTCAACTATCTGCTGACCTTGTAGTACTGTAGTATTTACTATTGAAAAGTATCTGCATATAAGTGGACCCACACAGTTGAAACCCATGTTGTTCAAGGGTCAGCTATTGATGTATACATGACGTCAATGCTTTGATGTATTATCTCATCTAGTCCTTACACTAGGCCTGCAAATAAACATCAAGAGCCCCTGCTTGCAGTTTACACAGTCATTCAACATATATTAAGCACATACTGCATTTCAGACACTATGCTGGGGATACCGCGGTGATTAATACAGCTGCGGCCCCGCCCCCTTGGAGTTTAATTTCCAAGGGAAGAAGGAAAAGTGACACGAGAAGGTTTTTAAAAATGGCAGGAGAGATAAGGGTTAAGGTACCGAGAGAAGGAAGAAAGCAGGTATCCCTGCCCTTAGCCTGTCCCGGGCATTCCCCCTAGCTCCCCTCTCCTACTTATCTTCCTATCTTACCCCCCACCCCCGCAAACTCCCCCCTCCCACCCCCTCTTCTCCCCCTGCTCACCCACTCCCCCGCCTGGCTCCCAGAGCTGCCCATTTTCTTGCCTGGTCGTGCGAACGGGTAGGGAGGCGTGAGAGGAGACGGTGCGGGGGGAGGGGGGGGTCCCACGGGCCCGCTCCCCCAGCCCCCCCCACCCCACCTGGCGGCGTAACAGTCCTTCTCCAGCCCTGCGTGCGCCCACCGCCCTTGCTCCCTCCCCCGACCCAATGTCCAGACTGGCTCCACAATGGAAATGAGTCCAGTTACCCAGTAGAAATGTGCTGCCACTTTGACCAAGACGAAATTAAACGGCTGGGCAAGCGGTTTAAGAAGCTGGACTCGGACAGTTCGGGCGCTCTGAGCGTGGAGGAGTTCATGTCCCTGCCGGAGCTACAGGAGAACCCATTGGCGCAGCGAGTGACAGTCGTCTTCGACACAGACGGCAATAGAGAGGTAGTGAAGAACCTAGGGGTAAGACGGGAATAAAGACATAGACCTACTAGAGAATGGACTTGAGGACACGGGGAGGAGGAAGGGTAAGCTGGGACGAAGTGAGAGAGTGGCATGGACATATATACACTACCAAACGTAAAATAGATAGCAGTGGGAAGCAGCCGCATAGCACAGGGAGATCAGCTCTGTGCTTTGTGACCACCTAGAGGGGTGGGACAGGGAGGGTGGGAGGGAGGGAGACGCAAGAGGGAAGAGATATGGGAACATATGTATATGTATAACTGATTCACTTTGTTATAAAGCAGAAACTAACACACCATTGTAAAGCAATTATACCCCAATAAAAATGTTAAATAAATAAATAAAAATAGAGAGGTGGACTTCGGGGAATTCATCCTGGGGACCTCCCAGTTCAGTGTCAAGGGAGACAAGGAGCAGAAGCTGAGGTTTGCTTTCAGCATCTACGACATGGACAAGACGGCTACACTTCCAGCAGGGAGCCCTTCCAGGTGCTGACGATGATGGTGGGGGACAACCTGAAAGACTGGCAGTTACAGCAGCTCGTGGACAAAACCATCATCGTCCTGGGCAAGGATCACGGTGGGAAAATATCCTTCCAGGAATTCAGTGCTGCGGTCGGAAGCCTGGAGAGCCACAAGAAGTTGCTGACAATTGTGCGAGCTTTTATAAGAGCACCACCCAACAACGACTTTTTCTTTCTTCTCAAAGATCAGCTCAAGAGGCCCAGCACCCGTCTCTCTGGCCTGCTGGGAAGTATTTCTCTTTGTGAAGCAACATTTTCTAACACCAACCTCTTGCCCACCTCAGTGTTATGTATTCTCCTGGGAATGCCCTAAGTCAGGGAGAACGTAATGAAGGAGCATGGCGGGGAAGAAAAGGAAATGGCTTTTATGAACGTATTTTCTTCTTTGTTTTGATTCAGAGGCCAAACTATAAAGAGTGAAGAATAACTTTTAAAGTTCAAAAATAAGAAAATATACATCTTTTCCTTTACTTCTCATGGTTTCATATGTGGGGAAAAATTCCGAAAAGGTGTTAGGTGAACTGTTTTCATTTACTTGTGGTGTTCAGGCATCTTTTGACAGGTCGTTATCTACTTATTGTAGCAACAGGGATGAATATATTCCTCTTGGCTGAGCCTCTTTTAATCACCTCTCTCTGGGCAACAAAAACCCATCTTTCGCTTTTGAAAGCCACAGCCCACTCCCCATGGTACATCCAGAAATCCCCGAGCATGTCTTGAGGGTCAGGAATCCAGCTAGGCTCCTCCTATCTCATCGCTCCAGCTCCTGCACAGTTTCTTTTCAGAGCAGAAACTCAAGGCTCTTGTAAGAAATGCTAAGACTGGACTAAATGCCCAGTCTAACGATCAGTCTCAGTGAAGGTGGGTTTTAAGGGTTGGCTGCCCACTCCAGTGTTAAGTTCAGTTCATGGGGCTTCCGCTCAAACAGGGCAGAGAACTTCGTAGGAAGCTCTCTCACCTCCAATACTCAGCCCCACTCCAGTTGGAGAGAATAGGCCACATTCAGAGTCATTCTTCCCACAAGCAGAGGCAGTGAAGATTCCAGCTGCAGTGGACTCTCCCTAGGATGCTGAAGCGGTGTTGCTCCTGGCACTCAAAAGATGCAGAGATGAGCAGGTACACCTCTGCAGCAGGGGTGGACGCTCTCTACACTAACAAAGCTTACTTCTTAAAATCAGACCTGGGCCTGGCAGGGAAGGCAAGAGCTCTCTCGTGGTGGGAAGCCTTTTCTCTAATGTAACAGTCAGCCCAGAGTCCCTCACACCCTAATAAACCTGCAGCCAAGGGGTGTGCTGGAGCCTATTCATACTGGGTGAGAATCAAAGTGTGCACGTCCCTCCCCAACCCCGTGTTCAGTGATGTCATGTCGATCGCTTGAAATCAGCCATAGTGGGAGTAGTAAGTACCTCACAGAAAAAAGCAGAAAGTTTTAGTTGTTTTGCTTCTGCTTGTTTTGGAGAGCCAGTGTACCAGTAAGTACACTGCTACCTGCACCCTAGATGTTACCAGCTCTCTGTGGTCCCACTTACTACTGTCAGGTCCTGGGGAACAAGCTGTCCTCAGAAGAGCTGGGACAGGACTGGTCCCAATGTCTGCCACGTTACATCAGGCCTGTTTCTCACAGTGGTCCAATCGCCGTAGAAGGTGCTTAAGGCTCTCAGAATACCAGGACAATGAGACGTACTCTCCCTACATGTACTAAGACAAGGGACAAAACCCAGGTGAGTTTTCTCAGGACAAAAAAGATCTGTTTCAAGATTAATTATCCTTATATTTCGAAGAGGCTGGTAGCTAGTCTTCCCTGCCCCCATCCCCCCGCAAAAATAAAACCCAAAAGTGGGACAAGTAAATCCACAAATTGAATTACTGTCCGAGCACCCATCTACCAAGGCACCCTGCCATACTTTTTATTCAATAAATTACTTATGAACCACAAAGAATAGGTATCCGACCCCTTAACTTCCTGCGCAGTCCTAAAAAAAATGTATGAATGATCAGTAAATGCTCCCAATCCTGTAGTTATATGAGTCTTACCCCCATAGTTCAAAGACTCAGACTGGGTTTGGATGCAGTTACAACTGGGTTTTTATCACAGTCACTTCTTATTAGTTGTGTGAGCACAAGCATGTTACTTAACCTCTTTGTGTCATTTCTCCTGATTAAAATGAAGATCCATCCCCAGGTTATTTTGAGGATTCAAGAAGATTAAACATGTAAAGTGCTAGAGCACAAAACTTTCACGCTACCCATGGCCTTCCCTTCCCCCTTTCGTCCTCTTCTACTAGATCAATATATAAGGGAGAAGGAGGCCTCTTGGTTCCTTTCCAACGCTTACTTAGTACTTAGCCACACCCACTCTCAGATTAGCTGGACATTTGTGTGATCCTAATCCAGAAAGGAAACAATGGAAATAATGTCAAGATCTTCCCCACCCCTGCATTTGCAGAGGGGATAACAGATGTCTTGACTGGAGAAAGTTTAAAAGAGTAAGACTCTCATCCTAGCCCAACCTATTTGACTTTGTGGAGGAAAGCTTGCATGAGAAAAGTGAGCTTGTGTAATGCCAGGGAAGAGGATTTCTGAAAGAGAGACATTATTTGTATACTCTGCAATGTGCACGTTAAAATATGGAAATTAAAAATTAGGACCGAGAGTTTGAAACATGTTGGATTACATGTTCAAATTTAACAAGAGGAGGAAAATTATTTCAGCTCCTAGAGTGGCTGGAATTCATAAGCTAATTGCTTGATCAGTCTACCTAATATAGTTATTCAAGTCTTTGTGGCAGTGACCTGGAACTGTGAGCCTGTTTCTAGCTTCAGCAACTAGAAAGATCTGACTGTATGAATATTTGGGAAGAGAGATCACATTTACTTCCAAATTAGAACGCTTTGATTCTTCTCTTTGTTAATTGCCAGTTGCCAACAAATCCAGTTCTGTACAGTTCCTCGGGGTAATAATAGTAGTTAATGCATATTGAACAGCTGTTCCAGGTCCTGTTACATTTGTTATATCATTTAATCATCATAACAACACTGTGGGGTGGGTGCTATCATCTCAGTTTTACAGATGATGCTATGGAGAGATCTAGAATCTTCTCCAAGATATCCCAGCTGGTAAGTGACAAAGTGAGGACTTGAACCAGGCTCTGTGACCCCAAATGCTGAGCTTTTTTCACCTCACTCCATTGCTTCCTATTTTTATGGTTTTTGTATTTACCTGCCTCAAATTATTCCTGATAGTCTTATTCATATAATCAAACCAAGCCTCAGTTTTTACAAAGAGGTGAATTTCTTGTCAAGGAGCAAGCAGCTTCTACCTCTTTGGTTCTATACAGTGCAAACAATTAAAAATTAAAAGTATTAGGCAAGGCAGTCTTACATCATCATCCACCTCCATCTCATCTTGAGAAATAAGTGACTGTATTTAGATTAAGCTGGTAACAGCAACCAATATGTTTTGAGGCTGTAGACATCAGTAACACTACGTTGTTGTGCATCATATATTAATGGATTGTGTCTGCTCTCTACCATATGTTGCAATCCCCAAACCACTAGACACTTCCTTTTTTTTGAAACGTAGGAAAAAATATGGCCTTAGCATAGTTGGTTTATTCTCTAAATCTATCTTGCTTCGGAGGAATTCTCAAGGAAAAACCTTCAGGAATTTTTTTAATTACAAATTCCATTCTTCACTTATGCTTATTGATTCTCTCTGTTAGGATTTAAAGTGGTTCGTGAGTCTGGCTACTATGTTTTATCTATTTTGCATGCCTTGAAAAGGGAGAGGCTTGGATGTTTTTTAAGACAAGGTGGCACCATGATAAAGGAGTCAGGTCGCTAGACTGAGAATCGGAACTGGACCTCTCTCCTTTCGTACTGGCTGCCCTAGCTCTTCCACTGGCTGGTGACTGTGTAAATAGTGACAAACCATGTGTCAGCTTTAAAGCACTAGCTGATTCATAGTGAAAAACCATAACACTGAAGCAACAGGAGCAGCCATAAAAGCTGTGTAGATAAAGGATACAATCTGACAGCTCTTAGACTAAATCTGACACACAAATAAGTTGTTTTGTTGTTAATTTTACATGGTGTTTGTTCTCACAATGTTTTGTGTATGTGTGTGTGCATGTGTATGTTGCCAACATTTTTTTAAAAAATAGGATTTTAAGTAAAAATCAAAATTAGCATAAAGGAATGCAGACCACCCCAGGATGGGAGTGGCCTTTTACTGGCTAAGTTACCTCTGCAGCATGGGGCTGAAATCAAAAGTCTCAATAAAGACAAAGCAATATGTTCCACTCTTGTTAAAAAAGCTCAAGATGGACTGAAGTGTTCATTATTTTTCAGAAATAAAGCAATTGGTCATAAAACATCCCAACAATTGCTATTTCTAATGACTGAGCAACAGAAGAGTTTCCAATAATCAAAACAAATAGAGCCATATAGAATTCAAACACCTGTATAATAAAATCTAACAAAACAAAGCTAACAGGAAAACTTAAAAATTGAGACACATATGTAATGTGTTAGGAAAGGGGTTAATAGCTTTTTTCAGTAAAAATCCATGCCTTTTCTGAAATGCGTAATTGGGCAAATCATATAAATATATAATACATACCTGGGGCAACAGGAAAAACAAACATGAAAAAGTAGCCAGAAAAATTGAATAAATACAAACCAGAATAGCTAAAACAGGAAAAAATGATTAGTTGCAAAACAGGGTTGGAGAGGATGTGAGCATCCTGTGCAATGGGGCATCTTGGGAATCACTGGGAATGGTTTTCACACTCTTGAGGACCATTTCACACATCACAAGGCATCAGAACGGTTATATGATCTTACCTGGTAATCCCACCCATTGCAATATATATCTCAAAGAAAGGATCAAAAATGATTTTTTAAATGCTATATGCAAAAGATTTTTTATTGTGGCAATATTTATTATATATATATAATAAGTAATATTAAATACCTGACAGTTTGGGAGTAAACTCAATTACGATAAAATAATAGTTACTGATAATATAAAGCTATTAAAGTTAATAAATAAAATAACTGTATAAATCCATAAATTTTTAGATTAAATTTTTTAAAAAGCATAATTGTTATATTAACATATAACAGAGTTTACAACTCTGGAAAATATATGTGCATATGGTTGTAGTTCAGAGGAGAAAATGAAGAATTGAAAGTATATAGTAAAAGGATAATGGTAATCACCTCAAATTTAATTTTTACAAATATTTTTCTGTGTTATTTTATTAATAAATTAAGACTTTTCAAAAGACCGCACAGTGGAGATAATGTAGCACATTCAGCACCAGGTCCAAGGCTAAAAGATGGTTTCCCAAACCTAGAAGGGGCGGGGGCTCTGGGAGCACAAGGAACAGAAAGGGGGCATCTCCTCAGCAACCTGGGCTGTGCCATATTGAGGAGCTGTTAAGCAGATTCCAGGTTAGAAGAGACAGAGGTGCCACAGCCCCCAGGACCAGGGATGTGATGGGAAGTTCCTGCGGACCCTAATTTTACTGTCCATCTAGATTATTTTCTTATCCAAATGTGTGAGCACTGTTAACTTCACTCATGCAGTGTCTCCCTGGATTTTGCAAATCATTTTTTGTTTCTTTTGTTGAATGTAATCTTTCAGTCTTTCAGTCTTCATTGATGAGAAAGTTTCAGATTCTATGAGTGAATATTTTCTTTATCCCTTTTCATGATTGTTGTTACAATTTTTTAGAAATCCCACATGATTACATCGCACAATCTTACCCCATTGTCTCCACCCAGGCAAACTCTCTCCCGCGATAGCTGTCCTTGGTACCTCTGGAGCCCGCACCTCATGCAGGTGGAGGTCTCCAACTTCTGTGCCCGTCCTCCCACCCAGACAAAGGGCTATATGTACAGACACAACGAGTCTGCCAAATTTTATTGAGCTACTTTCTCTTCTGGGCAAAATAGTGGGGTGTTAAAAAAAAAAAAAGGAGATCATGTCTTCGAAATTAGAAACAGCATTTGCTTGCTCCTCATCCTGCTTCCAAGTATCTAGGAGAGGAATTGAAAGCAACGATTACAGACTCTTTAGAGGATCAGAGAAAATGGGTAGCTGCTGTGGAGTGGGTGATGTGGAGTGGGGGCCAGGGAGGCTTAGATCATAAGATTTAACCAGTAACATCTGAGGCAAATGATGACTGAAATACTTTAACTGCATTTCTTGCTGGAGTTTTCAGAACCTAGTCAGTTATCTAACCAGCTGTCAGATGTTTCAAGGGTCCACATCTGAGGAAGATGCAAAGGAGGGTTTAGCAGCAACAAAATTGGTGGTCTTGGCCTCTACATGTCACTGATGATCTAGGCAGAGACCAATCAGAACCTTTGATAGTACAGGCATCACCCTTTATCTGAATCTAGTCTGTTCCTGGAAATATGTTGGCTGGTAAATTTCCAGATGGTAGGAGTCCTTTCTGTTATCTTGTATGAGATGAACAATAAAGCCTTCCCACCTCATCCAAAAAGCCCAAACAGTTTCCCTAAATATCACTAAAACATTCTTAGACATTTATTAGTGTTTAATATCTAATGCACAATGCATGGATTGTTATATATGACAATCCACCAATGATTTCTGCATAATATGAAGCATTTAAAACACCAGTTCTTCAATGCTTGATCAGTGGTTATTCATGTGTGCATAACACAGAGTATGCTTTCCCACCACAGTACAGTGGATATATATTAATGTAAATGAACAATAAAATAAAATGTTAAAGAAATATAACAAGTATAAATAACATTTAGCAAAATAAAATAAGCAAGCAAGACAATTTTTTGAGTGGTTACGTATTGATTAAAGAGTTAATGGAGTGAGATTGGATGGGCTAGAGTGAGCCTGTGAAGGACTAAGTGAAGCCATAAATGCCTGAGATTTGCCTGTGGCTAAATCCTGGGACAGTCTTCTCTCCTTGGCTCTTGAGACTCCAGACGTGTGTGGCTGTGAGCTATCAAATGGGATAAAGTAATGGGATGAAGAAAATAAAAAACTTATGTCTGTTTGCATTACTTTGCTTCCATTAATACAGCTCTTGACAACATGAGACTGGGCTGTGATTGCATTTCTGAATGTGATGTTTCTGCTCCTGTCACTTGCACCTGCAGTCATTATTTTGTCTGCATCACTTAAATTTATTTTAAAGATTGACATTGAATATTCATTGCTCCTCTTCTTCCTCTGACAAGTGATAAATGTCAAGTTGAGCAAGTTCCACTCTATCAGACAAAAAGTTTTCACTTGATAATGTGGGGCTGATGCACATATGTAATGCATAACACATTGAAGTAGTGTGGTCCTAGGGGAAGGACAGCTGAATTACAACTGCAGCGGTACATCTTATCACTGAGACCCAGACACGGTATAACCATTTTCATTGGTGCCCAAAGGCAGATTATAGTGTTTTCTATTCAGATGGTGAGTTCTGAATAAAATTTTTTGCAAGTTGTAACAGGGAATAGTCAGAGTTCAGATAGCAAGGGGTACCTGTGAATGGTGTTCGCTTGAAGGCAGTGCGGGCTTTGGCATCAGACAATCCTGGATCCATAGCCTGGCTTCCCCATTTATTAGCTTGTATGATCTTGGGTATGGTAGTTAATGAGCCTCAGTTTCCTCAAATGTAAAATAGGGATAATAATACTTAACTTACAATGTTATTATAAGATCATAATATGCATATATGGTGTCTGGCACACAGATGTCCAATTAAAAAAAACACAGCAACTACTTCTATTAGTCTGTTAGCATGTGGATGTAAACAACAGAAATTTAAAGAAAGAAATGTATAAAATAAACTGAATACAGCCTCTTTGTTATTGGGATAATAAGAGGAAAATGAGACTAATTACTGTTATGCACAAAATAACAGAGGGAACATCATGCTTTTAAAAGCAGGACGATTCACTGTAAGTTACATTTTTCTTCTTCATCTTGGCAGCACCTTATAAGAAAGCAACACCAGTCTGTTTAGTGTTTTGCTGAGTGTTTGATGCTGTTAGTGTTAAAGTCCAAAATTAATTTCCCCAGTGCATTCTTCATCCACAGCAGTAGTAATTGAATCCTTCTGTAATAGCCGTATCCTGTACACATTACAACAGGCCCAGGCCAAGGGATGTTTTCAAACACATTTGTGTATACTTTCTGGAGGTCAGGTTGGTCACCACTTGTACAGAGATGTCCCAGGAAAAGCCCTCGTACCCGAGTAGCCTTCAGGGTCTGATACACCTCTCACATTTCCTAGACCAGCATTTCTTGTTCCCTAAGGCTGGGCTTCCTCCCTCATTCTCAGGTGTCTTCTAGTTTTCCTGCCTGTGTCCCAGTCTCCTAAACCTGGTGCATATTCTATGCCCCTGCTCACCTCTAGTCTTTTCTTCTTCAGGGATCCTAGCACCCATCTTTGGTCCAGAGCCACGGCCAGAAGTAGTGTCATGGAGGAAAAGAGATTCCATGACCCAGGCTCCCCCAAAGACTGAAATCTCCAAACTCTGCCTCTGAGTCTGGGCCCCCAGATAGACTTCCTGGCATACCACGGAGGTCTAGCCATGTCTGAGCCATCCCAAATGGCTGCTTCTCCAGAACTGGGGGTAGAGGTGGGGAGAATGAAAGAAAGGAAGACCCATCAAGAGGATGGGAGGATCACTCATGTCAGTCAAATGAGGTGGTTAAGAGTGTAGGCTCTGGAGCCAGACTACCTGGGTGTGAACTCCAGCTCTGACCTTTACTAGTTATGTGACCTTGGACAAGTCACTTCATTCTTTTGTTCCTAAGTTTCCTCACCTGTAAAATGGAGGTAGTAACAGTACCTCTCTCATAGGTCCTTAGGAAGATTAAGCAAATTGCTACATTGATAAAGAGCTCAGAACTGTGCCTTCCACATGTTAAGTGCTAAATAATTGTCGATGATGATGGTGACCAAAAGCCTCCAGCAAAGGAATGACACCTAGGCTCCTTAGCATTGGTTTGTGTGATCTTGGGTGAGGTGCTTAATCTAGGCTTGCCTAGTGTGGGCCTGTTTCTCCCTCAGGACACAGGCCTCCTGCACCCTACCCCTGAACACAGCTCTCTATTTCACAAGCCCCCAGATCACTGTGCTGGAAGTTCATGTCTTTGTTACATTCTTTGTTTCTGCTTCCCTCAGCTTCGAGTGCTACTTTCCCACCCGAGCCTCCACATTCTACCTCCCTTACTGTAAGTCTTATCTCATGAGCCAGCTTCTCTGCAAAACCCAGGAGGCGTGGATCAATTTATCATGGGGTATAAATGTTTGCTTCCTCCCCAGATTCAAGCTGATTGAAGGCAGGGAAATAACCCTCCTATCTTCACCCCCCAGTACTTGGGAGAGTGCCTGGCACATAGTAGGCACTCAAGGTATCAAATGTCTTTCTTTCTGCAGGACTGACTGGTCATCGATGTCGTAGACTGGATGATACGTATTTCATAAGGACTTCGTGTAAATCATTTAGCAAAGTGCCTGTCACAGGTGTTAAAGTTATTATATTTACGGCTGTTGTTGCTCTTTTGTTGTAGAGTAGAAAGAGCCCAGACTTTGGAGCTACTAAACAAACATTGACTTATAGACCAGCTTTGTCACTTAAATGCTGCAGGAACTTCAGTTTCCTCAACTATAAATTGCATTTATCATACCTATCTCGGCGCAAAAATAAAAAGTAAGCCATCAACAAATAGGTCCCTTCTCTTTCTCCTCTGTGGCTGTCTAATTTTGTGACCTGGCTCAATTCCCTTCACTTCTCTGGCCCAGGTTACTCATCTTTAAAATGAGGACATTCAACTAGATGATCTCCATGTTCCCTGGCAGATCTAAATGTCAAAATTATTGAACTCATCATCTTTTCCCCTTAAATCTACTCATTCTCTGTCCCTGAGAGAGGTTCTTTCCTTGATAACTATTTAATGTTTTGATATATTAAATTGTTTCAATTTTCAGTCTCTCTCCATGTCTATCTCTCTGTGTCTCTGTTGAGACCATAGGGTAGTCCAGATGCAGGGCCTCTGCACGACTCCAGAAACCATTCATACAATAGGACTGTATGTGAGTAGCACCCCAGGAATTGTGCCCTGCAGCAGCCCTCAGTCCTGGATGGATTCCCTTCAGAGTGTAGTTTAGTGATGTCTGCGGAGCACGCAGAGGAACAGTCTCCAGCTTTCCTTGGGTCCAGCAAAAAAGAATCTGCATCTAAGAGTGAACAATCGTGGGACCAGATGAAGCAACACATTCATGGCCTTTCCTTTCCTGTTCTGCCACAGACTTTGCAAATGGGCATCAAACACTTCTCTGGACTCTTCGTGCTGCTGTGCGTTGGATTTGGTCTCTCCATCT
Source organism: Globicephala melas (assembly GCF_963455315.2). NCBI lineage: Eukaryota > Metazoa > Chordata > Mammalia > Artiodactyla > Delphinidae > Globicephala > Globicephala melas. Next base: position 30,883,707 of record NC_083319.1, read on the forward strand.
TGACCACCATTGGTGAGCACATAGTGTACAGGCTGCTGCTCCCACGCATCAAGAACAAATCTAGGCTGCAATACTGGCTCCACACCAGTCAGGTGAGTGCCACAGGCATCTTCCTCCAATATTCCTAAACGTCCGAATTCCCAGTAATGGGAGAATCCGGGGCCCCAAGTCAGACTGACAAATGACAGGTTACCAAGAGAACCAGGGTTGTGTAGACACTCTCAATGTACAAGATGGAGTTCCCTCTATCCCATTAATTCACTTGCCCCTTAAATCAAGCTATCCCATAATGCTCGTGCCTTTCATATAACTGTCCACTGTTGCTCACAGTGGAAGGAATAGCATCCCTTTTAACCTGGCTTCTCTTAGTGACAGTCTGAAGAGATGGTGTGAAAGATTTGTTTCCTATAGACTCTTTTCTCGCCAAAATTGAAACCCATTAAATGAACTCGAAGTCCATTTCCCTTTAGATGAACCTACCAGCCCCTGTTCTCACTGCATTTCAATGGTCCAGAGCTTTGAAGTCCACTGGTGCCAAGGCCAAGCTCATAGGATCAAAGTTCCTTCATGTAATCCAGACACCTACACACTCACTTACGGACAGAACTGAAAATGTCAGGCAGACCACCATTCAAGCGTATTCCTTTGCACATCTCACCCTGATGGAAACTGGCACTGAGAGACAAAATGTACTCTGAAGGCTTCTTACCGATGAAGGAGCTCTAGCAAAGGCAGCAGTTCCCCCCGGCCCCCGCCCCCCAGCGCGTTGTCCAGCGAGGCCGGAGGAGCCATCCTGATCTCCCGACGACTCCCTCCTACTTCCCAGTGCACTATCTCAGCTCCTCAGTAGTGAGGCTGCCAGTTCTGCCACCTTTGCCCCCTGCATTGTTATGTGGACTCACTGCTTTGTTAACACAGTACTTTTTTTCTAGATAGGTCACTATCATTGGTTTGGTTACATGTGAACCCTGTTGTTCCTACTTTCATCCTAGGACCTAATTGGTCTCCTAAGGAGGACTCTGCAGACAACTGATCCTCTCCATTGTATGTTAGCATGATTAATTTAATTAATCAGGAGTTCTTACCTTCTTTGATTTGGCTGTTAAGAAGTCAGACTTAAGTTTTTGACTCACCTTTAGCAATTGTGCCAGGCCCTTTGCCACGTGTTGGTTATGATAACTCTTCTTTATATCACATACCTTTTTACAACTCAGAGTATTTCTAAGCTTCCCATCAAATTACTTTTCTTTCCTCCAGGTAGAATAATAACTTATAATTAGAATTTTTGCTCTCTTGAGATTTGGGACTGAATATTGATCTTTTTTCCGTCATCATTGTTAAGTTGTTTAAAGAGGCCTAGGTTTGTAGTGAAGAGATTAAATCTCAGGGGGTACTTTGTCCCCTGGTTGCGTGTTTCTAACAGTCTCTGTGTGTGCATCTGTTCTTTCTGCCAGAGATTACATAGAGCACTAAACACATCATTCGTGGAGGAAAAGCGGCAGCGTTTCAAGACTAAGCGTGTGGAAAAGAGGTAAGGAGAGGCCGGTTCCAGGTGTCATTTATGTTTGTTAAAAGTTTAGAGATGTAACTGAGACTTCATGCTCAAAAGGGAAATTATGTATAATGAATCAAATCGGGACCAAGTTGTTGATAAACACCATCAGTAAAAATACGTGGTCTCAAATAGAAGTAGCACAGACAAAATAAAAAACATATCTGTACATAGATGGACACTGAAATGCAGTAGAGGCAATATATGTTGTGGTTTAAGTGCTGGTGTGATCTCTAAGGTCAAGCATCCGGATCCAAATACTGACTCTGACACTTACAATATGTGTGGTCTTGGGCGAGTCGCTATGCCCCAATTTCCTCACTCGTGAAAATTAGATAAATAGAGTACCTACTTTCTAGAGATGCTATAAGAATTCAATGAGATAACACATCTAAAGCCCTGAAAACAAAGCTATTTTAGCTATTATTGTGTACAAAATACAAGTTAGACTTAATTCATAAGTACCACAGGCAGTTTCATGCAATATTGCCCCTTTGGCATGTTTCCACTCGCCACTCCTTTCCAGCACTTCTAGGAATATTTGAAATATGCAACAGACGTGTTCTGTTTAACCCATTTCCCGGCACTGTTACTACAAACTCCCCAGAAAAGAGCATCTCATTAATAGGAAGCAACAAGCATTAAATGCATAGTTGACATTTGAAAATTGAAACTCTGCATCTTCCCCACATCCAGCCTGTGGAAGACTGTTGCCTCATTCATGGTGGCTAAAGATGTTAGAAGTATTTGGGTCTAGTACCTGGCTGGCCTCTGTTTCATGCTGCCTAAGACAGCCTCCTGGTTCTTTCTTATGTCCAGAGGCCTCGGTTTACAGCATTTCCTCCAAGCAACTCTGTCATCTATGGCAGATCCTCAGCTCCAAGCTTGGCTTTCTGGGTAATTTTAAAACCTGACACTCACACTTCTTATTCACAATAGAGGACAAGGAAAAGGGGGTGGAAAACATGATTCTTTTTCATTGTTTTTACCTCCTTGGGGACTGCTGCAGTCCCCTTCTCTGCAATTTGCATCAAGCTTGTCAGAATCATTTCCGTTATCTCTTAAAGCCTCTCTTTCCAGGCAGGGAGCACACCCCCCTCTCCCTCAGGGTCTGTGGTGCTCCTGTATCACACTGCGGCCCCATCAGCAACAAGCTGCCGACCAATCAGGTCACAGCTGTTCTATGTCGTGTTACATATTTTTTTCTATAATTATTTTTAACATAAATTTTTAACGAGAGAGGAACACAAGAAGACATAGCAGCAAAGACACCATCTCATAATAATAAAGCATTTGTTTTCCAGCCATAATAGAAACAGGGAGCTTCCAGTGATCGCATTTCCAACTGTGAGATGACTCCTATTCGCATTTCTCTCACCTAAATTCAGAGCCAAATGCATCTTTCACTCAGCTTATCCATTTTTATTGGCAGATTCCCTTCTGAAATCCCGTATTTTGAGAAGGAGCTAAGGCAACACACCCTCATGGCTTATTGGGCCCATGTTTCCTGTGGTACCTCCCTACAACCCAACACCCACCTATAACCTTTCAAACGCAGTGAGTGTTTGAGGGCTCACAGCTGTCGCAACTCTTCTGCATGGTCTAGTGGAGTATTGAACCTCAGCGTTACAAAATTGTCCTGTGAAAGCTTTTTAGTGTTAAATTCAGTTAACTCACTGGTCGCCTTACACTCTAAGGCTGAGGAAAGCTTGCAAACCACAATCAAAACACTCTAGAGGCCAACAATATAACACGTTCATTTCCTCCAATTAGACACCATATCTGCCATTCAGCACCTATCACCTTGCATTCATAGGTGGCTCAGAGCCACATGTCAATCATCAGAGCACTTGTGATGCTGCCACCTAGAGTATGTCATGGAAGCCAGCTTTTGCTTATTCTTCTATATTATATTCCCAGATATATGTACAAAGCTCTGGAGAAAACCAGATTGGCTAATTCTATTTGCCTGATTTCTGAGGTTGCCTGGACATTCTAGGAAAATGTGTTGATGCCTAACTCCCAGGTTTTCCCCACTATGAATCATTCCATGATCCTAGAGTTAGGTCTGTTGGCTCAAAAACTCTCTCCCTCTTTTTTTCTTTGGAAGAATATCTATGCAAATACCTTTATCTGCCGCAACTTGACATCCCTCCCCTATGTTTCTTATTTATTGAGTGAATAAAATAATAGATAAATGAATGAATTACCAACATATGGGTTTGAGGAAAGGCCTGGGGAAATTATGGGCCATGGTATGAAAAGATTTTGCTCTTTTCTTTAAATCAGAGGAAAAAGGTAGATATTGCAAAAGACTATATATATAGTCCTTAGTTTATTCAACATGTGATTTCATGTAAATTTTGGTCTGTCCTTCACTCCACTGGGTTTCCAATACACCTCCTCTTTTCTCTTTCCTCTCACCTCAAGATATACAAAAATTGTAAACCATATATATATATATATATATACACAAATAACACATGCCACAAACAAGATTGTTTTGAAATTATTCAAACTCAATAGTAAAAGATTTGAAGGAAGAATTAAAGGGAACTGTAAGGCTAGAAGGAAAATTATATCCACACCTTTGACCCAGTGTAAAGACAATGGAGCTGTAAGTGAGCTCATTATAGAACTTTTACCCAGCCCAGGGCACAGGAAAGCTGGGCTGTGGTACTCCCTGCTCATTTATATGGGCCTTAAACCATGAGAAATGTTAAAGAACTGCAGAGTGGTTTGGAATGTGTTCGTGTGTTTTAATGGCTCGGAGCACGTATCAATCAGTTTTTGCTGTGTGAGAAATCATCTCAGTTCATAATGTTTTAAACAACAGCTAGTTGCTTATGAATCTATGTGTCAGCTGTGCAGGCTACTGATTTGGGCCAAACTTGGCTGATCATGGTCACATTTCTCCTGTGTCTACAGCCAGCTTGGAGAAAGGAGGGAGAAGCAGAGGGCTGGCTGGTCTAGGATGGCCTCAGCTGGTCAACCGGGAAGACTGGGGACTCTCTCCGATGGTCTGTTATCAACCACCCGACTAGTCTGGACTGGTTCCACTGTAGCAGTAGGGTTCTGAGAGAGGCAGTGGAAGTGTGCAAGACTCGGAACCACCACCTGCCACTTCTGCCACTTTCTATCGGCCAGAACAAGTCATGAGACCAGGCCAAATTCAAGGGGGAGGGAAAGAAGACTTTCCCCTGGAATCCCCCTTGATAAGGGTGAGTTGCTAAGTCACACTGCAGAGGGATATGGATGAAAGGAAGAACGAAGGATTAGGACCACTTTTGCAATGCACACAGGGCAAAATGAAACAGGATCACCCTAGTTAAGTCCTTGTGTTTTTGTTCTTATCCATGTAACTGAATCAACACTTAATTATCTCTCCCTTTTCCCCTCCCCTGCAGGTCCTTCCCTTCTCCTCCTTATTAGTAAGAGTCCAGGAATAGATTCTTGATTCAGTTACATGGATGGGAACAAAGACACAAGGACTTAATAGAGTGTTTCTATTTTGTTTTGCCCTGTGGTAGATTGCAAAAGTGGTCATAATCCTCCTCTGCCTCCTCTTCCTCCTTCTCCTTCAACAAGGCTAGAAGAAATTAGCAGCCATGTGCTTAGGGCTCTAATCTCTTCTTATAGCAAGAAGCTCTTCTCATTGCATCTGTCAAAGTGTATTTCAGAAACCAGACCCCCTCTTCCTGTGCCTGGTCAGCAATAACTCTTTTGCTGTCTACAGCCATCTCAAGGATGGTGGTAGGTGGCTCGACACGAGCCTGAAAGAGGATCCTGAAAGAGGATCTATTTCAATTTGACTTTCATTATTCCAGCAAGAACTTGAGGCTCTCTTGGGTCTTTTTTTTTTTTTTTTAAGCTTCAGACCTCAACTGTCATTCTCAACTCACAAAGTCATCCCTATACTGGGACACTTTGGGCTGAAACCTGCAGCTTGTATGCTTTTATTCTCCTCAAACTCAACTATAAACATCAGGGTTGTCCTGCGGGGCTAAGGATGAGTCATATTAGAGTATCTACCAGCAGGACCATGCTTAGAGTCCAGCAGCTGAATAAACAGAATCTCATTTCTACTGAAGCATCATCTTCATAGCCATGAACTGTTTCAAGTCAGTGCGGCTTTCTGAGCCTCACTGGCAGGAAGAGAATAGAAAAGCATCTAAGGTTCTTCATAAAAGAATGTGCCATACCCTGGCCCATCAGCCCTCCAGGTGCAACACCCATTCCGGTTTCAGGACAGCATGAGACTTGATGAATCACTGAACATCAGTTGAAAAGAATTGCATTGGCTCCTTTTATTTCCCTGACACTCCAGCAGGCAGTCTGTCCATGGTTTTGTGATTGCATCTCTATCTGTGTACCCAGTTCCGTATTACTCACAAGGAAATAGCTAAAAGATGGGGAGAGCTGCAGAGTAGAAAGTCAATCTAAAGTGTCTCTTGGTTTCCTAGGTCCAATGTGGGACCCTGTCAGCTCACTGTGTGGAATACGTCCAATCTGAGTCATGACAATCGACGAAAATACATCTTCAGTGATGAGGGAGGACAAAACCAGCTGAGCCTCCGGACCCACCAAGACATCCCTCTCCCACCAAGAAGAAGAGAGCTTCCTGCCTCGCTGACCACCAATGGGAAAGCAGACTCCCTAAATGGGGCTCGGAACTCAGTGATGCAGGAGCTCTCAGAGCTGGAGAAGCAGATTCAGGTGATCCAGCAAGAGCTGCAGCTGGCTGTGAGCAGGAAAACGGAGCTGGAAGAGTACCAAAGGACAAATCGGACTTGTGAGCCCTAAGTGGCCACGCTGCTCTCTTTTCTCAGTTCCTGGCCTTCTTCTGAGCCCTTAAGACACTTTGTAATGCTCTTTTGTAACTACTGACCAAGGTGGGGGGAAGCTGAGGTCTGGGTCTTCTTAGAGGTCAAGTCTGCTCTCCCTAGCCTGCAAAGCAGCAGCCAGCCTTCTCAAGCTCATTCCTAGGTCTCCAGGGTAGGAGTCTTCCTCAGAGCAGGAATCTTACATTAGTCAGAAGTAAACACCGTGTGAGGGATCTGTGAATAACCAGACAGCCCCAGCTCCTGTTAATCTTTTCACCTGGTGCCACAGTAACATTTCTGGTTTTTAGCCCTTTCTCTGCACTATCAACAAGAGATAAAATTGTTACTCATACCTGTGTCTTACTGGGTTGTTGGTTTTAATCTTAGTATAGAGCGGGATTATTCAGGGTTGTGACTTTTGCTATAACTCCCCAGTGTAGATTTGTTCCTACAGTCTGAATGGGGAGCCAGGGAAGAGCTAGAGAAACTTAGGACAGGAAGGTGGGTACTTAGAAAACTTAACTGAACTCATTCACATCATAGCAGGCCAAGGATTGATTGGATCAGGCAAGAGCCATGTTTTTGAAAGGGTCCTGGATCTCCAACATCATCCTGACTAACATTTGGTAGGAACATGTTTACACGCCACTATGAAAGGGAACAGGGATGTGGTGAGCAGAAAGAGCACAGGCAGAAGAGGCATTAAAATGTATACCATGCTTTTCAAACGAAAGCTCTGGGCCAGAAAAGCAATTTCGCTAAGGAATGAATAGGCCCGTACTTCTAATCTAATTAAGCATCTCCACTATAGTGTGTGCCTTTCAGAAAGGAAAGTGAGAAAAGCAAGGCAAGGATGTGGCCTTAGGATGAAACTGGGACATTCCTGCTAATTGCCTGCACGGGACACGTGAGCTGGCACTGTGAGTTAAGGAAAGATGTTCTGCAATCCATATATTCTGCAATCCATATATTTGGCTATTTTCAGATCAGCAGGCACCTGTGTCTTAGCTATAGGAATCCCAGAAGTGAACTTCAAGCCTGTGAACACTACAAGCTTAAACATTCAGGAATGTGCCCTGTGCTTTTCATCTCTCTATGGATCACTAGCAAGTCAGTCTTGCAGCCTCACACCCCCTCATCTGTGCCAGTGAACAGGCACTGGTCCCTCTGATTCTCCCCCAAACCCCATCTAATGCCCCCAAGAGATTGATATGAGTAAGCTGTTTCCCCTCTGCCTAGGCATCCCTTTTCCAGTGTGCAAAGGCTTGGACACGCAGAAAGGGAAAGGAATACGTGAACTATAGAACTTCAGTTCTCAGTCACCTAGGAACTCATTAGGATGCTGACTGCATGAGATGGGAAAGGGGGTGGATGTGGGCTCAGAAACCTGTTACCAACACTCCCAGGTGACTGACATGCGGCCTAAAAATTACTCTTCAGGAAACATTGTTCTAGAAATTTGGCTGCTCCAGGCATGGGGAGAATTGAGAAGAGCCTTTTTGAGAGTTTCTCAAAAGGCTTCAGCACACACCTGATGATTCACGGTCCACACAGCCACGCCCACCCCAGGACACCATGTAGGACTAGACTTTCTTGTCTATCAATTAATTGCTTTATCTTCTCAGTTGCTTATCATCTTTGCTCCACCCCAGTCAGTTTGAAGGCCTACAGAGTTCTCAGCACCGTGCCAAGCACCGTGCTCTGTAAGCTACAGATCACTGGGAAGGCTCCTCAATCACAAAATTTCTTCCCCTACTTTTGGATGCAGTCCCTGCATTTCCACCAAGAGCTGCCCAGTCCCCCAAGGAAAGATAACACTTTAAGCTGCAATTAGATAAGACTCCAGCAATTAGCTGTCTGAGAAAACCCTGGGGTGGATATAAGCTTAGAGATTCTGATGAGGGAGGTGGACGGGTTCTAAAGTTAGACTTCATCAACCTCACAGATGAAACAGTTCAATAATGAGGGAACAGTGATCCCTGGAAACAGAAAGGACAGCTCTGCTTTGAAATGCCCATCCTCCCATGTTCTCACCCCAGACAAAAAAGTAGGTTTGCAACTGCCTTTGGAAGATTATGCCCCTTAGCCATCCCCACCCATCTGCAACAACTAAGGATGCTCTAGAGACTCTGCCATCATGCTCTGCACCCCTAACCTCTGCGCAGCCTGGAAGGCTGACGTATAGGTGTACCTCAACTCACGTAACAGCCATGCTCCTAATGTTGTACCTGGACATTTTTTATAACTCAGCTCAGATTCTGACTGTACTTGAGAAGTTGGCTATTTAAAGGAACCCAGAGGTGACTTCTTTTGTAAAGAATCCTTTTGTAATGCAATTAATTATCCCGTAATGTATTTGTTTTGTAAGTTTGGATTTTTGTATATCAGGTTTACCTTAAGCTTCTCTACTGAGGCATTCTGAGCAGTGGTGGTAACATGCCAGGTCACCCTGCCTATCCACAAACATGTAGATGACCAGGGCATGGCTCCTCGAATACCTTCTGAGGAACTACCTGGCCAAAACTGCGGCCAGGAGGTGGCCAGAAGCAGCAGGAGCTGAAAGCAGGCTTACTGCCGTCAGCATTGCTTGAAATGCCCCCATGTTCTGGACAAAGAAAAACAAAGCATAATCGCTTGTGTTGAAATGATGCAGTCTTCATGTTAAGTAGGAATGGTAATTGAACAGTGTTTTGCAATTTGTGAAACAGTGTGTTGTGTTTTGTAAAAAGATTTCATGAAATGGTGGGTCCTTTGAAAACCTTCCTTCCTGTTCTGCTCCACCTCTGTTCTCTCAACTCCCCTCAGGCTCAAGAAACACAAGGATCAGAGAAGTCTTCAGGTGGAGGGTGGTTTTCTGGTAAAGAAGGAGATAAGGGATGCTACCTTGCCTCCTATTGTGGGCTTCTCTTCCATGAGATCAGGAAGACCTCCATGTTTTTTTTTTAATTTTTATTTTTGGCTGTGTTGGGTCTTCATTGCTGTGCGTGGGCTTTCTCTAGTTGCGGCGAGTGGGAGCTACCGTTCGTTGCGGTGCACCGGCTTGTCATTGTGGTGGCTTCTCTTGTTGTGGAGCACAGGCTCTAGGCGCACGGACTTCAGTAGTTGTGGCTCATGGGCTCAGTATTTGTGGCTCGTGGGCTCTAGAGCGCAGGCTCAGTAGTTGTGGCGCACGGGCTTAGTTGCTCTGCGGGATGTGGGATCTTCCTGGACCCGGGCTCGAACCCATGTCCCCTGCATTAGCAGGCGGATTCTTAACCACTGAGCCACAGTGCTGAAAAAAGACCTCCATTTTTTTCCAAGCTCTGATGCTAGGAAATGAGGTGCACGACAAGTCCACTATCACACTCCCCAACCCTGTTTTCCAAGGGGGAATTCCTGGCACAGGAAGCATATAATAAAGTAGGACTGGGCAAGTTGGAACAGATAGGGCTATTGGTTCATGTAAATAATGAAAATAAGGGCCCCAGAGTGTGGATGCCCAAGGTGGAGGAGCAGGGGGATCCCTCCAACAATTGAAGACAAGTTGGAAGAACGACTGGGACAGACAAGTGAGGCAGCCACATGGACCCAATCATTCGAGGTCTTTAAGGTGCCTGGAGGTGACTTTCCATTATCCACGGATCTTGCTGTTGCACAAACCTTATATGGGAGCTGCTGCTTCTGTGCCAACCAGATAAGCCGTAAGTGGAGCAGCTGCTGAGCAGGACAGAGCTATGTCATCTGGGCAACAGACTTCTCAGTGATGGTGCTGGGTCTGTTAGAGCCTTGGAGCTAGTGACCACTTCCTCGGTATGGATAAAGACTTAAGGGGAAAGAAACCATTAGCCTCTCTTCCTCCCAACTCATATATTTGATAGGCAAACCAGAAAATCCATCCAGTCTTCAGAAGGAACTGCTTTCTAGTCATCAAAACCACTTCACTCTGCACTGTTCACTTATTCCTTTCTTCACCCACCCACATCCATCTAATCCAGGATTCCCTCATTCTTTAAGTTTAGTTCCTAATCGTTTTATGAAAATAACGTACCTGTAAGTATTTTCTTAAGGTTTGTAAAGTGTTTGCATTGTGTCTTCACTTTAATGTGTTTGCAATTGCTCCGTTCCAGGAAGAACTGAAACGCTGTCTTGTGAGCATGAGGTGAACAGGCTGTTTTGCTCCAGCCACTTTTCTTGTACAACCACGTGGATGGACTAGATGTCCTCAGGCCTTTTCCATTTTCAGTTTCTATGACTGTGGAATAAATGTTGAGATAAAAACTTCACTTCCAGATGTACTGCTGGCATTGTCTTTGGGGACTCAAATGTTGACATGATACCAGCCCCTTCCTAACAGGAGACCCAGTGATGCTGTGACTTATGCTTACTTCTTTGGTATAGTCCAAAGCGACACAAAACGTGCTGAGCAAACTCAGAGCCCTGGCATCATGCAGTTAAACTGAAATAGCTTCGTCTGAGACATTCTAGGAAAAGCCACACTATTAAGAGATCTCTAAAAACTCTGCTCCAACCACCTCATTTAGTAATTCAACAAACATTTGTTAAAGAATTTATATTTATGTGCCAAGTGCTGGAGACCATCATAAGATGGGCATGGTCTTTAACCTCAAGGACCTTCTCGTCTGTCCTTTTCACAACCTGTAAACTGATACTACTATATATAATAGCTGACACTTATTGAGCACCTATTTTAGTAACTGTGATCTCATTTAATCTCCATTAAAATTCTGTGAGATCGGTACTCTAGACCTAGTCTAGAGTAGATAAGCTGGACCTCTAGTTTATAGATGGAAAGACTAAGGGTCAGGGGATTATGTGAGCTGCCCACAGTCCCACAGCTAACAAGAGTAGTGGCAGAGATTCATACGCAAGCAGTGCAATTCCAGAACAACCATACTATGTTGTCAGAATACTGATTATCTCCTTACAACTTCCCCTTCTTCCTCTAACCCTCCCCCTCTCTAGTCTTTCTGCCATACTGCCTCCTGCCCATGCCTCAGCCTGGTCCCCAGCTCCACAGAAAGCTCACGTGGTAACTGCACCTGCCATGGTCCACTGAACTCCACACTGCAGCCCTTGAGTAGCACAGAAATACTGTTTCAGGCATCTTTTTGCTTTCTAGTCCAACCAAGAACTGGTGCAAACACAGCTGCAAATCACTCAGCAGTCCTGCAGTCTCAGGCGTTTTGCGATTAGCTGCTGGAAAACTTGCTGTCATGAATCTGCTAGCTGGATGGATGCATTCTTCCCACACAATCTTGTGGCATATACCCAAATCAAATACTACAAAAATATAGACCTACTGTATAACCTAGTTCAACCACCAACTTACCAAAGTCTGTTGAGCATCATTAAGTCATTCATTTTTTAGATGCTTATTCTGAGCCAGGCATTGGGCTGGCTGCTGGAGATAGAAAGACATAAAGCAGATGCTGATCCCATGGAGCTCAGTCTAGTGGGGAGACACAAACTGGGAAAAAAATGTGGCGTGTACTCTGATAAAGAAATGCACATCAGGTACTACGGGAGCAAAGAAGACACTTTTTCCCTTTTTCCTCTGTGTGTGTGTGTGTGTGTGTGTGTGTGTGTGCGCGTGTGTGTGTGTGTGTAGTGTGCAGTGGAGAAATCGAGTGGAGGGTAATAGGCATCCCAGGTTAAAAAAAAAAAAAACCAGCACGTGCAGTTCTGGAGTTGGGAAACTATGGCAATCAAGGCACTTAGGAACATCAAATAGTACAATATGACAGAAACATAAAGCACAAGGTGGGTAGCAAGCTATCAGGCCTGGAAAGAGAAAAGCAGAGACAAGATCACTGTGCTAAATTGGATTTGTATCCCAAAGACTACAGGAACCATTCAAGGATTTTAAGCTGAAAATGGATTTGTGAAAAGATCGGGATCCTCACCACTAGGTGGACCTGGCTGTCATTCACATGCATTTGTTTGTAGGGCAGTGAGCAAATGAAGTTAACCTTTTGATGTTCTGGAATGACTTGGCCGTGGCATCATTTAACAGGGACAGGTGGACTTAGAGACAGACAGACACAGATAAACACATATGGCCTAGATTCCAAAGAAAATGTCAGTCTTGTTTTTCCTAGAAAGAAAATGTAGAAGAAAGAAAAATTGACCTCTCAATTTCTTTATTTGCAAAATGCTGTCTTGAGCATTTACTAGGTGTAAGCACTGGGCTAAATGTTTTGTTTATATTGTCTCAATTCATCCTCAAAACAATCCTACAAAGTATTTATTATTTTATAGATGAAGAATCTGAAACAGAGAGAGCTGAAGTAACTTGCTAAGCAGCTGGGCCATACTCACCCAAGTCTGACTTCATGAGAAATAGGTTTAGCATAGTGCCTGGAATCACAATAAGCACTCCACAAATGCATAAACGGGTTGGGTGAGCAAGGAGAAATCTAAGATCCTTTTGGTTCAATTCTACGCTAGAACAAAACGCTATGGGAACTCTCATTAAACAAGGGAATAAAACGTAGTCCTAGGGACTTCCCTGGTGGTGCAGTGGATAAGACTCCATGCTCCCAATGCAGGGGACCCGGGTTTGATTCCTGGTCAGGGAACTAGATCCCACATGTATGCCGCAACCAAGAACCCTCATGCCACGACTAAGACCCGACACAGCCAAATAAATAAATAAATAATTTTTTTTTTTTTTAAAAAAAGAACAAACCAAGAAATCCCACTGTAAATTCATATGAGAATGCGATCGCTAGCAGAAACAGCCAAAGACCTTTGAAAAAGATCCCTAGAGTAGGTAAGAAGGTAAGAGCCAAGCCAGGCAGTTAAGATATATGCCTTAGAGCACATCAACCCTGATTGTGGTCCAAATGGCCAAGATAATTTCCAAGGTAACAACTAAAGAAAAAAGAATAAGAGACCATCTCTACAAGACCTGAAATGTTTTAAAAAAAAAGAGAGAGAGACTCTAGTACTTCTACAATAATCTTTGAAACTGGCATTTATAGGCATTACTTTAAAGAAATCCTCAAAAAAATCTCTTACGGATCTAGGGCAGTGATTCTTAACTTTTTTGGTATTTGTTAAGTTTCAAAATTCCTTTAAGAAATTTTGATTCTTTAAGGATCTGAAAAAAGCTATGACTAATGTACACACACACAAACAAAATTTCATATACCATTTGTGGGTATTCCTGAAGCCCATTCATTGACCTCTTCTCTAATGAGAAGCCGGAGTGCACCAAGTCACCACCATTTTTGATCGTTATCTAAAAATGACTTTAAGAGCTCCTCCTGTATTGCCTGGACCTGAAGCTAGTTGGGACTAGGGGCTCCCTGCTCTCTGCAGCTAGAAGAACTTCCCCTAAATCCAGCTTCCCATTGGACTCCTGGTTCCTTCCACAACATTCCACAGGCTCCAGGGTCCCCTGATGCTGGGCAGCTGGCTTTCCTAGCCAAGTGTCATAAACAATTAATATCCAAATCCAAACCACTAGCTGCCCATATAGTCTGTTTGCCCTCACAAGTTTCCTTATAAGACGAGAACAGTAAGGGGAAAGTGCCCTATTAATGAATGCAAAGGCACCGTGTATCCTGAAGCAGGGCCAGACCCCCTTATGGCTGTGTGTGTGTGTTGGGTAGGGGGGTGAGGGGATCGAGAGGCCCGTGACCTCTTTGATGACACTGTAAGGTTTCTCAGTTAGACTCATTTATTAACCCATTCCACATGACTCTGTAGAACCCATCACAAGTCCTTCCAATTACAGGTAGTGACCACAAAAGGACACGCAATTTGTCCTTACCCATTCTTCTAGGACAGGTAGTAATCAAGAAGGGATCCATTTTACACAACCCCTTACCAGAGATATAGAAAACCTCTGGTTTTCTGGTTACTATAAATCTTATACCTCAAGAACTCTAAAACTAAAGTGCCAGGCAGTCTGATACCCTCTGGAAAACAAATCACAATCTCTTACCCCCATAGCGAACTATGAGAGAGAAATAAATAGTCAAATAAACCATTATATTTTAGGCATAATCACTCCGCAGAACAGATTCAATAAAACAACTGGGAGAAAAGTGCTTCAATTAATCAGAGAAATAAATACTTTAAACAGAGCTAGCCCCTTAATCTAAGTTGATTATTTCTGTTCAAGAGAATTCAATTCTAAAACAGCAGGTATAAAATCAACTAATACTGACAAATAGAAAAATTTCAAAGGAAAACATGAACACAAAAGCAAACTGAATCCTGCTTTAATTGAAGCTTGTGGAGTATAAAGTCCTACAGAAACATTACAGAGAATCTTCTGGAAAACAGGAGTGACGACAACCCCTGTGGAGAGGCATATGAGAGTAATTCATAGTTCACCAAGGCCTCCCTGTATCGAGACCCCAGGGTACCCAGAAGGTCTCTTCACCATCGCAGCCCTGTGCCCCATCCTCTCCAATCTTGATTTCATTATAAGATAAAAGGGGCTATAGTATTTGAAATCATTCTGGCCTCGAGAAATTTAAAGGCATCAATGAGTAGAACATTCAAAACTTAAGTAACTGTAACAAGGAGGCCAGCTGACCTTAACAAATTACTTGGCTAGTGAACAGGAAATGGATTGAATCATCCTGGACATAAATTTCATTAAGGCTTCAAACTATCCAGGAATAAGTAGCATGATGATACCATTTTATAATCCAAGTTTACAAAAAGTTTACTGCCCAAATCAAGTACTGTTTATGCCTGCAGACAGCTTATTTCTAAAAGATCACCGCCCACTGCAAGTAGCCATGTGTCTCTACTCTTGTTTCTTTCTCTGTGTCAAAAATACCAATTTGACTTCTTCAGGAGGAATGGACAATCCAAGATTATACAGTAAAAGCCTGAAGATGTTGAAAAGTCTAAAGGCAGGAAATACACAAAGCTGGTAGGGAAGACAAATAAAAGTTGTTTCTAATTCATTCTAAAACCCAAGACTTGCATTACCAGTCCTTTCCTCCCGAAGTCACCTAGGTATTAGTGAGGAGAACCCGGACGTAAAGTCTGTGAAGGAAAGGGAGTTGACGGACAAACTGCCCTGTGGGTGACAGTCAAGGAGAGAAGAGGTAGAGGTTTGATGGTTAATGACTAAGTGCCCGTCCAGCCTGCCCCTCTTCTTCTCTTGGCTTGGATCAACCAATGTAGATGCGATGGAAATCATTGGCACCAAAAGCAGCATTACACTTGGGACATTTGCGCTGGCGGGTGTCATAGCGGGTCTTCACACACTCAAAGCAGAAAACGTGAAAACACTTGGTAAGTACAGCATCCTTTTTACGCATGTTGCAACACGGACAGGTCAGGCGTGCCTAGAAAAAAAAAGAAATCAGAGTCAGAGCAACCATAAAGGTTTAGGACCCAAATGGCTCTGATATATAAGCAAAAAATCCACTAAGCACTAAGACAGTAATAGCACCGCACGCCCCCACCACACACACATGATAAAGCATTCTCTGTTACCTTCAAGTAAAGGAGTTCAGTATTTATTATCCTAATCTGTTAGTAGGCCACTGTAGGCCAAAACAAAAAAACACACACAAATCACTGAGGCAGTTTTTCTAACCTTGTAATCCTTAATCTCCTCCATCAGAATCTCATCACATTTGGGTACATTGTCTGGTTTCTTTGTGGTCTCCAGCTTCCTTCGAAGTCTAGAGATGTCCTCCTGTGGTGGGATAGCATACCCATTACACATTCCCCCAGATCTGTCATTTTTGAGAAAAATTAATTGCTCCAACCTGAACTTTCTGTTGCAGAAAGAAAGGACTTTCTGTCCTTTCATGCCTAACTATATTTTAGGAATGTAGAGAATTGCAAATGACAAGCTGTTTTCTTTTTTTTCGGAACAGGCAACCACAATCATATCACCAAACTTCAGTTGCATCTAACTACTGTCAGTTCAGTTCTGCGAAACTCCAGTCTAAGTTTAGAGGGATTAAATTTTAAAAAAAGAAAAAAAGATGAAAACTTGATAGGCCACCTTATTTTAAGGCAATTAGTTTTTAGGCTGAAGATAGATTGGATCAGAATTTACAGACTTACAGATAACTATAGAAAGGCAGCATGAGAAACAGCTGGCATGCAAAAAATAGAAAAAATTGTAGAAGAATTTAAAGAAGAACTTTAAAATTCTCTAGTGTTCTTTTTGCTGCTACTTCTTTACGATTTCACTAACTCATTCATTTAAATAAATAAGTATTTATTTCATGCCCATTAGGTGGCAGGCACCATGATAGGCTTCGGGGATAGCTTTCAGTGAAGAAAACAGACTCCATCTCTTCACTCAAGGAACTTACAGTTAAATAGGAAATGACATATTGATACGATAGACCAATGACTCTTTTGTAACATAGGTCATCTTAGAGCTCAGAAAATACCTAAAAGGCAAAAAGTGAAGAAAAAACAACTGACCTGGGCCCGTTTGAAATTGAACATATCTTTTTCTTTGGTGACACTGTTCTCCACAATCTCATCCTGAAAATCATGTAGCTTCTTCTGAGCCAACTCCAACTGTGCTTTGAGGTCATCTGCAAGCTGGGCTGCCTCCATTGCCTATGAGGGATGTATGAACAACATTAACTTATCACCACTTATTTCCAGTGAGACAAAATGTTACCAAGCCCAAGGAATAAAGTGAACCTGTAATTTTATCAGTGTTAAACTTATCTGTTCCTCTGAAGACTAACTGTCACTTTAGACCACAGAGTAATCGATCATACCTTGCGTTTATTCATCTCTAAGGCTTGGGTCCTAAGACCCAGCTCCTTCTCCCCTGTGCCAATGTTGCTTTGTAACAGATGCTCCTTCTCTTCCAGTTTCCTCACTACCTGTAACTGGGCATCAACCTTAGAAAAAGAAAATCACATTTTAACACAAACAGGAAGGAAAAACACAAAAAATTGACTAGGCTCTGTTAATCCACAGGCCCACAAAAGAGAATCTGTTAGAAAACTCGAACTATTACTGATTTTATCCATGAACCTTTCAAATTACATGCAAGACTATGGTAATTCTCTCATCCCAACGTTCAGATGTAATCAGGTAACCACTCTTACAGCTTCTCATGCAGCCTTACAGAAATTTTTAAGATACACAGCACGTGCACACAAAGACATACACATTTTTAACACAAAAGGGATAAATAGATGAATCCCTTAATGATATATTTAAACATTTTTCCTTATTAGCAGATCCACTTTTGTTTAAACAGCTGCACTGTACTCCTCTGTAGGGATGTATAATTTATTTACCAGTACCCAAATCATGTACATTAGTTTTGGGGAGTTTTTCCTATTACAAAAAATGCCACAATAATCATTTTCTTTACTTGTATCTTCGTGTAGAAAGCACCCTATTTCAACAGGATTCTGGAAAGCTTTTTTCATTCTAGTTACCTGAGTCTTCAGAGTCAAAACCTGGTCTGCCAGCTCCTCCTTCTCTTCTTTCAGCAGCTTATGGATCTGATTGGACTTGATACGTTCTGACATGAGCTTGAAATTTGCATCATCCTTCTCCCTCAACTGCTGCATCAAACGGATATTTTGCTCCTGCATGTCTTCAAAGGCCTGGCCTGTGACGTCCATCTCAGAGAGGAGAGCTTCTTCCTCCTAAAATAAGAAAGAAGAACCTTCATTTTAATGGAATCTTCTAACTCCAAAGAAATGCACACAGGAAACTAAACTTTCCTACTGTTGTTATGGAAATAACCTAGTGACAGAGAAGACAGTTTTAAGAAGCTTAGTTTTGTCACTAGGTTAGCCCTAGGAATCTGAAGCCATTGGCATTGATTGTTGGTCTGATGCTCATTAACTGGGCCGTATTTGAGGTCAGCTGAAGCAGACTAAAATTATACACACCATAATCTAGCAAACTGATCAAGTAGGAGTTGGTTAAGAAAATTTCTATCATAAAACCTCACGTTTTCTCATACTTTTCCACAATTATAATACTGACTTGAATCTACAGACTTTTCAACTCTGAAAACATCTGTTTCATAACAATCTGATAGGTGAAAAACTAAACGTAAAAATAGTTTTAATTTACATTTGTCTTATTATAAATTACAGAGCATCTTTTCATACGTTTAAGAGCCATTTGTTTTTCTATGAATCATTAATATCTTTCGTCTGTTCTTCTATTGGGCTTTTGAGTTTTCTTCCCTATCATTTTTTGGGGATTTTTTAATATATATTAGAAAGATAAGCCCTTTCATGATAAGAGTTAGAAATATTTTTTCCAGGTTTCTCATTTACTCTTTGGCTTTGCTGCCATGTAGAAGAGGTTTTGTGTGGTCTTTTGTATAAGTCAAAATTATCAATCTTATCTTTCATATTTTTTAGACTTTTACTAATAGTTAGAAAGGTCTTCTCCACTTCAAATTTAAAAAGAAATTTATCTGCTTTCTTCTGGTTCTTTTATGGATTTCTTTAACATTATATATATGTTCCATTTGGAAATTATCTTAGTGTAGAGTGTTCAAATATATCTCCAACTTTTTTCCAAAATTATTTTGTTTTTGCCCACCACATTTAATCGTCTTCCTTTTTCTTGCTGATTTAAAACTATATCTTTTGCACATATTAAATACCCATGTGTACTTTGGTTTATTTATGTACCTATATGGTTTTTCCAACCACTTTTGGTATCTTTATTATTGAAAGTTAATAAAATCCATTGGGACTTAAAAATAAAGAAATATATGTTCCTTATGAGAAGGGGACAAGTCTCTATAGTTCTATGATCCAGAAACCACTACAGTTGACATATTGGTTATTTATTTGTAACCTATTTGGGGAACATGTTTTTCTTGGTTTCATGTATTTATAATCATAATGTGTATAAAATTTTATATCTTTTTATAAAATTTTATATTCATTACATCCCCTGATTGCAGATCAGCAGAGAAACGATACATTCCTCAAGAAACAGTTTTTGAATAACTGGCTATACATTTGAAAATAGAAGTAAGTTTCCTTCCTCACAAATACACAAAACAAAGTAACTGGAGGATGAGAGACTTCAATGTAGAAACAAACATACAGGAGAAAAAAATATTAACCAAAAAAAAAGACTGGAATGACAGGGCAAATTTCACTGTCAATAACTTACTTATCAAGTAAAATTTACTTAAAAAGCTCATTAAATAAAGAAAGTATGCCCACCTGCTTGGCCATGGCCAGCTTCTTCTGCAGGTATTCTATCTGCTCCTCTACTGCCCGGATCTTCCTCAGGGCATCTTCATCAGCCATTTTCTTGTTCTCTTTTTTCTCCTTATCCTCCAGATCTTTGAGTCTTTGCCTTAAATCTTCCAACTATAGGAGGAAAGAAATCACACAAAAGAAAAACAAAAAAGCTATAATACAATTTCAAAAATCAATTAATACTGTGCACAGATGGAGGGCCCATAACACCAAAAGAACCTTTATAGGATTATGGAAGGAGACAAATGATACACTAGTGCACCACATCACAACCCTGCTTTAACATCACTCCATTCCAACATCACACGCTTCTGCAAGTGGCCTTTTTTTTTTTTTTTTTTTTTTTTTTTGCGGAACGCGGGCCTCTCGCTGCTGTGGCCTCTCCCTTTGCGGAGCACAGGCTCCGGACGCGCAGGCTCAGCGGCCATGGCTCACGGGCCCAGCCGCTCCGCGGCATGTGGGATCTTCCCGGACCGGGGCACGAACCCGTGTCCCCTGCATCGGCAGGCAGACTCTCAACCACTGCGCCACCAGGGAAGCCCTGCAAGCGGCATTTTTGAGGAGTGCAAATGTACTTTTCTTTAGAATAGTTCTCACTCTTTTTTTTCCTAGGCTCCCAATTTTAAAATAAGGCATTCTTCCCAAAAGTAACCAGAAAAAGCAAATCAGTATGACAATGATTTACATGGCACAAAGGGGAACAAAAAGTTTGAAAAGGTTACTCCTATTCCTCGTAATTCTGATATACCTTACCACCTAGTGGAAAATCTGGAAGTCTCTATATTAGATGGTCTTTGAAGGGGAAGAAAATGTTGCTAAGTCTTTAACTTTAAAGAAACTACAGCCTTCAGAAGTGTGAAGGAGAATCCCACAAATGGAAGATTTTGACCAGAATGACAGGTAATGGCAGATTAGATTACCTCTCCCTTAGACTTCTTTTCAGCTGCCATTAGCTGAACCTTGTCTCTCTGTTCCTTTGGGGCAGAGCGGTACATATCTAGCAATAGTTTCATCTCCTTTTGGCTCTCCTGTGCCTTCCTATGATGAGGGTGGTAGAGGGGAACGGTGTAATGAGAAAACAAAGGGCATCAGAGCAAGGGAATTTTGAATTATGCAAAATATTTTACAACAGTTCTATTTTACACTTTATATAACACATCTAAAAGACAAAACTTCTGCACAGACTATCAAGAGATTTCTGGATACACTCAGAAAGTATAGAAAAGTAAGTTTGCAAAAAAGACTCATTTCTCCCGTCAGACCAAGTTCTCCAACATAGTTATAAAATAAACACTTATGGCACTTGTTAAATAGGCAAAGTTCTGGGGCGCCACTCGTAGAAACTGAGACTCTGTAGGTCTGGGATGGAGTCCAGGAATGTGCTTTAAGTAAGTCACCCAAATAATTCTGATACCGCACTTGGAGGAAAAAAAAATTGCCTTAAAGAGAGCAAGAGGAAGAGAGAAAAAAAGGGAGAAAATTCAAAGTTTAAAATATACTGCTATTCCTAGATTTGACAATTGAGCGATTAACCATCGGCTAAAGGCTAAAACTTTATCTTACTAAATTTTCAAACCTCTTAATTATCCTTTTATATACCAAAGAAGTTCAAATGTTTTGAGCTCAGTAGTCCCTTAAATCCAAACACCAATAAAGGCTCAACCATGACAAACGGGGAGCAAGAAGGAACCGGTTCTATCAGAAAAGGTACGGCTGAGCAGGATGAGAAGCAGCGATATGTGAGATTACGGCAGTGTTTCTTGACTTAAAGGTCTGTCTTACCGTTTCAATGCCTGTAGGAGTAAACCTAGAAATCTCTTAAAACGATCTGATATACACACAGACTACTTAACTATCAGGCAAAGAGATCAATACTGTTCAAGTTATAGCGAAACATATTCTACCTACTATAATTTAAATTATAATTAATGCCAACAATTTGCCCAAATCTAGTAAACAGCAGTATTTACTTCCAATAATTCTCATGAGTGTTACCTCAATCATGACATCCTTTTCCTTAATTTGGATTCATGAAGAATAAGGCTACAACAATGGGGTTTACTGAGACCTGATCACTGAACCAGAGTATACAATAGCCACACAGGCCACTGAAGTCGTACACTTGATCAAGAATTGAGACCACGTTAATTGTACATTTAGTTACACCTGATACATTACAATTATTGAATAAGCGATGCCATCATTCAAACATTTCATGCACGATGTCCTAACCTTAGCTTTTGAGTCAGAAATAGTTACTCTAAACATTGCTCTTACTTGAGTTCGATCTTCAATTGTTTGATAATTTCTGCTTCCTTCTTCCTTCCATCATCATGTTTCCCTTTCTCTTTATCCTTAGCAGAATCTCTCTCTTTTTCTGACTCTTTTAGTTTCTGTTTCTCTCGTTCTCTCTCCTTTTCTTTCTCCCGCTCTCTTTCTCGCTCCCTCTCTTTCTCCCTCCTTTCTCGTTCTCGCTCCTCCTCATCGCGTTTGGACTTAATTTCGTTGACTTCCTCCTGAGATGCCTTCGATGCGGTGGACTGGGCAGACAAGTCCTCAGGATCTTGTTTTAGCTCTGCAGGCTCGTCCTTAGGGTCCTCAGTACTGGACTGAGACTGTAGGAGGGCACTCCCACTGCGCAGCCGTGTCTGGGAGGGCAGAGAAAGGAAAGCAGCACCCACACTTACGGTGACCACACCACTCTCCTCACCCCAAGACAGCTTTGCAAACTTAGCAGAAAATAATACTTATTCTCCTGCTCCTGGTTACCTTGTTCAGGTCAGACTGGGCTTCTCTCAGTTTCCGCTTATACCTCAGGACCTCCCCCTTCAGCTGGTGATTGTGATTCTGAAGGCTACTGATGAGGTGGCGCATCTCCCGGTTTATGGGGCCTTAAATACAGCAATAGCAATGTCAGGAAGAAGTGTGACAAGGGCAAAGGCACAAGGAGAGAAAGTGTAGAACACAGGAGGGACCTCTGAGAAACAGGGAGAATTGACAAAAGGAAGATTCCTTCTCAGAAGATGAAAACAAAACTGGCCAATCTGAGTTAAAAAACAAGCACCCAGGTTGTAAACCAAAATGAATGACAGGATTTGAATTAAGGTTCTTTAGGACTTCTGAGCTCCATAACAAACCCTGGTGACCACGCTGTGTCTTTCAAGGAATGCATGTGCAGCAGACGAACTACAGGGTGGAGCCAGAGAAACTGTACCTGCTTGTTCATTGGCAGCAAGGGTCTGCTCAAATTCTATCCTCAGCATTTCATACTCCTTGCGGACCTGGGCCAGAGTATCTTCTAGCTGGATCACTTCGGTCCTCAGCTTCTTGTGAAGACTCACCTCATCTCGCTACACACAGAAAAAGGAACCAATCAAAAATTCTTATCAAAATGTGGACATGTCATCATATTCTATTACTGTTTCCTAAATTTGATCTATAAGGATCAAGATCCTTATCTACGTATATAGATCTTTGATCTATAAGGATCTAAAAAGAAAAAGAGAAAACATCAAGAAAAGAGGGATTACTCTGAAAAGTTCCAATTCAATCAATACTTAATGAGCACCAGACAGCTACAAAACACTCATCTGAGAACTAGCAGGAGACTCAAGAAATATAGGAAATGGCTCCTAACTGAGAATATTACAATCTGGTTGGAGAACTAAAGAAGAAAACAGTATATAAACAGTAAAGTAAGATATACTCAACTCTTTGGCAGACACACAGTAAAAGACAAACTACTATAAACATAACCTTAAAGGCAATGGAAAATACAGAAGTGAACATATGAATGAAAGTTTCTGCCTTAAAAAAATTATTTACATATGCCATTATATGATATAATGGCTTGTAAGCAGTGATACAGCTTCTATACACTATTCTCCCCAATGCACATAAGACTCCAGCCATACTAAACTATTTTTTTTTACATCTGCTGTTCTCACTGCTGGGAATGCCCTTCTCCTATTTTTATCTACCAGTAAACTTGTATTTATCCTTAAGAGTCATACTGCACTTTGGCAAGTGGAATCAGGACGGCTCCACAGTCAAATCAGATGTTCTGTCTCCTTTATCACTGCACCTTTTGGATATACTCTATTGCAACACACTGCATTCTACTGGATACTGTTCTCCCCACTAGACTCTAAGATCTCTCATGGCAGGATGCCCACCACCTAGCAGAGTAAAGACCTACAGCCACTCCATAAATGTTTTCTGAATGAATAAAAGATTGAGCATAAGAGAGTAAAATTATAAAATTTATGAGGGAGGAAGCTTATATACAGAAGACAAAGCTAGGCTGTTACCTCAATGAGCTCAACTTGGCGTTGGTGGGTACCCCTGGTGCCATGAAGTAGGGTCCGAGCCTCATCCAAGTGGGCTTTCAACTGCAGGCTCTCGTTGTACAGGACAGAGAACTGTGACTGCATGCAGCGATATTCTGGAGTCTCCTTGACCACTTCCTCCACAGCACTCCGCAATTCCACCTTAGGAGGGCCCAAAGAAAAGAAAAGTCAGAAGCAGAATCTAGGATGCTAGCCTGGAAATAAAATCTTAAACTCTCTGACGTCTTGTGCAACTGAGACAAACTTTATGAAATCTATCTACCTATTCCTCTAGTTACATAAAATCTATCCTAACTTAAATTAGACCCTCCAAGAGGTGGTACCTGGTACCTGTATTCTTCCACCCAAGGATTGTTTTAATTGATACATGTTTTACATTATGTGTCAACCTAGATCCAAGGACACTAGAAAAGCCCTATGAAATCTGTCAGATCTAGGGACAGAGAAGAGCACTAAGAAATTTGTCAGGATACTTATTTTAAGAACATAGTTGAGGACCCTAGCCACTAACTTGTTCTCTTTATTGACAGTCACAGAGAAAAGTATTTTTGTTATTGTATCAAAAATACTTATGGGGCTTCCCTGGTGGTGCAGTGGTTGAGAGTCTGCCTGCCAATGCAGAGGACACGGGTTCATGCCCCGGTCCAGGAAGATCCCACATGCCGCAGAGCGGCTGGGCCCGTGAGCCATGGCCTCTGAGCCTGCGCGTCCGGAGCCTGTGCTCCGCAACGGGAGAGGCCACAACAGTGAGAGGCCCGCGTACCGCAAAAAAAAAACAACAAAAAAACTTATGCTTCTCCTAAGTAACTGTTTACTTTAATTACCCAAACACATCAACTGATTCAACTCAGGTTGTTTTTGTTCTTTTTTTTTTTTTTTCAGTTCAAACATCTTTATTCATATATTTACCTAGAAACAAATAAAATTATAAAAGATAGGTGGTTGTGACTGAAAGAGGGGTGGGAAGACTTTCGGAATCTACTTTCTTCCCCCCAAGAACCAGGGAGAGAAAATTCTAATGGGCAGGTTTGAAAACCAACAGGATCACTGACCATGTTTCTTTCTCTGCTTTGGCAGTTAGGAGCTGCAGAGGCAGATTCTGTGGCCCACATTTGGCAGTTACTGACATGGGAGTGGCCTACGTACTGTAGCTACATGCTTCTTGCATGTATCTTGTATACAAGCCCCATTTTTAAAACCCACTTTGGATCCTCACCCTAGTTCACCCTACTCCTCATTTTTTCTCAACAATTCTTAAGTTAGTGCCTTTGATTCAGCCAATGTATTTTTGTAGGTTGCTTTAAATTCTTTTCAGAAAAGGCAGGGTACCAATATTAAGTATATATATAACTAAATAAATGGATATAGCAACAAAACTTACATTTTTCTTTCCCGTAATAAATTATGACGGTTCACAACACATATGTGAGTTATCAGCAAAAAGTTTCATTTTACTGCCCCTCAGATTTGTGTCTCCTACCTTCAGCTTTTCATTTTGCGTAGTGACCTCCTCAAAGTCTTGCCGAAGTTTCTCCAGCTCACAGTGACGGTTCTGAGCCAACTCTTTGTTCTCCTCAAGTTCTGCGTTCATTTCCTCAAACTGGAGAAAAGCAGGAAATAGCAAAATGAGAGTAAAGAAAAGGAATTTCTAAATCATTCTCATTCCTAAGCTTCCAGCTCCACTGATCCACTCTTCTAGCAAAACCCCACGTTGTCACTTGTGTACTTGTGAACACAATCCTAAGTACCTAACACAATACCTGACACCAGGTCAAAAAAACAAACCCTCGGGGAGTCGCGATTTTACCTTCCGGGCATTGATAGTGATTGTGCCGCCATAGAGACTGCTCCCTGCACCGTATACTTTATAACCTTTTGAATTCACCTATGGAGAAGACAAAGATTCTTTAGTGAGAGGCCCTAAAATTTTAGTCTGATAACCAAAGTACTTTCAAAGAAGTCCATTTTTTCTCCAAGTACTACTACCCAAGTCCATCCTTTCTGAGTAGACTCCTTAAAATGAATAGTCTTCAAACTATGAATAAAACAGCACTTGCCCGTTCTAGGACTTCTACTAAGTGTCGATTGAGTCGCTGTTCCCTCTTTCGAATTTTGTCAATATCCCACTGCAGGTCATCAATCATGGACTCCAGGACAGATACTCGTGACTCAGCTGTCTCCACTTTACTCTGCAACTTGGCGAACTACATCCCAAACACAGGTGTTCAGAAAAATACAGCAAAAAAAAGACCAGGTTAGAAAAGGAATGCCTTATATCCCAAATCCCACAAAATTAACCCATGCTTATGTGTCATTAAAGAAAAGGTTTAAGTAAAAGCTATTTCACCCTCTTCCCAACACATGAGTATAAAACTGAAATCACAAGTTTAACAGTTTGGGTAAGTCACAATCACGAAAACTGTAAAAGTCTATAAGAACTCTCACAAAGAAAAGACTACTTAAGATTCAATAATTTTTCTGCCTCTGAGAAGCACCATTTCCCTATATAGACCACAAACCCATCAGAAAATATGTTTTTTAAGAGACAAAAGATAACATCCTTGATTTTACCAGACAAATATTTTAGGAGATAAAAATTCAAATATTTATTTAGAAAAGACAGCTATCTTTACCCTCTACTTTCCCTTCCCATATTCCAACAAATGATAATCCAAAGAGAATGGAAGGAAAACTTCCATTCTCTTTTTCAAGCTGAGCCCAGGGCAATCTAGAATCAGATGCTATAAAGATACAAAAATCTATGTTGTTCTCTACTTATTTAGGAGATGTACATAGCTAATGCTATTTAATACTTTAATTATAAAACTGTTACATGTCCACATTAATCTACACATATCTTTTGTGTTGGTTTTAAAATATGGCCCCCAAATTCTTTGACAGTTCTCCCAAAAAATGGTGAGGTCACTGTCCCCTCCTCTTAAATCTGGGTCAACTTTGGTGACCCAGTGGAAATGATGCTACATAACTTCAAGGCTATGTCTGAAAGGCCATGCAGGTTCTGCCTGATATTCTTGAAACACTCATTCTCTGGAAGAAGTCAGCTGCCATGTAAGAAGTCCAACTACCCTGAAACTTCCATGTTGGAGAGGCGACACTCCAGTGGACAACTAAGATGAGCTCTTAGCTGACAGGCAGCGTCAACAGCCACCCATGAGTCGGGAGTTCCCTAGTGGCCCAGTGGTTAGGATTCAGTGCTTTCACTGCCGTGGCCCAGGTTCAATCCCTGGTCAAGGAACTGAGATCCTACAAGCCACGTGCCACGGCCAAAAAAACCCCAAAAAACAAGAGAAAACAAAAAAGAAAAAACAACCAGCCGTGAGAGCCGTCTTGGATATCAGCTCAGCTGAGCAGAGCAATATGTCTCTCCAACTTAGTAATGCTAAATGAGATTTGGGAAAGGGCTGGTAAAGGAAGACCTTTTCATCTTGGTAGCACCTAGCTTATGCCTTAAAACATGACAGAAAGTTATACTGACTTTTTTACTACACTCCAATTTCTTTATAAGCGCCACTATGCTCTAACCCCTTTGAAGGTTGATGAGAAGTATTAATAAACTTCCCAAATGATTCCCAGGCAACCAGCCCAGCATGCACCTTGGCACTGGAGTTTAGGAAAGAGGACATAATGATGAACATAGGCTTTGAAGTTGAACAGACCTACATCCAAATCACAGTTCAATCACTTTCTGGCTACGTGCCCTCAGACCAGTCATCAGTTTCTTTGAATTTGTTTCCTTAGCAGTAAAATGAGAGTTATTTGACCATGAGAGATAATATTCGTAAAGTACTTAAGTGCTAGGCACTAAGTAAACGGTTAACTATTAACTTACCAATAAGCATAAGAGTTGGGTGGCCAAGCTAAGGTAGGTCAAATTTCAGCAGAAGGCTTATCACCACATTGTCTCAATCATTTTATACAATAAACAAACACCCAAATCTTGACATAGTTTGGTCGTGGCACTATGTGTGTCCAAGTTTGGATTGAAAACCCACATTCCTCAAGTTCATAGGTCATCATAAATGCAGTATTTCCTACTCCTCCATTCTCAGATAAATTTCTACCAACCTATTCCTCAGTAATACTGTACATGGTCTTTTATATCTGGAGTAATTTAATATTTGGGGGTTTGGTGTGTTGTTTTGCAAATCTCCATGATGGTAATTCTTCCTAAAAACTAAGATCCCAAAATGTCCACTTAAACAGAGGCAGAGTCAAGGAGAAACGTTCAATTATTTCCTTCCCTTAACCTTTACTCGGATTTTGATTTCTCAGAGCTGGTTGCTTTAACCTGCCCTGCATGCTCTTCAGTATAAAAACAGGCTTTCTAGAGTAAGATGATGTTTGAAGCACTTAGTATCTGAGTCAATGTCTGCCACAGGCCACTGGAAACTGCCATCTCCTTTCCGGTCAAGTACCTCCTGAGACATGGTGCAATGCTTCTCCTGAAGGAGGTCTGTCAATTCTTGTAGCCTCATGTCCTCTTGTGCAAGGAAGGAATTCAGCTCCTGCACTGCTTCCTCCACTATCAGATTATCTGAGGGAGAAGAACTGTACTTTAGTTTAGTTAGCATCTATAGTGTCAGATTTTACAACTGTGTATCCCACCAAAGCATTAACATGCTATCTCACTTTATTTTCCTGAAAATTTCAAGAAGTAGGCTGGTTTTTATTATCTTCACATGACATATTAAGAACCCAGGCTTGCGTAGAGGACTTAGTCCTTCGTTAAAGCACTTGCTTAAGGAAATTAGTCAACTTTGTGCTTCTGTAGAGGTAGACACAGAGGCAAGGTCACCTAACGCCCATCCCTTTCTATAAAATTAAAATGCCTTGAGAAAAGAAAAGGAGAGGTCCTATAACTTTATTCAGATAAGGCACAATCACCAAAAAACCCTGCATTTTAGAATTGTAGACAAGACAGAAGTATCTCTAATCAATGTCAGACTTAATAGCAATAAAATTCTATTTTCTAAGGCTGTCACAAATTCCTATTAGTCACTAACACCAACGTGAAGCATCTCTCTGTTGGGAAAGAAGGGAAGGGCAGGGCAGGGAACAGTAATTTCCTTGTTCAAATGAGCACCTATAAAATCATGAAGAATAAAGATAAGAGCATAGAATTACTTATCATATTCTGGTATACTATGCCAGAGGCACTCCTGAGGCTCAAAAACCAAAGTGTGAAAAATAAAAAAATGGTCATGAAGAACCTAGGGTCAAGACGGGAATAAAGACACAGACCTACTAGAGAATGGACTTGAGGATATGGGGAGGGGGAAGGGTAAGCTGGGAAAGAGTGAGAGAGTGGCATGGACATATATACACTACCAAACGTAAAACAGCTAGCTAATGGGAAGCAGCCGCATAGCACAGGGAGATCAGCTTGGTGCTTTGTGACCACCTAGAGGGGTGGGATAGGGAGGGTGGGAGGGAGGGAGACGCAAGAGGGAAGAGATATGGGGACATATGTATATGTATAACTGATTCACTTTGTTATAAGGCAGAAACTAACACACCATTGTAAAGCAATTATACTCCAATAAAGATGTTAAAAAACAAACAAACAAACAAACAAAAAAAACCAAAGTGTGCAGTATTATTTACAAAGAAGGCAGTAAATCTACAGAACTTACCATACCAAATTAGTATGTTTAAAATCAGTCACAGATACTATAGCTGAAATCCAAATGTTAGTAAATGAAACCACATACTCTCGGGTTATATACTACCCCTAGAGACAGTTATCAGGAAGTAAAATTGGCACCACTCTTAGAAACATAACACAGGTTGGTCATGCGGTGGCTTTTATGGTTTTCAACCAAGATTACCCATCAGAATCATTTGTGTAACCTCTAAAATTAGATACCTAGGACCCATCCTATACCTACTAAATAAGAATAAACATGGGCAGGGCCAAAAAAGAGTATGCTCCGAAAACTCTCAAAATGATTCTGATTCATAACCCAAGCTAAGAACTAGTGGCTGAATTTTAGTCCTCTTAATGTCTTAAAATATTGAGAATAAGGCCCAGAATACAATAAGAGCTCAATAAATATTTAGTGAATTAATAAACAAGCTGATAAATGTAATTCTTTTGAATCAAGGACCAAATAAACATGAGGGAAAAAATGAACCGCCAAAAGTTACAGTTGATGCTACAATTCATACTTTATACACCTTTATCTCTTAGAACGTTCGGCTTATCAATGGCAATTGCCTTTTATGTTATAAATAATAGCTTAGCAGTTTGTAACTTGTAATGAATGTTTTTATTTTTTAACTTAAATCCTACCTTAAAATGCATGCCATCAAAAAGAATAATTTTAGGGCTTCCCCGGTGGCACAGTGGTTGAGAGTCCACCTGCCGATGCAGGGGACACGGGTTTGTGCCCCGGTCTAGGAGGATCCCACATGCCGCGGAGCGGCTGGGCCCATGAGCCATGGCCGCTGAGCCTGCACGTCCGGAGCCTGTGCTCCGTAACGGGAGAGGCCACAACAGTGAGAGGCCCGTGTACCACAAAAAAAAAAAAAAAAGAATAATTTTAAAGTACTGTTTAATGTGTTACTCATTTTAGTTCCTTTTTAAATACAGCAATTCCTTTACTTGATATTCATTTATAAAATCAAGTTTCATAGCCTCTGCATATAGCATATTATCTGGTACACCATGAATACTGTATAAACCATAATGCATATGGTATACCCGTGTGGCATATTACTAATGTTTAATAATACCTTCTAACTATTCAAGTGGAGCCAAGGGAGAAAGGAGTAACATACAGCTCAGTTTACATTAGGTGACAGAGAAGATTTATAGCCATTCATTCACCATTATGTAAGCACCCACTAGACACCAGAAACAGTGTTAGAAAATGGAGAAACAAAGAAGAGTGAGGCAAGGCACTGCACCAAGAGACATAGCTGAGCTGGGAACACACAAGTAGATGCAATATATGAACACAAAAGCCTGGGAGGACACGAATAATATTGTTTACAATGGCTGTCTTTGGAAAGTAAGATGGAAGGACTTGTGTAGTGTACTTTATGTGATTTCTGATTTGTATATCTTAAAACAAGTATCTGTTATCCAAATAATAAAATACGAAATACACACCCTATTGGAAAAGCAAAGGAAACCTTTGCCCACAAAATATTCACAGGTCTTTAATATGCCTCTTCTTTTAATTCTATTGATAATTTAGCCCAAGTATCTTAAAAAACAAAACTACAGAGTAAGAAAATTCTTATTTTCCCAGCCAATGGTTAAACCTCCATTGCATTTGACATATTTCTTTCAGAAATGAAAGGTTAAACATCTTAATGACAATCAGAGAAATTAATATATTACAACTAGACCAGGATTATTATTTAAAGCATGAAATCAGGGCACTTAAGAAGATGCAACCTGGGGCTTCCCTGGTGGCGTAATGGTTGAGAGTCCGCCTGCCGATGCAGGGGACATGGGTTCGTGCCCCGGCCTGGGAGGATCCCACATGCCACGGAGCGGCTGGGCCCGTGAGCCATGGCCGCTGAGCCTGCGCGTCCGGAGCCTGTGCTCCACAACGGGAGAGGCCACAGCAGTGAGAGGCCCGCGTACCTCAAAAAAAAAAAACAACAAAAAAAAAAAAACAAGAAGATGCAACCTGGACTTCCCTGGTGGTGCAGTGGTTAAGAATCCACCTGCCAATGCAGGGGACGTGGGTTCGAGCCCTGTTCCGGGAAGATCCCACGTGCCAGGAGTAACTAAGCCCGTGCACCACAACAACTGAGCCTGCACTCTAGAGCCCATGCGTCACAACTACTGAGCCTGTGTGCCACAACTACTAAAGCCTGTGCATCCAGAGCTTGTGCTCCGCAACAAGAGAAGCCACCGCAATTAGAAGTCCGCGTACCGCAATGAAGAGTAGCCCCTGCTCGCCGCAACTAGAGAAAGCCCGCGCGCAGCAACGAAGACCCAACACAGCCAAAAATAAATAAATTCAAAAAAGAAGATGCAACCTAACTACACAAATACTTAACTACACTGAACAAATATAAGTTTTTGCATTAAATCTAATTCGTTAACATAAAATAATACTTTTATTTCAAATAGACACTTTTCCATCCCTATAATATTTTATCTTTTTTTTTTTTTTTTTTTTTTTTTGCGGTATGCGGGCCTCTCACTGCTGTGGCCTCTCCCGTTGTGGAGCACAGGCTCCGGATGCGCAGGCTCAGCGGCCATGGCTCACGGGCCCAGCCGCTCTGCGGCATGTGGGATCCTCCCGGACCGGGGCACGAACCCGTGTCCCCTGCTTCGGCAGGCGGACTCTCAACCACTGCGCCACCAAGGAAGCCCTGTTTTATCTTTTTAAACACTAAAATCTAACAATTCTAAAGCCTGAGTCAACTTTTTTGAAAATATTAGAGATAACAGAAAAACAAAAAACAAGGACATATTAAAACTGACTCCAAGAAATTTAATTAAAAATAAATATGTAAGTCTGAAAACTACAAACTAGCATACAAAGGTGAGTTCCTATTTCTCCCCCTCTGCTTCCAGTCTCCTGGTTTTTGCCTCACCTCCACTGTTCAGCTTCCGTGATAAGAGCTCCACTTTTTCTTGCAGTTTATCATAGACGGTCACAATCTGCGACACAGCTCGGCGGGAGGACTCCACGCGCTCCTGCAGCTGAGATTCCATCTCTTCACTGGAACTGCTGGCCAAAGTAGCAAGGAAAGAGAAAGCTGGCTCTTGCCCTTCCCCTGAGGACACAGGGGGAAAAAAGAAGCCCCTAATATTATAAAACTGGAAATATCAAAATCTATTTTTTCCCCTCAAATGGAGAGCCTCAAAGCGAAACTCTACTTCAAACACCCAGAAAGCATGAAGTGGCAAATCCGCCACCAACACTCACCTCTCTCTCGGTCATCTTTCCGTTCCTGATTGCTATCAGAGTCTGGTTCCGGCTCAGGCACAACAAGGGCTTTTCTTTCTGTGAGTAGGTCTCCCAAACCCTGCTCCAGATCATAACGTTTAAGGATGATACGGATGTTTTCATCAAACTGGAGGAGGGAAGGTACAGTTATGAAAATACAAAAGGAAACAACTTTGGAAATAAAGAGTCTGCTAAGGAGAACTACAATGCTCAGATAAAAACAAGCTAGCTACCTGACTCCAGTACCGGTTGACGATCAATAGTGAGGCATCATCGGTGGCCTGTCTTCGTTCCAGTTTTTCAATGTGCTCACGGAGTTCATCTTCAATGGCTTGCCGTTGATCCAGCATTTCTGCCAGTTTGCGATTTTTGGCTTGCAGTGTTCGAATGTCTAACTCCTCCTGCCCCAGGAAACCAGTCTTATTAATCTCCATAAAGAAATTAGACAAATCAGTGGTTAAACTCAACAGGGGCTAATATGTGCATTACTTAGTTCCTATGAAAAAAGATATTTATTAACAAAATCTTACAGCAAATAATGGGATAAGAAGTAGAAGCAGAAGAAATAAATAAAGGTAAAGGTCTGTGATGATGGGAGCAAAGAGTGACACACACATATACACTAGAACCTTGACTTCACCCAGCTCACTGTTCTAGTCACATGTACATCCACAAAATACTGCTACTGTGAGGCTCCACCATCCAGCTAGATCACCCTCTTCCCCAATCAATCAGCTATCTCCTAACCACTGCCCGTCATTTATTCAAGACTTTGACAACCAGGTCCTTCTGTATCCCAGTCCCCGTCAACACATCTGGTGACTTCAATATACATGTGGACATGTACCTGTGTGGACAAACCATCCAATCCTCTAGCATCTACACTGTCAGCATTTTGAATTCCTTAACTCCAATGATTACTTCCTTCACTGTGCTTCAGCCAGACATTTCAAAAGCCACATCCTAGACTTTTGTCATTATCTGGAACTGTGTCACATCTGAAATCTTAAATTCCAACTTTCCATTCTCTGAATAAAACCATCTTTCCAGATAGCTCATGCTCTTATCTCAACATACCAGTCTCCATCTGGATTTCCAAAATTTTGAACTTTCTCCTTTCTCCTCTGTCTCCACTATCTTCCATATCTTGACTATACCCTATAATACATTCCTTCAAACTCCTGCCTATCAGGCTCCTCAAGTTCTCTGCCTTTAATCTTTTTATTCTACCTCTGCGAACAAACCCCAATCTGAATTAATCCACGTATTAGACTATTCCATTCCTATATCCAGTATGCTGAGACTTCTAGATAAGGTCATTAAACCAGGGAGACTGGTGCCTTTATAAAATGAATTCTAACCTGAGCAGATCTTATCATTTGTCCGGAAATGTTTCTTTCTGGATCAAGTGATCTAGCTCCTATTCTACACTGAGGCAACGTCAAACTACCAAACCCTGTCTCCTCTCACATCACACTAAGCAGGTGACTTGGCCTCCGTTTTAAAGAGAAAACAGAAACCATCAGATGGAAAGTTCTTCAATTTCCTATCTCCTAAACCCATCCACACAACTCACCAACTTATGCCCATATTCTTAAAACCTCAACTTGTGCTGAGGATCCCATTCTCTTCTGTTTCTGCAAAAACGTCACTCCATCAGTAATTGTGTACCCCTCTCAGTATCTTTAACCTCTCTCTAAGAAAAGCTGGTGGGGGGATGGGGGGGAGGGAGAACTTCAGACAAAGAAACAGCATGTCGAAATGATTACATTTTTACTTTACTGAGAAATTAATGAATATTTTAAAGTAAGAAGCGTTTATTAGAGCACCAATTTCTCGTTTCACTTTTACTTTCCTCTCTTCCATTTGGTTAAACAGTCTCGATACACCAAAACTGTCAACAGCTTCCCAACTGTACCAGTTTATGAATACTATTAATAAACTATATCTTTAACCTCTTTTCTGAGCATCACCTTCCCCTTCTTTGCTCCACCTGAAACCTGGATAAGAACACTGTTTCCCTGCAGGCTTCTCCAGTGATGGCTGTTTCTCTCCCACATGCTTTGAAGCCCTGTGCCTGGAGGCAGGTGGGTGTCCTCCTTGCTCTCCACTGCCACTAAGCCATTATCCACTTTGCTCCCTAAAACCTCCTAGCTTTGCAGCTCATGCCATTGGTCTGGACCACCTGCCACCCTGCCTTGCTGCACTCACCTATAAATGCCCAGGTCACTTCCCCACATTTCCTGAAGATTTAGCACCTGGCTTGTCATCACTCTCTCCAATACTACTCATGTTGTACTTCTTACTGATTTCAATTCCCATATAGATGATCGTTCCTGTATCTCAGATCCTGTATCCTGACCTCCTCTCCTCCAATGATCTTGTCCTTTACCTCCTTCAGTCACCAAACTCCCAGTTATTCCTATTCGTGGTCTCAGCTGTACCTGGATGTTCTCTATAAACTCAATTTCAAACAACCCATTCTCTACAGTTACCACCTGTTTTTCCAGCTCACTCTCTATAGTTTATCAACTCCAACAATTCTTCAACTCCTCCAGGATCTATTATACAATCCACTGGTCCTATACCTTCGTCCTGTACCTATGTCTTTCACTCCTCTCACTTCCTCACTTCCTTATCAAACATAAATTCCACGACCAGTCACACTGTTTTATAACCTTCTCCTCCCTTGCTCCATATTTGCCTGCTGAAAACCCCAATCCTGGTAACATCCAACTCTCCACCTACATCCATGAAGCTAAATGTGACTAGAAAAAATAAAGCACCATGCTGACTGGTCTCACTTTAAACTCATGCTCACAGACTCAGGTAGGTCCTCAGTGCTGCCCAGCAGCCCTACTCCCTCTCTCTAGTCCGTTCTCTCTTCAAGGTGACTACTTCCTACCTTCTCCTGTCTCTTCGCACCTCCAAAACTTCCTCCCCCATCCTCACTCTCAGATGAGTCTTGCTTCTGATTTCACTGAAAAAAAACAGAAGCAATCAGAAGAGCATGTCCACCTCCATCTCCCACAACCCTCACTACTGCCCTGCTTACATCTGAACCCACATCCCTTGCCTTCCTTCCTGTCGATAAACCATCCCTCTCCTAGTTAAGGCCCATTCTCCCACTTGTGCATCGTATTACATTCTTTCTTCTATTCAAGGACATCACACCAGTAACTGTCTTCTTTTTCTGCTACATCATCAACTTTACCCTCTCTAGCAAATCATTTCATCAATAAATAAAAATGCTGTAATATCTCCTACTTTAAAAAACAAATTAAGAAAACCTTCCCTCAACCCCACATTTCCCTCTGGCTAAGGCCCCATTTT
Organism: Globicephala melas; assembly: GCF_963455315.2. Lineage (NCBI taxonomy): Eukaryota > Metazoa > Chordata > Mammalia > Artiodactyla > Delphinidae > Globicephala > Globicephala melas. The sequence goes on from NC_083319.1 coordinate 30,919,911, forward strand.
CTTGGTTCTACTTTACATCAATACTCCTCCAAAGCAACACCTCTGCCCTCTTTTCCCTCCTCTCATATTCTCTTAAGTTCACTGCAGTCAGGCTGCCATTGCCGCCACTCCACCAACACAGTTCTTGTCAAGTCTCCAGTGAAATTTCTAAGGCTAAATCTAAGTCTCAGTCCTCCCCTTGCTCAACCCATCAGGAGCACCTGATCAACCTCTTCCTGAAACATTTTCTTCTTTTGACTTCCGGGACCCCACTCTCTCTTATTCTCCTCCTACTTCAATGGCCCCTCTTCAATTAGTCTCTTCTCATCTCCTTGACGTGAAGGGTTGCAGTGCTCCAGGGCCCTGTTCTCAGACTTCTTTGTCTATGCTCATTCCTTATGGGAGAGCCTATAGTCTCATGGATTTAAATACCATTTAAAAAAATAATGATTATCAAATGTACAGCTTTAGCCCAGATCTCTCCACAGACTGCAGATCACCTCATCCAACTGCCTATCCACTCACAGGCCTAATAAATACCTCAAACTTACATGTCCAGTTTCAAACTCATGATTCATCCCCCACAGCTCCCAGAAATCTGCTCCTCTCATACCCTTCCCTAGCTCAGTTAGTGAAAACTGCATACTTCCAAAATCCTGGGGTCATCGTGCCTCCTTCCTCTCATATACTTTACCCAATCCACAAGCAAATCTTGTCGACACTACCTCCACAGTGGCCCAAGCCACCGTGATCCCTCAAGATTACGGCAACAGGCTCCTACATGTAGCAGACACTTTTGCGCCCCATGCCACGATCTGTCAGCCTTCCAGACTTCAGCACACCTCCGGTGAACAGCTCCAGTCACCCTACCAGTGTCCCACTTCAAGCATACCTTGCAGTCTCAAAGTTTTTTGCTCCACAACCTCAGTTTGTTTACTACAGCAACCTCAAAGTACAAAGGAGGAGTTATTGCCTTCAAGGGCAACCTTCAACCAACTGGGGCAGGGATCAGTGGATACATGCACCAGCTCCCCACCCTTAGAGAGGGAGAGTGGGAGGGAGGAGAGGGAGAAGGAATGAGGAAACAATTTTGCTAACTGAACTCCTGCTTACAACCCTTGCTCCCCTACAGTCTATTCTCCAAACCTAAGTCAGAGCATGGTACTCCCCTGCTTAAAACCTTCCAGTAGCTCCTCACGGCCTTCTGGATAAAGTCCAAAATGGGACGTGTGTTCGGTGCTTCCCTTAGCACATGTAGTTATCCCTGTGAAGAGCACGTTTCCCACTCTATTATGACAGTCTGTTCCCTGCTCAGTGCCAACCTACAAGCTGAAGTCCAGGGGCTGTCCTTAGGGTAAAGCACAGTGTCTGGCAAATAACAGATTCTCAACAAATATTTATTATTGAATGAATAAATGTCCTTGGGATGCATGACGTGAGACAGTGCCAAGACAAAAATCACCTCCTGGCAACAGGAGGCTGATGAACCCCAGACAACTTCAGAAATGATACTTATCAACAATTTACTCTGAATGTTCCTATTATTCTCTCTGATCCTCAATTTCAAAGAGTAGATGTGGTTTTGTAGGCTATACAAATGTGAAGCATTTTTACACCATATCACCATGGCTGAGCTCCAAAATACAGACTCCTGACCTATTATAGTGAGCTTCTGATGTCTAATGGACATATAACATTACTATAAGCTGTTGGTGTATAACAGTCTAATAAAACTGTCAACTCCATAACAGCAAGGACAATATCTATTTTATTCACCACTATAGCCACAATGTCTAGCCCAATAAAAACTATTAATAGTACATTACCATGTTAAAGGTAATATTCCTTAGCAGGAACTCTTTCATTTCATCCTCTCAAAAACCCAGTGAGTTAGGTACTATAATTACATTTTATAGACAAGGAAATAAGAAGACACTCTCTTGGTGATTTTCTACATTGCTTCTTAGTACCTGGCACCTAAGTTTTCAATGAATGAAAAATCAGTGTATAGCTCCCTCACTAAATACCTATAATGCTGAATACCTCAATGCTGTATCAGGGACCAGAATCTTCAGAGAATATAAACATACCTTTAAAAATAAAGATCAAATGTCAATATATTTCTTCTTCAGAAATGAGCAATGCATCATTTCATCTACTTCTGGCTGTTTCATTTCCCTCTTCTTTTCAAATCAATTTCCCTTACTCCAGAAGGCTTCCGTAAATTATTACTTTCAGGTTGCCACGGACAGAAGAAAAACACACTCTCACAGCATTGTTTCCACATACCGTTGAAGAGACACTCCCGAGCTTAATTGTTTCCACCGTGGTCCCTGAGTCTTCAACAGCTGTCTTCTTCTCCGGAGGCACAGATGTGCCAGGCTCTCCAGCTACTCTTTTATTTCCAATTCCTGACATCTTGGCACAAGATGATAGCTGTTTTCCTGGAGAGAAAAAAAAGACAGAAACTTAGGTAAGTTTTGCAAAGAGAACTAAAGAGGGTCCACCTATGATGTAAAAACTAGCAGTTTTTCTGGCCAGTCCTTTAACCTGGATCCATCAATTCCACACTCAGCAACATGATCCTTAAGTTTCTCTTGGAAAGAGAAAAATTGTGGAGTAAGAGTCACAGCTGAATTTACGGAACTACAAATTTCTAAATAGGATGCTGCTAAGAAATAAGCCAATGGGCAAAGGGTGAAGAGACCAAGAAAAATTTCAGGAATCTCATTTCCTGAAATGTCAACATCTGAAAAGTTCAGTTTGATTAGAAAAGAAGTTAATTCTATAGTGTTGGGAGAATCAGAGAGCTGAAAGAGACCTGGGAGATGTCTACTAAATTATTAATACTGGACAAGTCATTTATCATCTCTGAGCCTCAAGTTCCTAAACCAGAAATAACAACAATATAAGCTTCCTATGCTCCTTATAAGGAACAAGTAAGTACAGAAAGAATTCTGCATAATGCCTAGCATGAAGTATGCACTCAGAAATGCTAGCTCTCCTTTATATATTTGCAGTTTTTTCTCTATATCCAAACGCTCTCCCCACGAGTTTGTGCAACCCTGTGGAAGCTAGACCTGGGTGTGAATCCCAGTTCTAACTTTTAGGGAGCCATGCTGCCTTGGAAGAGTGAGTTCTCTATATGCACAATGCAAGAGAACAGATATTCTGTCTGCCCTACTTGCCTCCCAAGGTTTCAGAGCTCATAGGAGGCGGAATAGATGCTAAAGCACTTTACTACTTCCATCAACGAGACTACACACTACTCTGCTTCCAATTCAAGCTCCAGGAGAAGGGTATCGGTGGCAGCAACCTGAGTGGGACCTCGCCTGGAGAGAGAGGAGCAGGACAAGGGCCTCAATCCTACTCGAGAGGGGCCAAGGACCCCAGCATCCGGATGGGCCAACTGCAGGCCCCGGAGAGGGAGGCCTGGGAGCGGGAGAGGGTGGAGATCCCGTTGCCTGCAGAGTCCCTCCCACCCTTGTCAGAGATCTAACCTGAGTTCTTCCAACTTGCGCCGCCCGGGAGCAGAACTCTGGGCAGTTATTCACCAAGGTCCGCGTAGCACTCCCACCTCTCACCCCTTACCCGCAAGCGAAGCCCAAGCGAGGCTCCCGGGAGGCGGGGCCAGGGAGAGGAAGAAGGGAAAGGAAAGAGGAAGTCGCTTCAACCTGGCGCAGTGGACCACAAGACCCAACCGGGCGGAAGTGACGCACTTCCAGGGCGCCCCGGCACAGAAGTAAGCGCCGTCTCTTTAGCAACGCTTGGGGACCCGGCGGCAGCTCAGATCTCCAGGTGTCCCGAGGCCTCGCTGACGCCGGAGAGGGTGCCCCTGCTTTTTTCCGTTTGTTGGCCATTGTTACTAAGACCTGCTTTTTCTACTGAGACGAAGTGCCTGTTAAAGTGCCTATTTTTTTGTTGCCTATTATTGGTTCTACCGAGACTCAATTGGTTCTCCTTAGACTGCCGATTGGCTGATGGCCCCGTCAATCTCCAGGGGAAGAACTAGTTTTCAGACACCTGGGGAAAGTATTACTTCTAGCCCCTTCTTGCTGAAATGAAGGGTTCTGGAGAAAACCCAAGAGATTAGGTAGGTTTCGGAGCTTGTAGACTTTTCTTACAGGGAAATGTATAAAAGCTCTGTCTACACATAAGAGTCACTCGGGGAGTTCTGTACCCTCTAGGGTAGGGCCTGAGCATCCACACTTTTTAAAAAAGCATTTCCCCAGCCCTCCCGCACCCGCACAAGATTCTAATGTGCAAACGGGATTGACAGTTGCTTTTGTGCTTCTTTTGAAGCAGAAATTGAGCAGGGAAAAGATAAACGTAAATCAATAAGTAGTTTCTGATCTCAACATTAGCCTATTTTAAGCTAATTAAGCATTGATTTTTATAGTTAATAACAAACTGCTATTTCCCGCTCAATTAAACTAAATGTGTTTTAATGATAGGAAGATAATCAATCTAATGTATTGATAAAAAGCTGTATGCCTCGCAGAGCTATGAAAAACTACCTAATACCGTCGGAACGTAAACAATGGGATACAAGTGTTCACTGTTCCTGGTACTATCACACTTTGCCTAGCCTAGAAAGAAGTAACCGGCTCCAAATGGACTTTACGTTTTGTTAGGTGAAGCAGAAGCCTGAGAACCGTGTTTGGGGACCCACCACGGAAAAGCATTGTATGAAATAATGACACTCTCTGACTTCCCTCCTTTGGCTGCTCTGCTCTGCTCTCGGCAGCCCTTGCATCCACAGAGCCACTGAATGGCAAGCAATGATTCTAGCCCAACGTTTGTAAACTTGAGGTTCGCAGGCTGTATGTGGCCAACAGGTATGCTTTGCTTATTTTGGACGGTATCGGCTGCCTTCTATGGTTAAAAACAAAAACTGACTTAGTTGCCAACATTTAAAATAAGATATTTTACATAAAAATCCAGATTACCAACTTCTCTTGACAATGTTGAAGATCTAGTAACACTGGGTTTATATTCTTGCATGGCCACATTGCCTAGAATTGGGTTGATCTTTTATTCCTGTTTGCTGTGATCACCACTATTCATTATCGATTCCCTGACACTAGTTGAATTTCATTTGAACATTATCACCTGTGTGTTGTATTGTGCTAAGTCAATCCCTGATACTAAGTGAACGTTGTTGATTGCCTACTCAGCATCCATTTCCCCTCTCACCTTCTTAATAGAACACAACCAGGATTTTATTCATATGATTAGTTATATCCATTTAGACCCCTTCATTCTATATGTCTTGAAAGAAGCTGACTTCACTTCCATCTCCAAGGATTGTCTTAATTTAAATAGTAAGTCCCATTCCCCAAGCCAAAGTCCTAGTCTAAACAGTGGATAGTTTAATCAGGGTGAATTGCTTGGAATACTAAGGCTGAAGCAGTTTACTTATCTTCTGAATTTCTTGTGAGGCCTGAAACTGTTGGAGCCTTCTTGCTACCCAGCTTGATAATGAAACCAACACAGAGATGAAAGAGAATCTCAGGGATGTTAAATAACAAAACTCTGAGTAAATATTAAAGATCTAATTAGCTTATTGAACGATTCATGAATTGGGCAGCATCCCACTTAGCAAGTAGAGGGGAGCTCTGAAAGGCCATAGAAAGGGAGAGGTTTTTAAAGGTAAGACAAGGAAGGCAAAAACAAAACAAAACATAAAGATTATTTCAGGCTTAGATAATCTATCTATATGGGATGAAGGGGATCTATGTGCCAGGTTACGTCATCTTCCTTTTGGAGGATGGAAAGGATTACCTCCTCCATGGTACTGACTGGAAAATTCCACACTGACCAGTTAGGATTACATTCTTGGAGAAGGTTGTAACTGCAGTAAGGTCAGGTATTAAGTGTTCCTTTTAGCACAGGTGACTCCATCTTGGGCCTGTTATTTCTTTTTTAACAGGGAATAGGCACCAGATCAACTCAGCTAGGACACCCCTACTCCACCCACACTTCAGAGTGCTGGAGAAGATATTGAGAAGAAAGCAGACCTTTGTAGAACCTTTCAATTCTCACCATGTAGATAACCAGATTCTCCAGCTACTGGTGAGATCTATATTTTCCAAAAGCCACAGTCATCTGACACCTTCCCAATAGCCTGTCCTGATCCAAAGAGATAGCCTAACCCTAGAGATTTGGGAAAATGGAATATATGAAATGGAGGATGGCAGAGACCTCTTTCATTGACCATGCTTCCAGTTTCTGATCAGCTACCACATGTTCACGATCGTAATCAAGAGAAAAAAAGAATAACCCTGGAAAAATAATTTTGGCCCTCACTACTAAATGGCAGAACGTTTGCTGTGCTATAAGAATACTTGCTATTTTATACCACTTGTCTTCGAAAGTTCTAATTGCTTGTATCAACAACATTATAATTTAAGTAATATGGTAATAGTCCTTTTTTTAAAGGAGCAAACAGAGTCATAAAGATTGCAAGTGATTTTTCCTAGTTGACGAATATTTCTCAAAGGACCCAAGTCTTAGACTTGCTGCCTGTCTTCGTTAAATATACAGTTCTGCACCAGGTGGCAGCAGGCAACATGCTTCCACCCCCAGTTCCTCTTGTAAAACTTTGCTTGCAGAGAGTACTGTACTTACATCAGGGTGGGGGTACAGAGCATAATTACAAAGGTGAGTTTTGGAATTTTCATTTCCAGCAGCACAGTATTTGTCACACTGGGCAAATATGAACTTAGGTTTTCATGGCCTGGAAGGGCAAGGTGGGGCAGGAGACAAAGCCCAGGAACTATCAAGGTTGGGTGCCTATTACAGGCCCCTCCCCAAAAGAGTAAACTAGATATAACTCTTCTAACATCCAAGGGACTGAAAGAAAATTGTCTGTCTCAAACCTTCATATAAAGATTTTTGTTGATTGATCAGGAATTCCAGAAGGCACTCAGAAAGAATTTCAAAGAATGCAGAGGGGTGAAGGAAGGATACAAAAAGGCCATGGGCAAAGCCAGATAGGAACAAGAGATTGTTCCTTATCAGAGTCTTCAGGAAATAGACTCTAAGATGGAGATTTGTGTGTGCAAGAGGTTTAATACCTAAGGGAAGTAAAGGAAGCAGGACTGGGGAGAAGGAGAAGTTGGACTGTGTTGCTTTCACAACAAAGGCCTCTACTGGTAGGATGGGTAGCTCTAGAACTGGGAAAGCCTTTCAGAGTTGCCCTGAATTGAGGCAAGGAGGCCAGGGTTTTATACCCCTACATCAGTCAGTCATTGGATGTGGATATTGGGTGGCCTGGGGAAGGGGGCAGGAGCTTGAATGAGGTGGCTTCCTTCAGCCAAGGGCAAACTCTGGAGGGGAACTCAACTCACTGCTGTCAACGTCCAACATTCCCAGCAGCTGGGGAAAATGAGTTCTTCAGTTCTAAAGAGGGGTGGCGAAGATGTTGGCAGCACACCATGGCATCCACTGGTTGAGCAAAGGATGGGGTAATCAGTGCTGGAGGTCCTAGAGCTATGAGAGTTGAAAGAATGTCACTTTAGTCTTCTAAGAGACACAGAGGTTGGGGTCTCCCACTTGACTTCTGCAAGTCTTTCTGCAAAAGAAAGTGTGGTGTCTTTGCTGAAAAGTGGTCTAACTCCTAGCATATAGGTACTTCCTTGATCCCAGCAGATGATGCTTTGTGTGGAGATTATTATATTTTACTCTGAAATTATGGCTCTGTTTTTATTCCTGCAGAGATAAAAATGGAAGAAGAGCGCATTTCCCAACACTTCCAATAACCCAGTGCTATGGACTGAATTGTGTACCCCTCAAACTCCTAGTGTGATGGTATGTGTTCCCCAGTGTGATGGTATTTGGAGATGGGGCCTACGGCAGGAGCAGGGAATCAAAACCATCTGTAAACTTTACAAACAAAATTCCATTGAGATTTTGATATAATGCATTACATTTATAGACTAATTTAGGGAGAAATAAACATTTTCTAGTATTTATTCTTTTCAACCAGGAACATATCATATCTCTCCATTTTCTCAAGTCTTCCTTTATGTTTCAGTAAAATTTCATGGTTTTCTTCTTATAACTCTTTCACATTACTTATTAGGTTTATATCTAGGTAGTCCATAGGCTTTGCTACTATTGAGAATAAGACTTTTTAAATTATATTTTCCAATTGTTTATAAGTGCTGTATAGGACAGTGCTATATTATATATGTATACGTGTGTGTGCGTATTCATATATATATATATATATATACACACACACACATATATATACGTATATATAGCTTTTGACTTATTATCTTACAAAACTCTCTTGTTGATTCTCTTGGATCCCTTTTCCTTTTTTTGGGTGGAGAACAGCCATATAATCTGCAAATAATAATAGTTGTCTTACTTCCTTTTCAATATGTATACTCCTTTTATCCCTTTTCTTATCTCATTATGTTTTGAAGAGAATGATGATACTGAAAATTCCCTCCCTCATGTTTTTTTTCCCCACCACATATATTTTCCCACCATGTTTGTTTTCAGTCCATGCCAATCACCTTACATACTGTCTTTCAGAAGTTGACAGCTGAATTTGCTTGTGTGATGTGACCCTCATTTATTAATCAACATGCCCCATCTGGGTCACCCATCTAAATCATATCTGTCCTTTAAGGCCCAATTCAAATCTCTATTCCTTTGATTAAGACTTTCCAGATCATGTCCCAGACTCTTGCTGCCGAAACTCACCAACTCTGACAATGAAGGTAGTGTTAAAACTTGAAATGCAATGCAAGAAGGAGGCATCCCCTAAGGAAGGCTGGCTGGTTAGCATAAAGATATCTCTCCAGGTGGTATGTAGGTGAAGTCACCTTATTTCCTATTCTGGGGCAAACACAAAACTGATTAGAGTTTTAGGACCCCCAAAGGTGATCAGGGAGTAAAGAAAACACTCATCCAAACTTCTATGTAATGTTCTAACAAAAATGTCCTTTTGTTAATTATTTCAACAAGACAAGAATTTTCACTCTCTGGCTATTAATTTCTCTTCTTGTAGCTGGTGTATGCTTGAAGCCACATTTATAGATAATCAGAAGGCTACTTTGTGAACCTGGAATGAAAACAAGCAGGATTAGATGTATTATTTTTACAGTACATATCAAGAATGGCTGGCTAAATAATGATACAGCTTCACAATGGAAAACATATCTAAATTTATAGTGCTAATATGAAACACCATGACAATATGAATAGTATGCTCTCATTTTCATGAAAAAAAATTAAACCATATTTATAATTAAAATTTACTAAAAGAGTAGAACTTAAATGTTCTCACCACCCCCCAAAAAAATTTTTTTATAATGCAATAATCATTATCCCAGCCCAGGGTAATTGTGCTTGCTTGTTCAGTTCAACCCCTCTAAGCACAAATTTGGGGCAGTCAGGTTTCCAGGCACAACTCCCCGTCCCCGCCCTTGGAGTTTATAGGAGGCTCAAGAGAACCCACATGGACAGAGGTCAGGCATCTTCCCCAAAGCACAGTCAAGAGTTATGAGATGGATCGTTGAACTCCAAAGAATCTATATCATACCATATTCACATTTTGGGTAGGATCTTAATTTCAGCAAAACAACATCATGTGTCACATCAAATGTTGCTCAGGTGAAGCTTATTTGACTTTATTTATATTGAATTTGTAAACATGTTTTGGTTTTATAGCTTAAGCATAAGGCATTTATACCAAGATTACATTGATATATTTTTACCAAACATTATAATAAAAATAATTTATGTAAGCATTAGGTGGTCCATGAGAAGCTTATTTTCCTTTAGACAGGAATCTGTACATCACTTAAGTTTGAAAAATACTATTTATTATTTAATTGTATATATACGTCTTGTGTGGTTCATGATTATTACTTATTTCTAGTCTTTTTCATTCTCTATCTTTTAAATGATTCTGAGATCAACAAAGGAGAATTGATATCAATATAACTGGCATAGTATATCAATTTAAATATTCATTGATTCTAACAAACTACATGTATTAAGATGTTACTCACATTCATTTGGATATATTCAGTTACGAATTTCTGGGGCTTGAGGTCATGTGGCCAAACTTAGCTGAAAGGAGATTTTGTAGTAGTAGTATCAATATATGGCCAGGACCCCATGGATGTTTAGAATCTTGCCTTATTGGCACTCCTTCTCCACCTCAGAGGAAGAATAAGGCTGACAACACTGATGACTGACTCCGTTACAGTTACTCCAGAGTTGTGAAGTTAGCCAAGACTCCCTCCAGCATCCCAGCTCTTGTAAAGTCCTCAAAGCTGTGTTCCTACTCCCGTCACCTCCGTGATACCTCAGCCAACTCTCTTCTCTCTTCTCCTTCTCAGAACATCAGGAAACACTCTGACCTTGCACATGCACATACTGACTATAGTGAATTTAAGCTGATGTGTTACCTGTCACAAGTGACTCATTCACATTTGCAGTTTGCTTGATCTTTACTGTGGGATGATGATAATATTTCCTGTTGGAGACATTTATAAAGCAGGAGACACATGATCTTATTTGGAGCAGGTGGGAGAGAGTTCAGATGACATCCCTTCCCTATTCTTCCTCCCAAGCATAGTCTGGTAGGTAACCTTTCCCCTTCATATGGATTAAGCTGTTATGCCTTACTTATTGAACTAAAACCTCTGTGAACAAAGAAAGAACAAAGGGTGTCACTTATCATCCAGTTATACAAAGGGTTAAGTCAAAACCCACTGCAGTTGCCCAACAACAGTGCACCCTGAAGGGAATCAAGATGGAAAAACAGGATGAAGTATTTTGTGCTTTGGAATGGGTCCCTAGATAGTTAAGTTAAGATAGTTAAGATACGTATCTGAGGAAGAATTTCAAGCATCCCGGTTCTTGCATCTTCCCATACACAGAAAAACACTAAATTCATTAACTTGAGATATCTTTTCTTTGTGATTAGCAGTAATCTTTTACAAAGATATGTGCTTGACTACATGTATTTCCTAGCCCCCAAAATTTATATATATGCTGGCTCCTCCCCTACCTCTTTGGAGCCGTTCCTCAGAGCTGCTGCCCAGCCTCTCATCCTCAGTAAGTTCCCTCAGTAAAACTGAAACAACTTTTAGATTGTCTGTTTTTCTTTCAGTGGACAGTTTGGGTGACCATGAAGGGAACTGAGCAGATTCTCTCCTTCAACTGAGCTCTATGGGGATCCAGAGCCTTGGTACCAGCAAGGGCCCCTTGTACCCATCTACCTCCTCAGGGAGTCCAGACACCTGGGTATATCTCTCCTGGGTCTCAGACCTCCCATATTGGTTGATAATCCTGAGTTTTATCTGGTGGTTGATAAACTCCTTGCTGTAAGGAGTAGGGTTTCCTTGAACTTTAGGCTGTTCAGGAAAGAGGTACCCTCTTTGGTTTGTTGACCAGTGAGAGAATTCTCTTTGGTCTCTGCCATCTGAAAGGTATGCATATGGTGTACATTTGGCAGCCAATCAAATACACTGGGATTCCAGACAGTCTCTTTGGCCATGCCAGCTCTCAGGAAAATTTGTCATAAGGGGTCCCAGTCCACAAGGGACCCTTTGTCATTTCAGTCTTCATTGCATCCACCTGTACAACAAAGACCTTTTACTTTCCAGACTTTTTTTGAAGGGGAGTAAACTTTCTAGATCTTGTAAGGGCTACATCCTTTGCACTCTCTTGTGGGGACACCTCTTGTGTGTTGTTGATTTGAGTTGCTATTAAGATCCTCTAGATGAGGGATGCTTTAAATTGTAATAAACTTCTAAACTGGAAAATTTTTAGAGAGCTCTCATCATAAATAACTGTTTATTGGTACCTATGTTAAGACCAAATTAAAAGGTGGATACAAAGACAAAATGGCTAACCTTAGGAACTCCCTTATTTTAAACAAACAAAATGGTTTGGGAAGACTTATTGAAATTGTGATCTCACCTTCCCCTCAATGGGTCTTACATATGTTAATAAAAAGATTAAGTTAATGCTAATTAGGTTAGTTAACAAGGGAATAAAAAGCTGAGAGGAAAGTCAAGAGACTCTTCCCAACAAGGTGGAAAATTTTAAAAGGACTTGTCCCAGCAGAATGGAAGTCTTTAGATGGCCATTAAGAAGTTGATGGGATTAAAACAAAGGTTGGAATACAGCACTGCCTAAAGTTGGATGAGCCAAAAGGACCCCCTTTGGTCCTCCAACATTAAAGGGCCCCAAACAATTGATGAAATAAAATTCTTATTTTCTGGCAAGACAAGAAAAAATTAAACAAAGAATTTTTCTTTGCCCATTTGGGCCTCCTTCCCCTTTAGTGTGTGTTGTGCATCTGCTTTAACCAGACTTCCTGAGGAGATAACATTTCTTCTTAATTTCATCAAAGCTCACAATTCTTTAGGAGATAATTTTCCTTCTTAATCTTGTAAAGGGCTTGATGACCCATGACCCACTCCTTGCTTTGTACTTTCTTTCGATCTGGATTGTGTAAACTGTCAATAATACATCATTTAATGTACAACCCTCTGTCTCAAACACTTATGTAACTATGCTTTGAGCTTTCTGAGAACTGTTCTCAGGTTATAATCACCAATTTGGCTTGAATAAAATTTTCCATTTATTTTCTTAGATCAACTGATTAATTTTGTCGTTGTTGTTGATACAAGTCTACTGTTTCACTTTAGAAAAATTTAAAATGCTGGAAGATAAAATTACACTGAGAAACCTGACCAGCAATTGCTTGGGGCAACAGTTAGGCCAATTAATGAAGTTAAAGATTGACAAATAGGCCTGGGTCCCTTGGCTCCACCCCTCACCAGAGACCGCAGAGCCTTTACACGCAGGCCCAGCGGCCGTGGCTCACGGGCGCAGCCGCTCCGCGGCATGTGGGATCTTCCCGGACCGGGGCACGAACCCGTGTCCCCTGCATCAGCAGGCGGACTCTCAACCACTGCGCCACCAGGGAAGCCCCCCAGAGCCTTTTTATACGGGAATAGATAAAATTGCCAGGGGATGAAAAAGTTTCCGGGGCTCCTTGTGAGACCAAGACTTTGTTAATGGGGTCCTAATGGATGCTAAGGTTAAGGGGGTAAGAGTTAATAGAATTGAGATGAAGTTTATAAGAAAGTTGGTTTATTTGAATGGTTTTATATGAGACGGGTGCATCTCTTTTGGTTGATTATATTGTGGAGATAGACATTATGTCTCAACTGTTGAATGCTCTCCCCACCTGCTATGATAAAACAGGGCATATAAATCTGCCCCCCAGGCAATGTTAATTTAACATAATAAAGGGGAACCAGTAGGGTTACTGGAGCCCACACAGTATGAGGTAAAAACTGGGGCTAATATTCAGGGCTAATAAAAACAGTAATGGAGACTCTTTTGCCTCTAGGGTTAATTGGTCTGGGTTTGACTTGTGTCCCTTGGAAGAGGGCCTTTGTTGAATGCCTTGTGCAAACTTTTGAAAGCATGATACATTGAACCTTAGAGTTCCAGAACATGGAACTCTTTTGATTTCCAGTTTAGTGGGAAATCTTCTTATGGATATAAGGAAGCAAAAATTTTTTAAATATAGTTGTGTAATAGGGAAGAACCTTTGTAATCTATTACAAGTTAATCACTAAAGGGATGTTGCCTATAAGTTAAATTATACATAATGGAACATCTCTGGGAACCCTGCTTCCCAGGTAATGAGCATTAAGCTAAAATACCTTTGTTTAGTTCACAGGAAACATCCTGACCAGGCCCACCTGTGAATGACTGCAGGAAGGAAGAAATTAACACATCCCCTCCGGAAGCTGACCAGAAGCAGGAAATGTTTGACTTTACTGCCTCCCCTTTTAGTGTAAAAGAAGCCTGAATTCTAATTATGGCAAGATGGTTCTTTGGGACATGAGTCTACCATCTTCTTAGTCTACCAGTTTTCCAAATAATGTTGCTATTCTTTGCCCGAACATCTCGTCTCTCAACTGATTGGTCTGTCATGTGGTGAGCAGTATGAGCTTGGACTCGGTAAGATTTGGGCAAGTCAATCTTTTGACATCGTTTAGGCAGCACCCCAGTTCTTTGGGAAATTGAAAGCAACTGTCTTTGTCTTGCAAGTATTTGCAAGATCAGAATAAACACAGCCCAAAATGGCCTGAGACTGAGCCTAGTTAACTCAATCAGGTAGAACCTGAAATCTAAAGGGAGGAAAAAAAGGAGGGAAAGAAGCCTTTTTAAAAGTAAAAACTACTGGCACCCAGACATATTGTAATTATTCCATTTGTATGAAATATCCAGAATAGGCATATCCATAGAAAGCTCATTAGCAGTTGCCAGGGACTGAGTGGGAAATGGAAAGCAATTGCTAATGGATACAGGGTTTCTTCTTGGGGTGATAGAACTAGTGGTGATGATTGTACACCTCTGTGAAAAACCACGGAAATGTACACTTTAAAAGGGTGAATTTTATGGCATGTGAGTTATATCTCAATAAAAATTACAGCATTCATGAGAAAAAAGATGTTTTGTGTATATATATATATATATATTTACAATGGAATACTACTCAGCTATAAAAAGATGAGATCTTGCCATTTGCTATGACATGGATAGACCTTGAGGATATTAGGCTAAGTGAAATAAATCAGACAGAGAACAACAAATACCGTATGATTTCACTCATATGTGGAATATTTAAAAAGTAATATAAAACCAAACCAAACAAAAACAAACTCATAGATAACGAGGCCAAAGTACTGGTCACCAGAGGGAGAGTGAAATGGGTAAAGGGGACCAACTGTATGGTGATGGATGGAAAGAAAACTTTTGGTGGTAGGTGCACTGTAAGTGTATACAAAAGTTGAAACATAATGTTGTACACATAAAACTTCTATTATGTTATAAACCAATGTTCAATTTTAAAAAATCTTTCTGAGGTCTTTAAAAAAATAAATTATGTTTGATGACATGTCTATGTAGTTTCTCCAAATCTTTTTGGTAATTTAAAACTTTAGAGTATTTCTAAAGTAAGCTAAATGATGGAAGTTTATTGAATATCCAGATCATTTCCAAATAAGATAGAATAATTAATTGTTGAGCATGTCTAAGTTAAGCATAGTTAATTAATTGTTGAGCATGTCTAAGTTTAACTACTTTTATCTTCTTATAAGATTAAGAAGCCAAAGATGTTTGGGTTTATCCCATACATCTTGTACCACATTAAGGAGAGAAATTATGCTATGAGAAAATCTGTGTTTCTAGAGGTTGTGGAGTATGTTCATAAGTTTTCCAATCAGGAAATGCTAGTATGACAGTTCACAATTGCTTGCTTCTTGGTTTTCTCTAGAGATTAGGGGTTTTAAGAATACAATTAATACATATAATTGGGACTACTAAAATTAATAAGGAAAACATCTTCATATGCAACAGAAAAAAAGAGTTTAAGGATCGTAAATGCATTTTGTTAAGGGAAAAGAAAGTAATTTTGTCCTAAGAGAAGTTAAACAATAGAGAAAAGGGGAAAGCATGGGACAAAATCTGAAGGTAAAAAAGGAAGTTACAGGTTTGTGGAACAGAATCCCTGAGAAAAGAGTTTTGTATGTGATCAGGACTGGCTAACACTGGAATAAATTTAATTGAGTGAATAAGTTTTAATATTAAAAGTAAGCTGGTACAAAAGTAGAGTCTGGTTTTCTCTCTGTTAATAGGACAAAGTTTTCTTGCAGTATTGATCTGCTTTTGATAATAGATTGTAAAGTTTCTTTACCTTTTAAGTTCCCTTTCATAACTTTCTGTAGTTTACCTTTGAAATCTTTTAGTGTCACTTTGGTTAAATAATTAAGTGAGTATTGTTTCACAGTGACTGTGATTCTGTTTGACCAAGTGTTTCCAAGTGTTTTAAAACCTTTTGATATCTTTGACAAACCCCCCAAATCAATTCTGAATGAAGTCCTTTTGACCTCTAGCTAACTTTGGGGTGTTTCAGAGGTTCCCTGAAACATCTCAAAGAGAGGTATTAAACTAATGAGGCTTATTTTGGTATGTTGAATTATGTCGGAAGCATTGTCAAATGAGTGATGATAAATTTTCTTAGATTATATTGTATGGGCAAATATTATTAATATAAATGTTCTAGAAGTTATATGAAATTCCTAAAAATCAGATATGTGTTGGTATGTTGTCAGTCATAATTCTGGTTATTATCTTAAAATTTCGTATGTCACAGAAATATCAAAATTTCCTTTTCAATTGCGTTGTAGTCATGTCTTTAACCATGCCATTCAAAGTCTTTTGTCATTTACAGACAGTTATTGTTTTACTCTGATGTCTTTACAAAGATGAAACTCTTCAAGAAGATTAATAAAAAGGACTTTTTGACAAGAGCAGGTTTCTGATAACTTTTAGATAATACCACTGAACTGGGTAAGAAATTCCAGAACACTAATAGAAAAACTTTATGATTTCATAAACTGTTAACGGAAATCATGATCAACAAGAATTAGTTACAAAGGGCTGAATGATCATTTTTATGACTTTCTGTCTGAAATACTACTGTCTTTTAATCTTCCTTTTCCAGATATAAGGAAAATTTCCCGCTTAAGCTAACTATAACTTGGAGCAGTTTGGTAAATTACACCTTTGTAAGCAGAATTGAAACATTTGTCTTTTTCTCTGTAACATCTCTCCAGAATTTGAAATTATTAGTGAGTATACTTATTTTTATGGCAGTATAGTTATTTGCATAAGTTCAATAAAAATGTGTTCTTCTTATAACAGGACACAAATGGGAACATTGGTTATATTACCAAGGCTTTGACTGGAATGTCATGTTTGAGAATTACATAGAATCAGATATAACCAGACAGCTTTAAAGAACTAAGATGGACTTTATGGAGCCATTTCCTTAGGGAAAAAACAGTCTGATACCTTGCTTACAGAGTTCCCAGCAACCTTACCAGGTGACTAAGAAAGGTCACTTCCTGGCAGGTGTAAGAACCTAAAGATATTTTGGGGGCCTTGAGAAGAAAGGAATTCACCCAACTCTATAAGTATTACAGTCAAATCTCATGGTGAGTCCTTGGAATGACGTTCCTGGCTTCAGGAGTCTTTCAACAGTCAATCTGAGATTCCTTATAAAAAGTTCTATTGAAGTAAATTTACAGAAGCCTACATGATCAATTGCCATTCTTGTTACACTTATGTAAATAATCAGGTCAAACTTACTGAAACCAAACTTATTTTGCAAATAAATTAGTCTTAATTTGTCTATGTTTGGTGGGAATTAAAGTAATTTTAGAGAAAAAAATATGTTTTAGTGGATATTAAGGTCTAGTGCTGTAATTGTATTTCAGGTTAGGTAATTACAGCCTAAACTCACTTCCTAGATGGCTCCTTATCGCTGTATTGCATTATAGCAAAGTTTAACTGAATTATTAAAAGGACATTATAAGTCTGTTTCTGAAGTTTATCAAAGAGAGAAATACCTTTGGATGAAGATCAGATACCCCATAACCTACAACCAGGAGATTATATATACTGGAAAAGACATCATTTAAAGGACTCTCTCCAGCATAGATGGGAAGGCCCTTATCATGTATTCTTTTTTTTTTTTTTTTTGTGGTACGTGGGCCTCTCATTGTTGTGGCCTCTCCTGTTGCGGAGCACAGGCTTCGGACGTGCAGGCCCAGTTGCCATGGCTCACGGGCCTAGCTGCTCCGTGGCACGTGGGATCTTCCCGAACCGGGGCACAAACCCGTGTCCCACTGCATCGGCAGGCGGACTCTCAACCACTGCGCCACCAGGGAAGCCCTCCCCTTCCCTTTTCATCTGTGAATGAGAAGGACATGCCTTGGGCATCCTAGTCCATTAATAGGGGGACCATAGAAGACCAATTGGATACCATAGCCAACTAGACCCTGTTGCTAGAGAACTCCCCCTTTACGAGCTTTCTCTGCTACTGCCCTCCAACTCAAAGCAACCAAAGAAATTGCCATGGGTTCCCCTTTAAGAATCTACGTGCCACATTCAGTAGAAGCACTTTTTAAAATATTGAAGTATAGTTGATTTACAATATTGTGTTAGTTAAAGGTGTACACCAAAGTGATTCAGTTATATATATATATTTTTTCAGATTATTTTCCATTGTAGGTTATTACAAGATACTGAATAAAGTTCCCTGTGCTACACATTAAATGCTTGCCACTTATCAATTTTATGTACAGTAGTCAGTAGAAACACTTTTAAACTTTCACACACTCAACATCTTTCTGCTAGTAGATGCACATCTTAGGAGATTTTGTTACTGACCCCTTTGAGTCAGGTCCCAACAGGTGTTCTCCGGCCGGCAATTGAACAAGACCAAGGAAAGCTTGAATCTGATCAAAGAATGGAGGGTGTGAGCTTGTGCTCTAGAGCACAGACTCTCCCCCATCTCCACAAGCCATGGACAGAGCTGCTTTACTGGGTTCCCAACAGCGGGGCGGAAGTGGAGTCCTCACCTGTCCCGTGAAGCTGCTCTGCTCATGCTCCACTTCACAGCGCGAGGAGCATCTCTGCACACCACCTGCCGCCGCCATCTTGAATTGAGTGTCGTGCGCAGCTGCTGCACATGGTCCTGAGCTGAAGTGTTGGGCAGCCATTTCTCACTCGGAACTGTGGTCTGAAGTGCTGGGTGTGAGGCCTCTACACGCAGCACCTTATGAGCAAGGGAAACTAGACTAAGCACAAAGGAAAAGAAAAAAAAGGTTAGATTTTATTTAATTACCCAGATTCTATTTTTACTTCCTGGGAATTGTTAATGGGCTTTGCTGATGACAAATCCTGCCTCCATCGCTAGTTCCGCTCCTCATTCTTGAGGGGTGCTGAGAGGCGCAGGTCTGTCTTCTGTAACTGCTTCCTGTTGAATTGGGATGTAGGTATAACCCCGGGGAGAGGAGCAGGACTTTTCCCCAACCACCTTTAGATGTGTTTGATTGTCGCCAGGGCTCAGCCCTAAGCATTTGTACCCCTGAGCAACCCCCTTTTGTCTAACCTTTTAGAGACAAAGAACACCAGACAATTTAAGATATATGGCCCAAATATTAGCAAGAGCATAATTGTCACATGTCATATTTTCCTAAGCATGAAGGTATCTAGGTCTTTTGCCTGTAGGCAAAAGTGTGCCCTCATGTGCAGGCTCACTGCCGTGGCCTGAATCTCTCTGGTTACACTTTTGTAGTTTTTTGAAAGAGAAGCTTCAGGTCAGAGAGGTTCACTCTTAAATAGTCAAGGGGGTCTGTTGCCCCAGGTTGTCTCTCTGGAGGTTGGGGCTCAGGGACCCTCTACACTTGAGTGTAATGGCCCCACAGAGTGATTCTCTGCTACTTCAGGAGAGAGTGGGTGTTTAGGATCACCAGGTGGGGTCCATTCCCCTTAGGAGTGAACTGACCTTGCAAGCTACCGGTTTCTCAGGTTTTTAGGTGCACCCAGTCTCCTGGCTTCAGCGGGTAGAGGGCCAATTCGGTGGGTGTGGGCAGCATTTGGTTACCATGTTCCATGACAGCTTTCATGGTTTCTCCTACCTGGAGGGCATACTTGAGTTGTTCCATTTCAAGAGGGTTAAGGTGTCCCTTCTCTCAGTCTTGGGTCTACCATACATGAGTTCAAATGAACTTAACTTTAACTTATCCCTTGGGGCTGACTGCATGCCGAGCAGGGCAATCGGAAGCAACTTAATCCAATTTTCTTAAGTTTCCTAACATAGCTTGGCTAAGGCCTATCTCAAGGTCTGATTGGATCTCTCTACTTTCATTGGTGATTGGGGTCTCCAGGCTGAGTGCAAGATCCATTTTATGCCCAGGGCACTTGTCATCCCCTTTGTCACTTGAGACACAATTGCTGGACCACTATCACTTTGTAGGGATCCTAGGAGCCCAAACCTGGGGATTATTTCTTTTAGTAATGCCTTAGCCACCTCAGCTGTGGTTCCAGTTCTAGCAGAGAATGCTTCTTTCCACCCGGAAAATGTGTCTTGCTAGCACCAAAAGATAGCTGAAGTTGCCTGGTACTCTTGGCATGACAGTGAAATAAATCTGCCAGTCTTCTCCAGGATATGTCCCTCTGGTCTGAATTGGCCTTATCTAGGGGTCTCTGGGAGGTCTGGTTTTGGGGTTGTTCATTGTGCAGGTGAGGCATGTCTCAACTATCTGCCCGATTGTATTTTTCATGCCAGAAGTTATCATGACCCCAACTAACCAATTATATAAGAATTCCCTTCCATAGTGAGTTTCTTGATGATCCTCCCTGATGGCTTGACAAGCTGCAGTTTGGGGAAAGAAGTATTGCCCATGGTCATTAACTAGCCACCCAGGGCCTCCTAGATCTCTACTGAAGCCCCATTTGGGGGCTGTGTCTAATTCTTCCTTTGTATAGACTGGGGAGTAATTGGATGGATCTGGCCTCTTAGGTATGAGTGGTAATTGCCAAGTTAGTAGTTCTAGGGCCATCCTTTTGGCAGTTGCCTCTGCCTACTGTTTCCCGTTATTACCTCTGCATCCCCTTTTGGTGACCCCTACGGTGAATCACTGTCACTTTTTTAGGAAGCTGCACTGCTCCTAGGAGTCTCAATATGTTTAAGCCATGTTTCACCTGCTTATTCTCCACAATAAGCATAATTCTTTCCTTCCAAATAGCCCCAGGTGCGTGTAGGATGGCATACACATACCAAGAGTCTGTGTAAACTATTTAAAGTCTTCTCTGTCCTGAGCTCTAAGGCTTGGGTGAGGGCTATCAGCTCTGCCTTTTGGACAGAAGTCCCTGGGGGTAAGCTTCTTGCTTCTATGACTTAGGTGTGGGAGGTCACTGCATATCCCCCCAGCCCTTTTCCCTCCCTCATAACACTGCTCCCATCTGTGAACCATTCCTTTTTGGCGTTTGGGAGAGGCTCACTTCCTAGGTCGGGATGAATGGAAAAGATCATCTCTATGATTGCTATACAATCATGCTCCAGGGGCCCCATTTCTGTGCATAGCAGGGTGGAAGCATTTAGTGAGTGACAGATTTTTATGGTAGCCACTGGCTTGTCTAAAAACATAGCCTGAACTTGAATCGACTTTTTGGGAGATAGGTATTTTGTTTCCTTCGAACTTACTAAACCCTGAAACTGGTATGAAGTCCACATGGTGATTGGCTGACCAAATGTTAACTTTTCAACCGCCTTTAGCAAGGCTGTAGTAGCTGCTACTGCCTGTAGGCAAGGAGGCCATCCCTTAACATTTTGATCTAATTGTTTAGAGAAATAAGCAACCACCCGAGTAAGGGGTCCCAGTTTTTGAGCTAATACCCCAAGACCGATTCCCCTTCTCTCATTAATGTAGAGGTCAAAAGGTTTAGCTAAATCTGAAAGGGACGTAAGGGCCTGAAGTAATTGCTCTTTCAATTCTTGAAAGACTCTTTTGCGTTCTGAATTCCATTCAAAAAGATCATCATTCTTTCCTTTCAACTTTTCATGTAGAGGCCTAACTATTAGACCATAGTTAGGGATCCAGAATGCAGCAAAACCTGACCATCCCCAGGAAAAACCCCTAAGCTGTCTTCCAGTTTTAGAAAGAGTGAGGCTTCAAATGGCTTCTTTCCTTCCTGCGTAGGCTTCTCTGACCTTCTGTGAGAAAGAAGCCTAGGTGGGTCACCCTAGTTTGTGATATTTGAGCCTTTTTTGGGGGGCACGTTACATCCTTTATTGGCTAGGTGGTTCAGAGTGGTTACAGTATTCTTGTCAGAGGCCTCCTTAGTAGGGCTGGCATTGAGAATGTTGTCTACATACTGGAGGAGGGTAGGGAAGAGATCAAGAAAGTCCTCAGGGGGAGGGTCAAGAACTGGTATTACCTCAGTGGAGGAGAGCCCACATCCCCTTTGAAGGCCTTTGTTCTGATATAAGGCTATTTAAAAACTGGACATAGGGAATTTCATCCCATTTCTTTTTTTTTTTTTTACATTTTTTTGGCCACACCGCATGGCATGCAGAGCTTCCCAGACCAGGGATCAAACCCGTGCCTCCTGCAGTGGAAGCATGGAGGCTTAACCGATGGACCACCAGGGAAGTCCATCCCATTTCTTTTGTCTCTGGCATAGCAGGTGCAACTGTAAAATGGTGTTGTAATATAGGGACACATTGACGGGCCAATTCTCCCCATCTCCCAGCCAATATTGGGGCCAGGCTGTATTACATTGGAAGATTAAATGTTTTGCGGTCAGGGGGTGATACCCCAAAAACTTCCAGTTCTGTGGGGTACACCCTAACGGGCTATGGTTTAGTATGGTGGATGTTTTGTTCCTTATACCTTAGATGTTCTGTTTTGGATTTGTTTCCAACTACCCACGGTCGGGGGCGGGGGGTTGGGGGGGCGGTTGGAGTGATTTGTTGGCAGACAAATACCACCATATTTGACCCAAATAAGGTTTATGGTTCAGGAAACTTGGAACCAGTACCAAACTGTTCATGGATTCCTCAAAAAACCAAAACAGGAGGTGTCAAATTGGCATGGATTCTGATATAACTGAGGGTCCCCCTTGAATTTATAATGATCCATGCTTGAGATAGTAAGTCCCTCCTCAGTTGGAATATCTCACAGGAGGTAAGACTGCCTCTGGGCCAGAGCAGCTTAGCCGCCTTAGTTCCTGACCGGCTTGGTCTGTTAAGGAGTGGCACGGCTGTCTGAGGCGGGGGTTTCTTTCCTCCTTTCAGCTGAAAAAGGAGGAGTTTTTGGACTTCTGAGTGAGGGCTAAAAGCAGGAGGGATTCCCATGGGGTACTTACCAGACCTCTGGGGCAACTGGCATTCTGTGCTGGTACTGGGAGGAGAGCCCTAGAATCTTGGTCGATAAGGAATCCAAGGTTCACTTCACAAGCAGTTAGGGGAAGAGAGGTTGGGTGGTGGGTGTTTCCTTTCTCACCAGCAGCTCACAGGGCATCCTGATAGTGGGGTTTCTGGTCTTGCAAACAGCTTACAGGAGAAACTGACACTGACCAGAAGAGGTCAAGTCACTGGTCGAGTACCTACCGCAAGACCTTTTCCCACTCGGGCATCCCTGGTGTCCTTTCCTGAATTCGGATTGAGCATCCTCTTTCTGTTCTGTCAGGTGGTCCTCATTACTGGGCCTTTTACTGGTCTTGCCTCTTGGCACATGGGGCTGACCACTTTCCTTTACCAAACTGAAAGTGACTATGGAGAATGCTACTGTTGACCCCAGGAGGTCAGTGAGGAGGGCAGAAAGCCCTGGTGCAGCCAATATTGCCTAGTATAGGGGTCAAGAGGACAGCACTACAGGTAAGACAGCAGCCAAGACTGCGGTGGTTCCTTCTCATCCACAGGTCCCTTCTGTCCCTGTGTTACCAAACCAAACTTGGGTCCGCTCACTCACATGAAGTAAAGCCAATCTACTGACACCAGATTGTGGTGAAGGAAAGTGCAGCATTTTTTGTAGACACCATACAAGGGGTCCAGGGCAGCCAATACTCAAAACTCCCTGATGGGTTTCAGGTAAGCATTTTTAAAGGCAAGGTGTAGGAGGGAAGTCACAGGGTGTGTGATCAGTTCGTGCAAAATTCTCTGATTGATTGATGGTGAAGTAACAGGGCAGTGTCACAGGGGTTAACATTATCAATCCTCAGGCTCCAGTAGGTCTGGGAGCTATGTGCTCATGGTCATCGAGTAGTTAACTTCCTCCATTCGGTGGAGGTTTTAACATCTGTAAAACAACTCAGGAAATGTGCATCAAATACTGTTATCTAGGTACTTCAGGGAGGAACTAAAGACTGCCATATGGCTGATCAACTGTTTACATTCTTACTATTTCTCCTAGCTCAACTGCTATTTTTGTCACTACATGTTCACATCCTTTCAATCATTAATTCTCCTAAATAGCTCCTATGTTATTGCCTTGTTAGATGCCATCTTACTGCCAAAACAATTAGCAATTATTAAGGTGCCTGGTCATTTAAAGTTTGATATTGATGAAGGTCATGGAAACCATCAGACCTATGAGGCAGCTAAAAGAGCTGCTCTCCCAAACTCTTCTTGTTTACTTATGATTTCCCCCATTGTGAATGACACTAGAGATTTGAAGGAGGTAATTAGATATGGGAACAGCATGCTACTGCTAAAGAAAAGCAAAAATGGAAAGATGCTAAATGCATCTATAATCCTGAGTCTAAGTTATGGGATAGGCTAGACATCGTCTGGTCCTATCCAATGTCACACAAGAAACAAATAATATTAAAATTGACACATGAAATGATACATTGAGGTACAGACAAAATGTTAGATTGGGGATGACAACAGTTTTGGAACCCTTCTCCCAGAGTTGCCTCTGAGTTATTTCAAAGGTGTCTTGTTTGCCCAAAACATAATCCAGGCAAGCTTGTACACACATCAGTGAGCCATTTCCCTTTACCCAAAGGCTCTTTCCAGTTATGGCAATTAGATTTTACTCAATTACCTCCTTCACAAGGTTGTAACTGTTTTGGTAATGGTTTGTATGTATTCTCATTGGGTGGAAGCTTTTCTTGTCAAAGGGCTAGTGCTCTTGCCATGGCCAAAATTCTATTGGAAAAAATAATTCCCATGTGAAGAATTCCACTGGAATTACCTAGTGATAGAGGAACCCATTTCGCTGGTCAAATTCTTAGTGCAGTCTGTGATACTTGGCCAATTCCACAACATTTCAGTTGTGCTTATCACCCTCTGTTCTGGGTTGGTTGAGAGGACAAATGGTATTATTAAAACACAATGCTAAATATGTAGAAATTTTTAGCCTCTCTAGATCACAATTTCTGCCCATTGTTTTAATGAATTTGATATCTATCTCAAGTATCTATGTGCTACTAAACATAAGGGTGTTGACCCATGTTTCTCATTTAAAGAAGGCTTCTGTCCCCCAGTGGACAGTGGAACCAACTGGAAATTTTAAACTCAAGTTGACCTGGAATTGAAGAAGATGACATCTGAATGAATAGCTTTCCCAAGACTGGACCAGGTCTGTATTTTTTTTTCAGAACAATTTGTTGATTTGCTATTGCCTTTCTAATTATTCTTCTAGGAGAATTTTCTATATATTATAAACACGTTACCATTTATAACCTGTATTCTTGTATTCTTTCTTATGGACCTCCTTGCACATAGTGAAGGCTTATGCTTGATATTTAATTTAAAGAGCATCTCACAAATGCTTTGGAAAACTGGACATGAAGCATTGTTGGATTGAAGTATTTGGACTGCTGTTTATCTTAATAGGTATTCTAATGGTTTTTGCCTCACTACACACAATAGGAATTCTCAGTTGGTGGTAAAACCCCATGAAATCAGAGGAACTTGCTGCCTTTATGACTGTTTTTTCCTGGTACTCATATACTGGCCAACATACTGAACCACCCCTCCTTAGATTCTCCTTATAATGACTTTTGTTGTTAGGAATAATTTTAACTCTTGGTTTGGCCTTTTATCTTCTCTTGTGACCCTCATTGCTGATAATGATGCTTTACTGCACTCTTTTGTTTCTACCCTGCAGAAACTTTCTGATTTTGCAAATCTTATTGACTGTTGGATTTGTGCTAGAGCAAACCACACTCATGATGCTCCAGAATTAGTGGATTGACCTCTGTCCTCAGGGGAATGGAAGGCCCTAACAAACAAAAATGTAGGGTTCTGTTTTGGTATCTTTGAAAGCAAGCACTCATCACCTTCCCTCTGGGAGACATGTCCCAGATATTACTACTTTCCATTGGGTTTCCACTGCTCATAAAGGAATACTTCTTACTCGAATCTGGATGTTGACTCATAATACTTCCCTATGTTTTGAAAATATAAATGGTACTGGTAAAACATTATATTACCTTCCATTGCATGTCTGTGCCTATACACTCGTATGATTCAGATGATCCTGAATTCACTCCTCCTTGGAGTCTACATGACTAAAATGTAACTTCTCACAATGAATCCTTGTGGTAGCGCAATGAAATCTATAACAGAACTGGATATTGGGACACGGAGGTACTCCCCTTTAATAGGACAATGTGGGGAATTTATCACAAATCTGTAAAATGGTGGGAAGTTAATTCCACCTACCTCTTCTCTGGAGACTCCCCAAATCTTAGGCAAAATTTTGATCCATAATAAACTCATTTATTACTCCAGGCATATAGAAATATAAGATGTTCTTACAGCCACTTACACAATTCCAGTCAACCAGATTATCATGTACTCAGTGAAGATGAATTTTTTTGACCATGAAATTTCTTCTTTTGAAACTGATAAAAGAATTTCAGTTCAAGAACCTACTTATTCTTTGTCCCTAGAAGGTTCTGGGCATTTTGTATGTGTAGCACAAATATTTACTCAACTTTTCCTACTAAATGGAAAGCGTGTTGTGGAATCATTGCTCTTGCCCTTGACGTCACTGTTAGAAAGACCCTTCCCTCTACTGCTCACATACCAAACTTAAGGTCTTTCTCATATCGGTTAAAAAGATCTCGGAGAAGCTGAGAAGGTTATAATTTTGAATATATGCCAACTAATAACCCAATTGTAGACAGAAAGGGTTTGGTCATGCTTTTGCCAGGGCCTTCCTCCCTTGGTTTGGGGTAGAAAAAGCAATACACAATTATCCAAAGTTATGACCAACCCCTTCAATGCTTCTGTCTAAGCATTTGAATATCATGAAACTCAAACTGATAGCCTGGCAGAAGCTGTGCTACGAAATAGAAGGGCACTTAATATCTTGACAGTTCAACAGGAGGCACCTGTATATTACTAGGGGAAGAATGTTGCTTTATATCAGTCAGTCTGGCAAAGTAACACAAGAACTAAAGGTAATAAAAGGTAATATCAATCTGCTGGCTGAAATAGGATACACACCAAAACCTGAGGATTATCTAGATCTCTCTAGTTGGTTACCATCAGGAATAGGGTCATGGTTAAGAACAGTATTACAAACTGGATTATTATTGTTTTTCTTAATAATATGCATTGTTATATTAACCAAATGCTTGCTAAAAATTATAACCTCTGTTGTAACTTGCTTAACTACCCAGGTTATGTTTGCACAGTTGACTATGTTAGATGTTCTTCATTGAGACAGACTTTATGAATCAGAAGATTTGGAAGAAATTATTGCTAATGCCTTCACAAGACCCTTCCCCCCCCACAACTGAGGAACTAGATGGAACCGGAGCAGGTAATCAAACCACTCTGGCCGTGAGCAACTAATGGTGCTCTGTTGACATTTTGTCAGGAAAAATCATGAGCCAAAGGGGGAAATGTGGAAGGAGTTGTCAGTAATAACTCCACTTTGTACTTTAGGACTCCATTTTGTTAGACTGTGAATTGTGTTTACCCTGCTGGGAAAAAAATTATTTGCTCAGAAAGGAATCCCTAAGAATTGTGCAAAAATGTGCCTTAACTAATAACAAATGAGACATCATTGACAAGCCAATAAATTGTAACAGAAAAAAATATATATACATTCCAATCATATCTCTTGGCAAACAAATTATGTAAAACAAATACACTTTTCCATTTTCCTTTAAAATCCCTTGCTTTTTGTTCCCCAGATGGGACACTGTTCTGGTTACTGCTGGAATCTGTGCTACCCAAATTATGATCCTAAGATTCCTGAAACACAGGTTTCTTTGTTTTATAGCCTGCCTCTTTCTTCTCAGATGACACTAACAAACATTCTTCACTCAACAAAACTTTAGTCAGGCTCTTAAATCTTCTCCTAGGTCCATCTGTGCATTTCCCCTTTGGGGAGGAGGGGAGGATATTCTGCAGTGCTCATTTGGATATGGAGTTGGCTTGAGACCTCACTGCTCTTTTAAGAAGTGCCTAGATTTTTGGTCCTTTCATTCATGATATGTGAATGAAATAAAAGTTACAAATTATGATAGATCACATCTTCAACTACCATTTAAATTAGCATTTATAATATACTTAGTGAATACTTAATGACTTCACAGTAAACACTAAGTTATCTTGCTCAGCTATCACCTAGTTATGTATAGGATCTTTTATTAAACCACTGTGGCCTATGAAATAAATGATTTTTGAGAGGTGAAGCTCAGCAATGATCTCTCTCAATGCATGAAAGCCCTTCATTAGTAATTACAGACACTTTTCAGGTATTTCCTTTATGATTCTCTTCTACTTTTGCACAGTTTTCTCTCCTACATGTTCTGTGCAATATGTTAGAATTAAAGGGTAGAACCAGGAGTTCATAATCATTCATTTGTCATTCATTGTGGAGAAGAATTAAGGGAGGAATACAAGGGATGGGAGTGCTGGGATGGGAATAGGGATATGCGAGATGATCAAGGACAGCAGGGAGCAAGCCACATGGAAATCTAGAGGAAGAATATTCTAAGCAGGGGGAACAGCAAGTGCAAAGGCCTTAAGGTGAGAGTGTGTTTGATGCATTGGAGGAACAGCAGGGCCTGTGTAGCTAGAGGACAGAAGGGGAGGGTGGTTGGATAGGAAGCCAGACAGGAGCCACCAGCCACATCCTGCAGGATCTTGCTGGCCATTGTAAGAACTTTGGCTTTTGTTATGAGTGAAATATACCCAACTCTGATCTGCCCCTAGAAATTATGTCTGGTGCTCTTCAGGAAAAGCATCAGAATCCATAATAGTACAGCCTGGGCCCTATACACAGAAAGCCAGCCACTGACAAACAAATACTTCAATTTATTAAGTGCTGTGCACGTCATCCAGAAGATGCCTTGGCAAATGAGCTCAGTACTAGGCTAGATGCTGTTACTATGTCCTGAGCCTCTGGATAAAAGTTAGGTACTCCACTCCTCTCTGGCAAAATCTAAAAGTAATGGAAGGAGCAAGAAGCTGCATAGTGTAGGGGAAGAATGGTTTTGGAGACTTGAAGCATCCGTAGACAAAAAGACCTAGATTTAAATCCAAACTCTGCCACTTACTAGCTGTGTAACTTATACAAACTCATAATCCCTCTGAGCCTCAGTTTTCTTCACTCGGAATGAAAATAGTAGCTTCCTTATAAGAGTGTTGTGAGCACTAAAATAATGTGAATTGTGTGTTTTGCACAGTGCCAACAAATAACCACTTCATTATTAAGTATTAAGCTAGGCTGACCAGCTCTGGCACTTGAACAAGATCATTCCTTTGGCCAAACCTCAATTTTTCCATCTGTAAGATGAGTATGACTATCTATCTGCCAAAATTAAGTGTTGAGGGTGCTTTGGACTCAAATGAACCACCAAAGCCACTTCTGGGAGAGACTGACAGGTGAGTGGAAAGAGCCACAGACCTACTTCCCATGCGTGGCTAGGTAATTTGATTAGAGCAAACCTTTCTGTTTGTTTGTTTTTAAATTCTGGCTTTTGGAGTATTGCACTTGGCAAATTACCTTCTCAAATATTTTTTCCTCATTTACAAATGGGGGATGACAGTCTCTAATGTACAGAAGTAAAGTGAGGAATTTTCATACGGTATCTGGCATAATGCGGGGTACAGTGGGGATTAGGGGTGGAAGTGGTGTCCGCTATTATTTTTATTATTGGCAAAAACAAATCTAATGGACCTGAGGACACGGGGAGGCGGAAGGTTTAGCTGGGACGAAGTGAGAGAGTATCGTTGACATATATATACTACCAAGTGGGAAGCAGCCGCATAGCACAGGGAGATCAGCTCGGTGCTTTGTGACCACCTAAAGGGGTGGGATAGGGAGGGTGGGAGGGAGACGCCGAGGGAGGAGATATGGGGATATATGTAAATGTATAGCTGATTCACTTTGTTATACAGCAGAAACTAACACAACATTGTAAAGCAATTATACTCCAATAAAGATGTTAAATAAATAATAATAAAAAATAAGAATGCACATTAAAAAAAAAACCCAAATCTCCTCCCACGATTAACAGAACACGCTTGATGGCCAGCTGGGGCTGTGAACACTGCAGATACCTAATCCTTCCAGCATTTCAACTTCCTTTGCCCTGAGCCTGCTTTTCCCTTTATGCCCATCAGTTGGCGCCTTTTGCCGTCCTTTTTTCCCCAAGCTGGCTTCTGGGGGCTGCAGTCGCTCCCCAGCTCTCAGGTCACATGGCCTGCCAGAGCGAGGGGACTCCGCGCCGGAGCTGCGCCGCAGGAGGTGAGGTTTCCGCGCGCACCCGGCTGCGCCCGCTCTTCCGAGGCCTCAGGGTCCGGCGATGGCTCCTCCATGGGCATGGGCCAGATAGACGAGGCGACACCAGCAGCGGCCTTCAGCGTGCGCAGGGGACGGAGCTGACCGCCCCCACCGGGTAGGTTTCCGCTGCGCACGATCTGCTCAGCCCCCTTGGCATCATGACTGGAGCGCCCACCCCGGAGACGTCTCCAGAGCGAGGGAAAAAGAATTAGGGTTGCTGCAGCTGGCACGCGGAGAGCAATTGCAGGGTCTGGCGCAGCCTGGGAGGGCCTGCGACCCCGGCGGTGTTCTCTGGGCGGGCGGGCTTCGCTGCGGCCCCGCTCGTGGCGGTGGCTGCTTCCTGCCGGAGGACTGCGGGGACCCCAAAAGGGCGGCCCCCGCGCGGCCAGGGCCGGGATCTGCGCAGGGATGACAGTGTTGCAGCGAGCTTGCCTCCCTACCCCTTGTCCGCTTCCGTGGCGCCGCGAGGCCGACAGAAAGGCTGGAGCCGGGCGTGTGCGAGTCCAGGTAAGACCCAGCTCCTGCCCAGCGTGGTCCGGCCGAGCAGCCTAAGGGAGGATCGCCTAATGGCCGCCCGCTCGTGGCTGCCTCTGCCGCGCATCGGCCCCTCGGGCCAGCCCCGCGCACCGACACGCGCGCTGCTGCGGCGTTGGGTTTCTGCGGGCGACCTCGCAGCCCCTAGACCGAGGAAGGGCAACCGGGCAGAGAAGGCGTCCTTCCCAGCTCCCGGAAAGACCGGACCGAGGGAGTCAACCCGGCGATTGAGACTGTTAGTTTCTTCCTACGGGTGGGGAAACAGACCCGAGCGCGGTGGGGACACCCCAAGGTCAGTGGCAGACACTAGATCCACTCTGGTCCTCCGCTGACATTCTCGTTCCATGAGGGATAGTTAGGACCACCCCGGCTCGGCTCGCCCTCTTCCTGGCCTCTGGGTGCGGGCGTTGCCAGTGCCGCACTGCGCTCGCAGTATTGGAGAGTGGGTGTAACCCCGGCATCCCCTGCTTGTCCCTTTTTCTACCCTAGGTGAGGGGACACAAGGGCGGATCCAATGATAATCTCACTATGCCGATCATTAGCAAAACCTGCGTGTGTGTGTGCGTGTGTGTGTGTGTGTGTGTGTGTGTGTGTGTGTGTGTGTGTGCGCGTTTCCCCTAGAGAACTAAACCTCGTAAGGCGGATTGGCTTTTAGGGATGCATTTCTAGAGTGCACTGCACCAGGTATTTTAGGAGGTGAGAAGAGAAAACCATGTTTGTCTAACATTATTAAAATTAGAATTTTTTAAAAGGATAAGCTTATTACAAAACATTCAGGAAACAGAAAAATGTAAAGGAGAAACTAAAGATAACTTAAAACTTCATCTCCTAGATTGTTGAGATTTCCTGGATATATTAAAATTTTCTCTGCATACACATTTAATCCAGTAACGTGGGCAAAACATATTGTTTCAGTTTGTACGTCTGATTACCCAGGGGGAAGCAAATCTTTTTCTTCTATGTATTGGCCTTTTGCATTTGTGTGTGTGAATTGACTATTAATACTTTTGCCCCTTTTTCAGTTGGAGTGTCTTTCTGTTCCTGATTTTTAAGCGCTCTTTATATATTACACATTAAGTTAGTAATTCTGTTATCTATGTTGCACAGTCTTTACCAATTTACTTAATGTTTTTGTCAGTTTTTCATCTTTGGCCATTCAGCTCTATTCTTTTTTCTTTATGGTTTCTGCTAGAGTATTTTGCTGAGAAAGGCCTTTACTAACCCAAGTTTGTATATTCTCCTGTATTTTCTTCATGTACTTTTAAGCTTTGGTTTAAAATTTTTAATGTGTAATTTATTCTAGTTTAAGTTGTAAAGTGGAGAGCTAATTACTTTTCCTAAATGGTTAGCCAGTTGCTACAAAGCTATTAAGTTCATTTTTTACCCCTGATTTAGACTGCTACAATTATGGTATATTAAATTATTATATATTTATATCTGTTTGTAGATTTTTGCATGTGTCTATCAGTATATTTTGGTGCCAGTGCCATGTTATTTTAATTACTGAAGTTTTATAACAAGTTTAATATCATATTACCCAGTATCACCTTCCCGGCTTTTTAAAAAATCAGTTTTATTAAGGTATAGTTTCCATGCAGTAAAATGCACCATTTAAATGTATATTTTGATGAATTTTGTCAAATATAACGACCATCACAATAAAAAATTATGGAGCACTACATAAACTTAATGTCATCCTTGCACAGGGGCCATGCTAATCTTCAATATATCATTCCAGTTTTAGTATATGTCCCAGCAAAGCGAGCATTTCCTAGCAGTTTTTATTAGTACTAATTCCAGGTTATCTTTAGAATACTTTGGTCAAATTAACCAGCCTCCTCCTGTTCCACCAAAAGAAACAAATCATGTTTGGATTTCTATAGGATTTTTGATAATTAAGGTCCTGAGAGTAGAACCCCTGTGTGTGTCACGTTCACTATTCCAGTGCCTGGTACAAGACTCAGTATTTGTTGAATTAAACTTTTAACAATGATCATAAAAGTAATATATGCTCTTTGAGAAGTGTAGAGGGCAAAACAGGAAACCTCCATCCTGCATACCTTCATCTCTCCTTCACTAAATTATACTCCATGTTAAAAATAAAATGATCATACTATGTACACTTTTCTACAATTTGTGTTGACATAGTTTGCATTTTTCCCTTAGAGACTTTTTCAAACTGCCTGGTTCGATATAACGAATTACCATAAACTGGGTGCCTTAATCAGCAGAAACATTTATTTCTCACAGTTCTGGAGTCTGGAAGGTTGCCATCAGGGTACCAGCACAGTTGGGTTCTGATAAGGGGCTCTCTTCCTGGTTTATGGATGGCCACCTTCTTGATATGTTCTCACTGGCAGAGGAGAGAGAGGAAGCAAGCTCTCTTCTGTCTCTTATAGGGGCACTAATCCCAGCAAAAGAGTTCCACAAACATGACCTAAATATCTCCTAAATACCCCATCTCCAAATATCATCACATTGGGGATTCGGATTTTGATATATGAATTTGGGGGGAACACAAACATTCAGTCCACAGCAGAGGTTTAGCTAAGACTTTTTAAATGTCAGTATATTTAAACCTTTCATTTTCCTTTTAATGTCTCCATATCATCTCCATGTGTAATTATCTAAACATCTGTTCCCTATTACTGGCCATTTCCTTTCCCTGTAGTTTGTCTATCCTTCTCCCTGCCCTGTCCTCTATTCCTCTCCGCCTCTTTCTGCCTCTCTTTCTTACTTACAAACAAAATTGCTGTGAACATTCCTTGTCTATGTTTGGTAGCATGTGTTGGCACTTCTGCAGGGTAGATTCCTAGAAGTAGAATTTCTGTGTCAAAGGAGATGCACATATAAAATTTTTGTAGATACTTTCCCAACTTTCCCTCCAAAGGTTCCACCAATTTATATGAAAGCGCCCATTTACTGTACTGGCCCACTCCCTCTTGAAGTAAATTGGATTGACATTATGTTAAATATAGAGATTAATTTTGGAGAAAGAGACCTCCATCTCTTCTTTCATTAGTGAGACTTCTCAGCTGGGAAAATGTTATTTTTATCCATTTATTACACTTTAGAATGTCCTTCAGTAGAATTTTATAGGTGTGTATATTCTGCATATTTAAAAAATTTATTGTAGATATTTTTGGTTTCTTTATACTTTCATTTTGACCGAGATATTTTATCCCATTGATTAATTTAGTAATTGTCTGATTAGCTGAAGGCAATCAGTGTATATATGTAGTGTGTGTATAACATTATATATTATTTTTGCATATTAATTCTGTTACTGAACACATTCTGAAAGTCTGTTACCATTTCTAATGGTTTTTCAGCTGATTTTCTTGGGTTCCCAATCCATGCAGAGACAATATTGCGTATTGGTTGAGAACATGAGTTCTGGAAACAGTCTGCCTGGATTTCAAGTTTTGCTACCCATTTAAAGCTTTGTTAACCTAGGGTACAAGTTAATTGTGCCTTAATTTTTTTCAGGTATAAAATGGACTTAATAATAGTACTTCTCATAGGCTTCTTATAAGGATGAATGAGATGCTTAGAACAGTGCCCAGCACATAAGAAGTGCTCAGCAAGCACTTCCAAGTAAGTTGATCTCTGCACATTAAATTGGGAGTCTTTGATACTCCCAATTTTATAGCTGAGGAATTGAGACCCATAGAGGTCATTTATTTGCTTAACAAACATGAAACCTTTTCTATGTATAGAATACTGTGCTGGGTCTGTGAGGGGTATCAAAGGTAAATTAGACTGAATCCACTAATGAGGGATTTATAAGGCCAATTGGGTTGTAAATCAAGGGCCATGAAAAAAGCCATGTAAGGCAGCAGGTATCATGAAAATAGCATAGGCTTTGAAATTTTTCCTGTGTTTGAATTTCCTGCTTTCAACATGGTAGCTTTTTTTTTTTTCATTGAAATGAGATTAGTTCCATTACTATTTGAGAGTTGCTCTTTTGGTCACAAGAAATATACCTAAGAGTCCAGTACAGAACTTGGTTATGTAGTAGGAGCTTAATAAGTGGTAACTATAAATAGATACAGTCTAAAGTAGAAAGTGACAAATGAATGTCCTTGGATGAAAGTTCATGTAAAGGGCCTTAGCACTTGAGGAAAAAGAGACATTATTTCTGGTTGGGAGTGTTTACCTAAAACAAATAGACTGGCAATTATTTCTCCAGCAAAGATGGGTTTATTTGGGATAGCAGAGAAGTGCAATTCAGGGTCTGCAACCGTGGTGAGTCATGTGCAAGTCCCTGCACAGCAAGGGAAGGCGAGTGCTTTTATGGAGGGGAAAAGAAAGTTGGAGGGCAATAGTAAATAAACAGCCATGGCTTTTTGTTGCCTGAGTCCTTGCCAGGAAAGAAGAATCTTTTTCTTCTTCTTGGGCTCTGCTGTCATCACAGGACAAGAGAGCTCCCCTTTCTGGTCTCCACACTCTATTTAATTGAATTTTCTGTTTAATAATTTTTTACATTTCCTCCTTTTGATGAAGATCTTTCTCTGAAAGCACTGCTGATCAAGTGTCAGGTTTTCTACTTTCAGAGGCTTTTTGTCCCTCAATGTCAGGAAATACCTTTCCTGGGTACAGTGTCTCATATCGGAGGGAATAGATTAGGAATCTATTGAGGTCACATGTAAGTAACAAGGAGGGGTAGGAGGGAGAACTCTCAGGCACTTTTCATAAAAAGTCTATATGTTATCAAGATCATAGACATTAGAGATTACTTGAAGTGTTGTCATTTTCAGTGATTTGGTAACAAACTTCCAACAGGCCTGGTCTGGATATCTTGAGAAAGCTGTCTCATCAGATGCTTCAGTTCTGGGAAATCTTTACTTTCAGGTCACCAGATGATGTGCAGGTCCATTCAGGGTTTTATGCTCTCTTTAGGTGTGTCACATGTATCCAAGAGTCTATTCCTTGGAGTTTGGCAGCACAAGGGTCGGTTTACCTGATAGGGACATTTCCAGTGAGGTTGAAGAGAGAGTCTTTCTGGAGGTGACTTTTTCAATAGACAAAATCTCCAGGTTGCAAGACATGATGCTTAAGGTTTTCATCTCCCTAGAGTGCACTGTGAAAAGATTGCTTTACCGCACATGGATATTTTTAATACGAGCAATAGGCCTCTACACTATTGCAGTAGCTCTCCTTTTATCAGTTGTGAGTCAAAGGAAGCAGGAGCCAAGTTCATTGGGTGTCCTGGGACTGTCTCAAAGTGTAAGAGTTTTTGAGTTATAAAAGAAGTGGCTCTTACCCACTGGACCACCAGGGAAGTCCCTCCAATTGAATCTTAATGACATTAGTGCATTTGACTAAACCAGAGGATTGAGGGTGGTAAGCACAGTGAAAGTGTAAAACTGGCCAAACAGTGCAGAATTGTCAAAGTACCTGACCAGTAAAATAGCTTCCTCAATCATTATGACGTTCAAGAGGAGTTCCCTAAGTAGGGATAATCTTTTCCCAAAAGACATTAGCCAGAGAAGAGGCAGCAGCCCGTCTGCAAGGGAAGGCTTCAGTTCAGTATGAAAATATACAGACCATGTCTCAAACATATTTATATCCACAAAATAGAGGAAGTTGTATGAAATCCATTTGCTAGACATCTAATCATCTGTTAGACAGTTTAAACTGTCCAGGAGCATTACGAACAGACTTCCTAGTACTTCTCACTTGTACTTCAACAAGTGGTACAGTGAGGTGCAGGCACTTTTTGTAGCCTTGTTAATGTTTCCCCACCAATACTGATTCATGAATGTTATCATTTTGTCAGTAGACCTATGGCTTAATGCATGTACAGTAGTGAGGAGTGGGAATTTCAGTGTCTCTGGTAGGATTGGGTTATTCTTTGGTCCTAACCAGAGATTTCTCTTTTTATCAAATCAACCGTTGTTGAATTTCTAAACTTGTTTTTCCTTTTCAGAAGCCAGTTGTTGGGCTTCTCTAGCCAGTTTTTCTAAGTTACCATTTGGGGAGCCTTTGGACCATGATAGGGGTTTGGCTGCTGAGGGTTTCTTTAAGGGCAGCCTTTCTTTGTAGAAATGTCAGCAAGGTGATTTCCCTTAGCTTCCAGAGAGTCAAGTTTAGAACGCCTCAGAATCTTAATAGCTAACATGCCAGGTAAACGTACTGCACCCCAAAATTTCTAAACATCGGAGCCATTTTAAATTTTATTTCTGCTTGAAGTAAGGAAGCCACGTTTCTTCCACAACATTGCAAAACCATGAACTACTCTGAAAGTATATCTGCCATCAGTATAAATCTTTGGCAGCTTTGTTCTTGGCTAGAAGTACAAGCCCTTTTAAGAGCATATAATTCAGTTTGTTGGACTGAAGTAGCCATAGGTGAAGATGCTGCCTCAACAACATCAAAAGGAGTTGCAGTAGCATACACAGCACAATATTTGCCATTGTCACTTTTTAAATAAGAACCATCAGTGAACCACAAGACGTCAGTGTTACAAAAAGGATTTTCCTGCAGATCATCATCAGGGGTCAGGAGGTGATTTGTCAGTGGTAAGCGGTCGTGAGGGACTTCATCATTGATGTGGGGGGAGAAGAGTAGCAGGGTTAAGGTTATTACAGTGTAAAAGAGTTACGTGAGAAGCAGTTAACAAAAGGACTTTATAGGAGGTGAGGCGGCTAACTGAGAAATGTTGAGAGTGAGCACCAAGATTGTGGTTCCATTGTCAATTAGGACTGGAAGAGATTCATCCCCAATCTGGAGAAATGTTTCTCCAATTCTATTAAGTGGGAAGATTGGGAAGAGACCCTGTAGTCCCCGCCCCCAGCCCCATTGTTGAGAATTCAGAGGACATTGGAAAGACTGGTTAGAGGGCAGAGGTGCTGAAAATGCTTAAATTTGTAACAATCTCTTTTCTGATGTCCTGGCTGTTTGCAACTAAGCCAGGCCCTCAGGGAGTGGCTTGTAAAGTATTCAGTCAAACAGATAGCTAGTGGGAAGCAGCCGCATAGCACAGGGAGATCAGCTCGGTGCCATGTGACCGCCTGGAGGGGTGGATAGGGAGGGTGGGAGGGAGGGAGACGCAAGAGGGAAGAGATGTGGGAACATATGTATATGTATAACTGATTCATTGTGTTATAAAGCAGAAACTAACACACCATTGTAAAGCAATTATACCCCAATAAAGATGTAAAAATAAATTAAAAAAAAAAAAAAACCCTACCGGTGTGGGCGGGTTTTGCCTTTTCCCTCAGCACTGAGCCCTGGGGCTTCAGCAATGGAGAGTGCTCACGTACCCAATAAGAGCAGCTTCCTTGCTAGTCCTGTTGGTCTTATGGATGTATTGCCGCATTGGTTTTCAGAGTTACGTGTTTGGGGGCCTGTCCCTCAGGTGGGAGTCTTAAAAGTTGGGGCTCTGGGTATACCCTTCACTCCTCAGGGAGCAGCTGGTTGTTGGGAGGTTGGTCCCAATTGTCTGGCACTGTGCCAGGGGTGGGGTTTACGGAAAGAGCATGTCTTAGCCTTTCCTGACTGTTTTGACATGGGTATTTTCTCATTTGCCTGATGTCACTCAGCTAGTTTCTGGATTTCTCTCAGAAGGAATTTCTCCTCATGTACATTCGATGTGTCCATGGGAGGAAGGAAGATAAGGAGGCTTCAATGTCACCATCTTGGTCTCTCCCTGAGTTTGCTTACTCTTCGCATGTGTGTGTGTGTGTGTGTGTGTGTGTGTGTGTGTGCGATCTTGCCGCATATTCATACTTGCCTTGGAATAGGAAATAAACATTCAGTAAAAACATATAGGCAAAATACATTTTAACCATGCAACTGTTAACCTACAATCACTATGTATTGGGTTGACCAAAAAGTGCCTTCAGTTTTTAAGTAAAAATAAAAGACACATTTTTTGTTTTCACCAAGAACGTTATTGAACAACGTGTTCACTCTTTTGTTCCACTACCTTCTACCATTTGTCAGGCAACTTCATAATTCCATCTTCCCAAAACCTTTTATCTTTTTGAGCAAAGAACTGTTCTAGGTACCTTTTACAGTCTTCCAGGGAATTGAAATTTTTTCTCTTAAGAGAATTTTGTAGAGACCTAAATAAATGGAAATCCGAAGGTGCAATGTCTGATGAATACGGTGGATGAAACAGAACTTCCCAGCCAAGCTGTAACTGTTTTTGTCTAGCCTTCAAAGAAACATGCAGTCTTGCATTATCCTGATGGAAGATTATGTGTTGTCTGTTGACTAATTCTGGACACTTTTTGTCGAGTGCTGCTTTCAGTTGGTCTAACTGGGAGCAGTACTTGTTGGAATTAATCGTTTGGTTTTCCGGAAGGAGCTCATAATAGAGGACTCCCTTCCAATCCCACCATATACCCAACATCACCTTCTTTGGATGAAGACCGGCCTTTGGTGTGGTTGGTGGTGGTTCATTTCATCTGCCCCACGATCTGTTCCACATTATTGTACAGCATCCACTTTTCATCGCCCATCACAATTTGTTTTAAAAACGGAACGTTTCCCTTACATTTCAGTAGAGAATCACATGCGGAAATACGGTCAAGAAGGTTATTTTCACTTAACTTACATGAAAGCCAAACATCAAAGCGATTAACATAACCAAGCTGGTGCAAATGGTTTTCAACTCTTGATTAGGATATTTTGAGTATGTCGGCTATCACCTGCGTGGTATAATGTTGATTGTTCTCAGTGAATGTCTTGATTTGATCACTATCAACTTCAACTGGTCTACCCGACCGTGGAGCATCGTCCAGTGAGAAATCTCCAGCACTGAACTTCACAAACCACTTTTGACACGTTCCATCAGTCACAGTACATTCTCCATAAACTGCACTAATCTTTTTTTGCGTTTCAGCTGCGCTTTTACCTTTCTTGAAATAATAAAGCATAATATGCCGAAAATGTAGCTTTTTTTCTTCCACCTTCGGTATTAAAATGGCTACACAAAAATTCACCAATTTTGATAAGTCTTTTTTTAAATGCACACTGATATATGACAGCTGTCACATACAATCTAACATTGTTTCGAATGAAGTTAAAGACAAAATGCTACTAGACCCATCTTATGGAAAAAACCGAACGAACCTTTTGGCCAACCCAATGCTTTATATTTTTGCACGTAGACCTAACATTGCAATTAAAAAAAAAAAAGTAAACCAGATTGAGACCCTTAGGAGGATTTTTTGCGGGGGAGGCAGATATATTTCAAAAAACAACATGAATTTTCTACAATTAAATACAGAAAATATACTGGTTTTCCCAAATGAATAATTTGATATGTTAACACTTCACCATAAAGAATGTATACCACCTGGATGGGATCCTAGCGTAGGAAAAGGACATTAGCTAAAAACTAAAGAAATCTAAATAAAGTGTGAACTAGTTAAAAAAAATAGAATTAGTAGCCTCAAACTATAAGGCAGTTACTTTGTAAGTTTGCTTACTTTTAATGGGTACTTAGTATTCCATTCTTTGGAGGTACCATAGTTTATTTGACTCACTCGCAACTGATGGGCACTTGGCAATATTTTGCTCTTACAAATGATGCTACAAGTCATTTCTCACACATGAGAATATATATCTAGGAAAGAATGCTAGAAATGGAATTGCTGAGCATTAGTGTGTTTTGTTAGATATTTCTAAATTAATTCTACAGAGGTTGTGCCAATTTATACTCCCACTTTGCTAATGCAAAATACTTGAGTACTTGTTTAGTAGGTCCTAAGATAACACAGGCCAGGGTTGGCCCCTCTAGGAGATTGTATTACAGGATGAGAAAAAGCTATCTATGTGAAGAGACAAGGAAGGTGTGGGAATAAGAATGTTCCAGGGTAAGGGAGTTGCATGAGCAAAGACCAGGAGATGAGCAAGAGCTTAGCATAGTTGATGTTCGAAAAGAAGGTCAGCATGTCTAGAGCTGCCCTGCTCACTGGCCGCATGTGGCTATTAAGCACTTAAAGTGTGGTTTGTCGGAATTGACATATGCTGTAAATGTAAAGTACACGCTGGATTTCAAAGACTTAGTATGGAAAAAAGAATGCAGAATACCTTATTAATCATTTTTTATATTGGTTTCACGTTGAAGTAATAGTTTTGATGTGTTGTAGTAAAATATATTATTAAAATTCATTTCATCTGTTTCTTTTTACTTTTTTATTGTGGCTGCTAGAAAATGTTAAATTACATACGTGGCTTGCATTATATTTCTATTGGACAGTGCTAGTCTAGAGCAGGGGTTGATAAACTATGGGCTGCAGGCCAGATTTGGTCTACAGCCTGTTTGTTTGTTTGTTTTCCTACAGCCTGTTTTGATGTGGCTGGAGCACTAAAAAATAGATTTTACATTTTTTGAAAGAGTTAAAAAAAAAGAAATAGTCTAAGAGGAATATGTGACAGAGACAGTGTGTAGCCCACAAAGTCTAAAATATTTACTATCTAGCCCTTTGCTAGTCTAAAACATACAGAGAAAAGAGGGCAGTAGAACAAGATGCCAGGGGAAGGCAGCGTCCAGATCATAAAGGGCCTTTTGTATCATGATACGATGTTTAGATTTTATTAAAAGAGCAATGGAAAGGTAAAGAAGGGTTTTAAGCAGGAGAGTGACATGATCAGATTTATATTCTTAAATGATAATTGTCTACGTGTGTGCATGTGTCACATTCTCACTTTACCAAAAACTCACTAGAATAGGGTATTGAAGGAAGTTGGATGGTAGTTTTACACCAAACACTGAACTCTGCATTTCCACCATAATCGCTTTGTCATCTTAGCACTTAATATGTGCCTGGCATTTTCTGAGCTGTGTGCCTTATCTTATTGACTGTATTTTGTTCCTTCTTTAAGTGGTTACAGCTCTCTTGGATAATAGCAAGGGTAGGGAGAACAGTGTGAGCAGGAAGCCACCTAAATGACTCCATTCCCAAGATCAACTAAGGTAGAGTGTGAGCTCTACCCAGTTTCAGCCCTTGGCTGCCACTGGAAGTGATGTGGAACTGGTGAGGCCATGGGAATGTGCAGACACATGATTTATTAACTCCATTGGCTTGAACATCACAGGGCGATGCAGCAAGTCTGCAGGTCTTTGAAAGTCCACATAACAGCAAACCTGGGGTCTCATACTACTCAACCCTCTCCCTGCTTATTTCCCTCTTTAATACTATCCAGATCTCTTACTAGTACTGGGCTAGTCTGTCTCACCTCTGGAGTCCCACAATATAATCTGCTGCTGTTGCTGAAATGAGACTTATCTCTCTACTTCCTTAAGTTACTATGTCATCATGCCGTAGAGAGAAGTTTGGTATTCTACACAACTCTAATGGCAAGGTAGGCTAACTGCTGTAATAATAAGCAAGTCAAAAAATCATTAGTGGCTAGAAACAACGGTTTGTGTATTACTCACAACACAGCCCACTCTAGGTTGGGCGGGTGCTGGGAGGTGAGCTGTAGGAGGGACCTCTGTTCCAGGCAGTCATTCAAGGACCCAGGCCTGCCCTGTGGTGGCTCCTCCCTCCTCTAGATCCACCAAGGCTGTCCAGCCAGCAGATGGAGAAAGAGAGTCAAGAAGGCACATCTGCTCTCAACCACGTTGTTCCAGAAGTCATAACTGTCATGTTGCTCACATTTTACTGGCAAGCCCTAGTCACATGACCCCACCTGGAAGAAAGCAGGCTAGGAGATGTGGTCTTTCTGTGTGTCCAAGAAGGGGAGAATGTAAGAGAGCACTAGACTGTACCACAACAACCTCGTATGGTACCTGGGCAGTCCTTCTTCAAGATAGCTCACAAGCTAGGCCATTTCCTTCCCAATATGTGCAAACTTTATTATGCTTCTGAGGTAAGAGGTTTACCTTTTATTCTATAGACACCGTTTAGTTTGGCATTGACCTTAGTGGAGTTATACTGGCTTTGTCCTTTTAGTTCTGTTTTTGGGTGCAAGTCTGTTTTCCCTCAGATTATTAGACCTACTTACTCCTAAAATATTACTAAGCTTGTACATATAGTGAGATTTTATATATATATATATATATATATACTTTTTTTTTTTGGCTGCGCCGTGTGGTGTGTGGGATCTTAATTCCCCAACCAGGGATCGAACCCGCACCCCCTGCAGTGGAAGCGCAGAGTCTTAACCACTGGACTGCCAGGGAAGTCCAGCTATGGATATATTTTAATGGCATTTTTATTCTGTATGATTTTGCTCTGTAACATTTAATCTTCACAGTAACCCTGTGAGAGGTATTATTATTACCTCCATTTTAGAGGTAAGGAATCCAAGCTGTGGAGCGGTGAAGTGACCTTTCACCGAGTGGCTGAGCTGGTATTCACTCTAGCATGTGCCTGACCTCAGGCTTGTACTCTGAGAGATGATGTCACACTACATTCCTTCCTGGACCAGGCTTGCAGCAACTTTCTGTTTCATCTTCATCTCTGCCTACCCTCTCCCTACCTCACTGAAACGCTGCTTATAGATCTTCCTTCAGATATTTCCTCCCCTCCCAAAGTCTGGGGCTCTAGAGTTCTCTTGAATATGGGGGAGAGATCCTTTCTCTCACTGGTTCCCATGGCAATTCTGTAAATTATAAAACGGAAGAACAATCAGGATTAAATTAACATGTAATTTTAAGTATAGTTGCATGAGGATAGAGAGATAGGAATGGAAGATCTTGATAAAGACATTTCAGGGAATCCTAAATAGTCCTTTTCTTGTTTGGGATGTACAAAAAAGTTTTCAGAAACTACTATGCACCGTTAGTCCACAAGTACTTACAATGTACTTACCTTGGAACTTACTTTAAATGCGTCTTTCCTTTGTGCCTTTCTTTTTTGCGTCTGTTTTAAGAACCTGTGGCTATGTAGCTGCTGAATTGAAATAATGATTTTGCTAGCCTATCTGGTGACGTTCTGGGACACTGTAAACCTTAACTAAGCATCTGTAGGTGTGAAGACTTGGTTGGATGTACCAAGGTTTCATTACTCATAGAAATGATCAAAGAATCCCAGAGATCATTAACAGATACAACCAAAGAAGAGTATACTGGAGAAAATACTTAAGTCTCTAGTAGCTACAGAGCCTAGAATTAGAATTTCTGGTTTGACATGTGCTGAGTTCCATCCCTGGATTTTTTAAAGCCCTGTACCATTCTTTACTTTTCTCTCTTTAGGTTTGCCTTGCACTGATTTTGGCCTGAGATCCAGGATGGTTTGTTCTTGGGACCAGACCTGACCAGAAGTCGACCTCATGAGCACTTCAAGCTCTCTAGCTGCCATGCTCCTCCGGAGGCTGAGGCGGCTCTCCTGGGGCAGCACTGCTGTCCAGCTCTTCATCTTAACAGTGGTGACCTTTGGTCTGCTGGCCCCCCTGGCCTGTCACCGGCTTCTGCATTCTTACTTCTACCTGCGCCACTGGCATCTGAACCAAATGAGCCAAGAGTTCCTGCAGCAAAGCTTGAAAGAGGGTGAAGCTGCCCTCCACTACTTTGAGGAGCTGCCCTCTGCCAATGGCTCGGTGCCCATTGTCTGGCAGGCCACTCCCCGCCCCTGGCTGGTCATCACCATCATCACTGTGGACAGGCAACCTGGCTTCCACTACGTCCTGCAGGTGGTGTCCCAGTTCCACCGGCTCCTTCAACAATGCGGCCCCCAGTGTGAGGGGCACCAACTCTTCCTGTGCAACGTGGAGCGGAGTGTGAGCCATTTCGATGCCAAGCTGCTGTCCAAGTACGTTCCTGTGGCCAACCGCTATGAGGGCACTGAAGATGACTACGGCGACGACCCTTCGACCAACTCGTTTGAGAAAGAGAAGCAGGACTACGTCTATTGCCTGGAATCCTCCCTGCAGACCTACAACCCAGACTACGTCCTGATGGTGGAAGACGACGCCGTTCCAGAAGAGCAGATCTTCCCAGTCTTGGAGCACCTTCTGCGGGCTCGTTTCTCCGAGCCGCACCTCAGAGATGCCCTTTATCTAAAGCTCTATCACCCCGAGAGGCTCCAGCACTACATCAACCCAGAGCCCATGAGGATCCTGGAGTGGGTCGGTGTCGGCATGTTGCTGGGGCC
The DNA here is from genome assembly GCF_963455315.2 of Globicephala melas. Classification (NCBI taxonomy): domain Eukaryota; kingdom Metazoa; phylum Chordata; class Mammalia; order Artiodactyla; family Delphinidae; genus Globicephala; species Globicephala melas. The sequence goes on from NC_083319.1 coordinate 30,964,654, forward strand.
CTTACTAACCTGGATATACATGCGGTTTGCCAGCCGGCCGGGGTTTAGCTGGCCCGTCATGCTCTTCTTCTCCCTGTATAGCATGGGGCTGGTGGAGCTGGTGGGCCGGCACTATTTCCTGGAGCTGCGGCGGCTGAGTCCTTCCCTGTACAATGTGGTCCCTGCTTCACAGTGTTGCACCCCGGCCATGCTCTTCCCTGCCCCGGCGGCCCGGCGGACCCTCACTTACCTGTCCCAGGTGTACTGCCACAAGGGCTTCGGCAAGGACATGGCACTGTACTCACTGTTGAGGGCCAAGGGGGAGCGGGCCTATGTGGTGGAGCCCAATCTCGTGAAACACATCGGGCTCTTCTCCAGCCTTCGGTACAACTTTCACCCAAGTCTGCTCTAGCCTGCCAAGAAATGCCTTTCTGAAGTTGGCCACTTCTTGGAGATTCAACTATTGAGCTCTTTATTTGGACATGGTTGCTTGCCGATATTTCATTGTTTTAGGGTTGCTAGGGATATAGACACTGGGATGGCTGAGGAACATACAAGTCCAGAACCTTGGCTTTGGTAACTCTCTGGCAGGAGCAAGCTGTTCACCGTGGGTCCAGACCTCTCGCCCTCCACACAACCACACTGCCTCATGCAGTCTGACCCACCCAAAGAAGGGCATTTAAACACCACTTATATTCTCCAGTTGTTTTTCACTCTGCTTCACGACAGAGTTTGTGACTGCCAAAAATATTGTACACAGTGATATGACCAGTTTAGGATTTTAAGCGTAGAATTTGGTGAAAGGTGAGATTCTTTTGCAATGATTTCTTTCTCATTGGGAATAAGAATGGATGTATGTTTAGAATATATGTCCCAAGAGGCAGGACCACGTTGATAGATTCTATTTGTTTCCTTGACCTGGAGTAATAAAAGCCGCGCAGGGCCCGGCATCTTGGAGGCAGGTGACCCGGCTTTTGTTACCTGGCGTTTTCTTTTCCACACATCTGTAGTGCACTGATAATCAATGTTGTCTGTGAGAACTTTAAGGCACAGCAAGATCTGAAATCACCTTCTGGATCCTCAAAGTCAGATTGCTTATGTTTAGTAGTGATTTAATATTGAAGATTTCTATCATAATCTGATTCTTTGAAAGTTGGACATTGCAGAATGATATAGAATGGGTGAGCTTTTTACTAATAGCATATCCTTTTCCCTAACTTCGCTGGCTAATCATTCACCTTCACTTCTTTTTCTTCTATGTAGCATGATGTTATAGAAGAAAAAGCATGGACTGAAGTCAGAAGACCTGAATTTTTATTTCAGATCTCTGTTAGATCCCAGTGGTGTGAACTTGGGCAAGTCATAAGCACTCTGCATCTCAGGTTTGTCACCTGTAAAATGGGGACAGTGATATCTACTTTTTTACGTTGCCTTGAGGATTAAATGACAAAATGTATGTAGAACACTAGCAAGTGCTTATCTCACAGAGGGCACTTGGTGAATATTAGTTCTTCTCTCTCCTATAATAAGCATATGAAACTCAAGTGTATTTTGGATAAAGGTATTAATGATGTTATTTAAAGTATGATATGGGGCATAGGGCTGACACCTATGGAGCAGTTGTTCCAGACCAAACACTGCTAGGATAAAGGCTGACTTTTCCTTGTGACTTCGGAAGGATATGCAGCTCAAGATAAGAATTGTTCATTCAACTGGCAGTGACCTGAGACTCCTCTTGAGCTTATTCCAAGACTAGCATCTGAAAACTACTCTTCTCAAAAGTTACAAGTAAATTTCATTTGACAATACTTACCACACCAGTGGCCAACTGTCCCTTTGTGGGGATGGATGATTATATTAGAGTGCAAGCAGCTGTCCAGTTTGTTTCAGTGCCACATCTTCCCTTTGCTTTTAAGTTTCCACAGTGAGCTAACATCTTGGGATCTGCTCGAGAACACTGAGAGAGTAACAGGGGTTCATCACCACACTTTATAGATGAACAAACAGGCCCCGAAATATTAAAGGATTTCTTCAGGTTCACACAGCTGAACAGCAACAGAGAGGACTGGAATGTAGTAGATTTTCTGACTTCCAGCCCCTGTACTTTTTTCTTAACTGCATTCATTTTATAAATATCTATGTAGTCAAATTCTCTTTTGTGAAATCTGATTGTAACCTGGACTAAATAATGTCTCTGTAAGCTAAGGTGGTAAAACCTCACTGTGGTGTTGGTCTTGGGGAACAAACAGGTATCAATATGTGTTGTGTTATTATAGTGAGCTGTTATGTATCCCCCAGGAATGTACAAAGTGACTAGAGCTACTGGATTACTTATTGAGATTCTCAGATTCCACCCCTTCATCTCTCCTCGCCCAGTAACTGGTTCAGCCCCATGTTTGAGAAGAGAACCACCCTCAACCTAGAGTTCATTTGAGTTTGTTGCATTAGTGATTGGATCTCCTCATGAAAATTTGTGTCCAATGACAAAACATGTAAGCTGGCCAAGCCCTAGATCAGAATCATTGCTGGTTTCCATTTCTGCTCTTTCTAATTCAGTTGTCTACCACACGCAGACATTCCTTCCCCTGACTCCTTCATTCTCGATGGCTAAAGTCATCTTTGCCTTGTCTTATTTCTCTACCCACACACTAAGACATCTTCCCCCATTGATCTTAACTAGAATCTGCCATCCTTGGACATTTTCTGCAGAAGCAAACATGCTACCCACTTTTATCCCTACCCACTTTCTAGATCACCCTTCCTTTTGTCTCTCATTCCTAGAGTCCAAATTGTGTGTGTTGTCCTGGATTAGGACAGCTGACAGCTGTCTCTCATTTAATTAAAGCTGAAGTCTCTCATTTAATCCTAAGCAGAGGGCTAGGGGAGAACTGAAGTCCCCTTCCAATATCAAGGGACATAGTTTACCAGGAGGGTAAAGGCCTCTAACAGTCCTGCATACTTTTCAGAAGTTAAATTATTGTCAGGCCTAAGAAGCCCTATTGTGACTGACTGTATTTGCATAGACTTATCAGTTCAAATAAATGCACCCGTTTCACCAAGTCATCCTGAGAAAACTGGTCGTTCTCTTGTTTCTACAGATGAGTTTTTCTGATGTGGTGAATAGTATCGAACACACACACACACTCACGCTATTGTGGGGTGTGAGCCATTCAAAAGTATGGGCTGTTTGCTTAAAAATTCGTAAGTGAATCTTGTATTTCTTAAATGGAAGCATTTGAATTGTGCTTTCTTTTTTTTACAAAAAAAGTGGTGAGAATACTATAGTGCAACTGGAGAATACAAGTAGGATGAATATAATGATAGGATTAATTTATTTTACCTTGGATACAGTCCTCATTTGGGGGAATTTATTTAATTGGTAACTTAATTTAGGTAAAGAGGCATTCTCTTTGGATTTGATTACTGTGGGATTTTTATATACACTATGATGCATTGTGAATTACTGTAACACAATATAAAATTGGGTAATTTTAAGTCACATGATCCATTTGGATATTTTTATCCCAGCTACAATGAGTTTGCTGAGAAATGCTCATTAACTGGCACTGTTTTTTTTAGGTTGGATTTTGTTTGGAAAAAAACCCTGGAACTACATCAAAGATGATTGGAAATGTAATTTTAAAGTACTTAATATAACTGCAGTGGAGATGTGCTGTGGCTTCCAGGTCATTACAGTGCTTGGATTACAACATTGTTGTGAGTCATCACTCTGCAATGAATGGGGATCTGGGGGTTAAAATTTAACAAATTTTCTTGATCTTTTCCCTAACAACCTACGCAGAAACATGGATGAGTGATTTAAAAAAAAAAAAAGCATCTATGTTAATAATTTGGGGGTAAAAACAGATGAAAATATAAAGGCAAATGATGAATTTATCAAAAAGAAACAAGGACCAGATGGCATAAGTATGTAGGAATGGATAGCTCAGAGAGATGGGGGAAGTAGACAAAGATGTAGAGTGAAGCAGAGAGTCTCACATTTGTCACCTTTTGTGTGTCCCAAACTCCCGTATGTAATAAATCCTTTATGTCTGCCCCACTGTCATGAAATCTTTATAGGACCAGCCTATGGAGAATACAAAGGAATGAAACAATGGATCGTCAGTGTTCTGGATAAATAATTCATCCCTTTGCTAGGACCTGGCTTCCTATTGCATTTAGAATAAAATACAAACCTCTACATTACCTCCCAGGCCAGATGTGACCTGCCCCTGCAAAACTTCATTTCTTAACCACTTCCATCCTTTTTCTCCAAGCTCTAGCCACACCTGCTGTCTTTAACTTCCTCAGACTTGTTACAGCAGTTCTTACTACAAAAGGAATTTTCACTGCTATTCTCTCTGTCTGGAATGCTTTTCTCTTAGCTGAATCTTTCCTGTAATATAGGTATCAATTAAATTTTAATTCCTCTTCCCCCAACAGACTTTCCGTCCCATCTAAAGCAGTCTTTCCCCTTCCCAACCACCAGGTCATCTATCACGTTATGCAGTTTGATTCCCTTCAAAGCTCTTATTACCTGAAATGTATTATTTTTGTTTTTTTCCTCTATTCTACACCTCCCCAGAATATAAGTTCCAGAATATCAGGGGTCTTCTAGGCTTCATTCACTGCTCTATCCCTAGAACCTAGAACAATACCTGAGACATAGTAGGAAATGAATGAGAGAGAGAGATGGTGGTAGTAGAGGGAGAAAGAAAGGAAGAAAGGAAGGGAGAAAAAGAACAAAGGGATCCACAGTGGAACTGCCTCCAGAAAAAAAGACTACTGGAAGAAAAGAAATGGGACTAGGGAAGAAAATTAGAAAGAGAGGAACAAAGAGGGATCCAGGTAGTGAGGGCTGGTTATGATGTACAATTTTGACACCTGTAAAAAGAAGTTTTTTATGTGTTTTCCAGGCAAAGGGAGTGACAAATGCAAAAAGGAACTTTTTACACCACCACACAGCTACTTTTTTCTCTGTTGTTATTAGGGTTTTGTTTTCAGGTGTGTGTGTCGGGGTTGTGTGTGTTTTTGGTGGGGTGGGGGGGTCCCTGTGTGTTATTCTAAGGGGAGGGCTGGGTTTTCTCCTTCAGGCTTCAACTGCTGCATCTTCCTAGTATTACCAATGGGAATCATCTAGACGTGACCACCACCCTTGGTGGCTCCACAGCCTATCCTAGGACTTTTAGTCAAGAGGCTGGAAAGGGAATGAAGGAAAGATCACCACCTGGCACCAATGAACTCTTCTCAAGTTCTATCAGTAAGTGGAGAGATGGTTTAAGTCTTACCATGTAGCTCTGGGTGATAGCGGTAGGCTTTCCAAAACATTATGACTTAACACAAACCAAGAATAGAGAGGTAAACCTTCCCAGAGGATGGGAGGGACAGGAAACTCTTATAAGGATCATTTTTCTGGTGCATTACTTGTGTGTCCTTTAGGTTCTGTTAGCGTAGCTTTGTTTAAATGTGAGCAAGCTGAGTCCTCCGCAAAATTCATGCACTGGCCACATGTTAGACAAAGAATGCACCCCCCCCACCCCAATTTGTTTTTATCCAGAAAAAATGTAAACCCTGGCATTGCTGTGACTGAGGACCTAAAACTTTGGTTGCTTGTACAGGCCAGCAGCTCATACTTTTGAAACACAAGTCAAACCAGTGTTTGTAGATTTCTTTCTAGCAACATGTTTGGACAATTACTCTTGTCTTCAACCAAACCCCTTTCCAGCCCCAGTACATACAGGTCCAGAATCCATAACTAGCTGGGGTTCAGCAAAAGTAGCTTGGCTTCCATCTAGCTCCCCTCCAATGAGGTTTATGATAAAGGAGAGGTAGGATTACATCTTCTTCCTGCAATGTGCACAGGAAGCAATCATATTTTAAAAGTTATTAAAAAATAGTATGTATCTGTCACATTCCAAATTGTAGTTCATGTATTATTCTGCAAGGAACTACATCAAACAAATTAATCATAAGTAAATCTAAATTTAGCTGTTTATCCCCAACTTAATAAATGCCTAAATCATATTGGCAACATTCAGATAACTCAAGCTTTTTTTCTTTTTTAATCCAGCTGAACTATTAGCTGAAATGCCCCAATCTGCAGAAACACATTCCTGTATTTGAAACAGAAAAGGCTTTGAAGAGGTTAGAATCACATTATTTTTCATTTACCCGTTAACACCAAAGGAAGAAAAGAACTGTTTCAGCCAAATTAACACCTTATTGTCACACTTAAACGTTAGTCCTCACACTAAAGCAGACACACATTAAAACTCTGAATTGCAACTCGGGAGGCCTTTAAGACAAAGAATTTTTGTTTTGTAAAAGGCACCAGGTGTCATGTCTCACATATTAATTTACATTTGAGGTAACAAGGGACAGTGCTGAATGCTGCAGACACAAGGCTGAGTGAATAAGACATGGTTTCTTCCTTTCAGGACCCTGGCATCCAAGGGGGCAGCTAGTACAGGAAGGTGAGTCCTGGGTTGGTGGGTCACAGGATGCGGTCTGTAACTTACCCCAAAGTGCCAGGAGTCTAAGGTACCCCAACTTCCTCAACTCTTCTGCAACCACTTTTGCTGAGGAAAACATGGTCCACCAAAGAAGTCTCCAACTAACAAAAGAAATTTTTTACATAAACATTTATTTACAGGAAAAAATGAGAGGTGTGGGTGAAGGGGAATGAACTTGTCCCAGCTAGAGGGAGATAAGGAGGGTGAGTTAACTCCTGGAGAAGGTGCTGTTGGGAGAAGATATGTATCTTTTGCTGTAAGAGGAAGATCCAGAAAATTATCATTGAAGGGTTATTTCTTTTCCTTGCATTTCCGGAAAAACAAACCTCTTCATATCCTATTTTCTAATCCAAATTCATGTGACATCTTTTTCTGAAAGTGAATAAAATTGACTTCCAAAGAACTTTGCTTGCCCAGGGGTGACACACCTTGTTGCAGCACCTTGCCGTACCTCAAAAAAGAATCAAGAAAACCTCACTCCAAATGTCTTACTGTCCATCTCATCTTGCTGACAAAAGCGTGCTGATCCTCAAATGGAGAGAGGGCTGTGAGGGTCACAGTTGTCCTCACTCCTTTAAGGTGAAAGCTGATGCTTTCCTGCCAGGTCATTGCCCTTGCCCAGGCTTGTGGCCTTCGGGTGTCTTGTGTAAAGTCTGTTCTTTCCAAGGCTTGTAGTCTCCACAGCTGACTGCAAGCTAGATCCAGTCTCCTGGAGCTTTCTGATGACTTCCTCAGGCACCACAAGTTGTGAGTGAGCGCCCTTCTTTGAACTATGAAGAATGTTTAACTGAGGGCCACAAATTTCTTCTGCTTGCCTTCATCAGTTTCCATATGGATCTGCAAGCCTGAAGACACTCATTCCTTTTAAAAATTATTATTTTCTATCAATTCACATTGAAACGGTATTGGCCAAAGTTGTCAGTCTGGCTCTAAGGCTAGCTGGTCAAGTTGCTGCTCCACAAACAGTGGAATATTTCTTAATTCACAGCCATTGTTCATAACTCTTCAACTACTCTAATCCTTACCTTCAAGGATTCCCACGTATGAATGAACTAAGCAGAATAACACAAAACAATAAGAGAAAGACCTGTGTTTTCAGCAAATGTAATTCTTAACTAGTTAGGAAGCATTCACTAATCATTTCTAACTGTGCCAGTAAGTTAGGTTTACCTATGAAAATTCTGATTTCACATGCCAAAGAGCAGACATCTCAAACGAAAAGAAAACTATGCTGTTATCAATCTACTTCTCTAAAACAGATGTTCAGAGTGCTTTTTTACATACATCAGGAGAGTGTGTTGTGAATTTTGCAGGTTGGTTTCAGCACGGGATGCTTGTAGCATTAGGATGCATTCAACTGCAAATAACAGAATCCAGTCTCCCAGGGCCTTAGGCAATAATGATGTTTAATTTTCTCACCTAACAAGAAGTCTGGAGAAGGCAGTCTCGGCAGTGCAACGATGTCATCAAGGACCCAGACTCTGTCTGTCCTATTCTGCCATCTTTTGCCGCTTCATGGCTATTGCAGCTTCAAATATCAGGTCCTCACAGGGCTGCATTCAAAACAAGAATGAAAAGGCTGAGTCAAGTGCTTTCTTCTTGTGAAGTTCTGTGGTTTTTTTTCCAGGAAAACAATTTCAGGAAGCCTCCCAACAGACCTCTCCTTTTGTCTCATCTGCCAGATATGGGCCACAGGCCCATTCCTAGACCAATCAGAGGCAAAGGGAAATGGGAAAAGCCCAACCACAACTTATTCCCTTGTGGCTTGCGTGAGAAGCTTAGCTTGTGAGAAGCTTAGCTTCTCAGATTCCTAGAGGCCCATAAGATTGCATTTTCTTTCTGATATGATAGGGCATCTGAGCAACTGAATGTGAAACATCATGGGAACAAAATTGTTGTTGCTAGTTTCAAGGAAGTACAGATATTCAAACTCAAATTAGATATGAGGATTGACCAGTTGACAACGGAAAACTATGCTTTCTACCTATTGTTCAACTGTCCTGAATTATTGATTTGGGGCACATGAAGAGCTTTTTTTTTCTCCCAAATTCACAGTTTTGTAAAGTGGTCACATGAATTCTGATGCACAGTGTGAAACATGTTGTAAATTTCTGAAATTCTTTGGCAGGCAAACCTTAATATGTCTGCATTTGAAAGTATTTTCCTGTCTGTATTCAGTTTCAAGAGAAAACAATGAAATTGAAATGAAATGAAATGTTCACCCAGAGAACTCATAATCCCTGGAAGTTTAGAGGTGAGTCCAACATCTATCCTAGGGAGATCCCAAAATTTCCAGCGATAGGAAAAGTATCTGGCAGTTTACTCTTCAAGAAAGGAATAAGGATGAAGAGAAGAACTACAATCAGCTCTGCCAACTAGAATTGGAATTGCAAGCTCTCCCCAACAAAAGGTATCCCACAACTCAGTCAATTAATACCTAGGGACACCAGGTCTCACTAGACTGTGGACACAAATGAAGTCATGTTCATATCAAAGAATGCGGGCTTCCCTGGTGGCGCAGTGGTTGGGAGTCTGCCTGCCAGTGCAGGGGACGTGGGTTCGTGCCCCCGTCCGGGAGGATCCCACATGCCGCGGAGCGGTTGGGCCCGTGAGCCATGGCTGCTGAGCCTGCGCATCTGGAGCCTGTGCTCCGCAATGGGAGAGACCGCAACAGTGAGAGGCCCGCGTACCGCAAAAAAAAAAGAATGCATAGTTTCCTTCATTGACACACTCTTCCCCACCCCCTAAAAGTCTCATTCAGATATTTCTGGGAATCTCCAGAGAGAAAGCTTACATCTGTGTTCTCTCATTGCAGTTTGCTAGCCACGATCATCACACAGCATCTACCATCTTGTCTTTCCTCTCCGATGGCTCCACATTGCCTAGTTACTCTAAAGTAACTCTAAAGGGCGTCTCTCTTGCCTCTGCTCACGATAACCATTTTGGGAACATCAATGCCTCTGCTAAGGTTACTATTTTTTAATGCATAACAAACTCAGTTCTCCAGGCTAGGCTAAACTAGCACAGCAAGAACAAAAGCCAGTGTCTCAGTCAGTGGCTTGCCATGACAAATGTTTATTTCTCACTGCCACAAAATCTAATAAAGAGTTGGGCACGCTTTAGGGCTATTTCACTTATAAGTGATGCTATACATGAAATAGTTGCCCTAAAGGGTGCCCAGATCTTTATTAGATTCTGTGGCAGTGTCCTGTAGTTGCCCCGTTGCGAGCAGGAAACCTCCCTGGTCAACCAAGCAGGCTTACAGGGATACTCACCAGATAAGGGGCTTAACGGCTCCTCACCAGCTCTTCTCTGCTTTAGACTGCACGTAGCCAGCGCCACGGGCCCACTCAACTGCAAGAGGCCCGAAAAGTGCAGAGAGGTCTTCCATATATATAAAGGCGAAGAGAACAGATTTTGGTGAATGCTAATAATATCTACTTTACAGGTAAGTGCTGGGTTCTTGGAAAAAATGGAAACAATAACCCTTCTCCAACTCTGTGCTCTGTTTCGTCACCTGATCCTCAAATCAGTACTGCTTATGCCCAGAGTCCCCCAGACTTGCTCATGAGTAAGCTGCCTTGTTTAGTTCTAATCTCTCTTTCTATAGGAGTTTCAACAAGTCCAAGATTGGGGGAAAATGCTGTGCCATCTCTCATTCTCTCTGATTTTTTTTTTCTTTTTCCTGACAAATTCACATACACCCCCAGTTTTCTCCCATTCCTCCCTCAGACAGTGTCCGACTTGTTCACTACTGTTTCATAAAAGTCACAGCCCAGTGCCTGGAACTCAGAAATGTGTTGATGAGTGGATGAATGGATGGACGAATAGATGGATGGATGAATGATGGTTTCCTCTCTACCCACAGATGAAGCTCAAAGGGAGCCTGTTTCCACTTTCTATTTACCCTCTGAACTTCTCCTGTCACCTTGACCCTAGTTTTGGCCCTTCTATCGTAGATACTACTTTTGCCTCTTTTGGGCTCCATTTGGATTGGGACCTTGTTTAGGATTAATTATGGAAATGTCAGAGTTTCAGTTTAGGGGCTGAAATCCTACCACTCAAACCTCTTCAGTGATTCCTGACTGAGGAATGTGTGCATGAAAACAATAACCAAATGGAAAATAAAATACCTTTTTATTAACTGATAGGCACCCAGTTGTCTCCCAGTGCAGAGATCTTTGTCAAGCCAAATCAGATTATGCTGTTTAGGTCTGGAATCCTAAAGAACCTTCCATTGTTTCCATCACTCAGGGATGATGGAAAGGTGTGGAACAGACCAGAGACAGTTTATGCAGAGCACATATGTAGAAGAAAGAATGGTCAGGCCCTGACCCAGTGAACTGAAATAGGGGACTGTAATCGCAAAAGAGGGAACATCAGCTTAGAGACTCCATTCTCTAGTTAAATGTGTTTAGTAATTACCCTGTGCTTTGAGCACTTGAGTAATTCTTCCTTCCTCAGAAAGAAGGTAGTCAGAAGGGTAGACAGAGGGTGTGGGAGCAGCAGAAATGCCCTCTCCCCTACAGGCCAAGGCGGAAATGGAAGGAGAGCTGGCTGAAAGTTGTCTATCTTCTCTTCCTCTCTTACATGACTAGCTCTTCTCTCCTCTTCACTTTAAATGCTATCTTCACTTCTGCCCTTGCCCAGGCCTTTCCATGCTTTACCCTGCTCACACCCATTCCACTCCATGACAAACTGTCTCCGATCTAGATCAGTGTCCTCACTCCACCTGCTTTCTAGAGAGACAAGGTCAAACTCTAGGCTTATTACTGCACTTTTGTATAAAGTCATTTTTCAAAATACAAAACTTGCTATACATTAACACTGGCATATGGATAAACTTTCTTCTGTGTACACATGGATTTCTGATCAAGTGGCCCACTATTGAAAATTCTTGGCAATCTTACCACAAAGAATAGCCTATAGCTAGTTTCCTCTGCTGAACTAGGGTTCCCATCTACTTAACATATTTGCTATAAAATAACAAAACGTTCATCCATAATAATGAAAACAAAAATGGGGGAAAACAAGACTATGAAGGGTTGGCCATGATATAGACAGTGTGGGAGGAGAGCTTTGGATGGTGCGAAATCAATATTGCCCTGGCTAGCTTCTTTCTCTCAACTTCTCCCACTGTCTCCCAATTATATGCCATTATTTCCCCACTCACCTTTACTTTTGCAAGCTTGAATGAGTGTGAATAGTCTCTGGCTTTGCCATAAATATCAGCCGATTTGGATAGTTCTCTGTTAACACAGATCTTCTTTGTTTCCAACTAATAATACTGTTTATCTAATAGTTCTGTCAACAAAATTTTAGAATAGACAAATAGAGTGTAAAATGCCTCAAAGCATTCTCATTACTGCAGAAACTTTACAAGGAAAAAAAACCTAAAGGGTTAAAAGACTTATAAGTAGTGGTACAGACACTCCACCACAGAAGATGGCAAATAAGCACACCAAAAGGTGCTCAGCATTATTAGTCATTATGGAAATACAAATTAAAACCACAATGAGATACTGTCACACACCCAGTAGAATGGCTAAAAATTTCTTAAACTGACTATACCAAGTGTTGGTGAGGATGCAGAGCAACTAGACTCTCATATACTCCTGTTGGGAATATAAAATGGTACAGTCACTTTGAAAAACAAGTGGGAAGTTTCCTGAAAATTTAAATATACACATACCATTTGATCAGATCCAGCCATTCCACTCCGAGGTACTTATCCCAAGAAAAATGAAAAGATACATCTACATTAAGACCTGTACATGAATATTTACAGAGCTTTATTTGTCATAGTTAAAAACTGGAAACCACTCAAATGTCCATCAGCAGCAAATGGATAAATACAGTGAAGAATATCCATATCATGGAATACTACTCAGCAATGAAAAGGATGAATATGGGTGAATTTCAAAATACTTATGCTGAGTGAAAGAAGCCAGACCAAAACAAGAGTATATATTGAATGATACCATTTATGTAAAACTCTAGAAAATGCAGACTAATCTCTATAGTGACAGGAAGCAAATCAGTATTGCCTGGAGATGGGGTAGGGTGAGGTAGGGAGGAAAGGTTTATAAAGGTACATAAATAAACTTTTAGGGGTGATGGATATGATCAATATCTTGATTGCAGTGATGGTTTCATGGATGTATAGATATGTCAGGACATCAAATGTTATACTTCACAAATGTGCAGTTTATTATAAGTCAATTATATCTCAATAAAGTTGTTATTTTAAAAAGATGCTTAGTGGTTTGCACCAGCCAAAGATGAAAGAACTGGCCTGCATCTTTTCGTTATGTTTCAAACTGCTCTCTAAATGTTCCTTTTAGAGTGTAGGTCAGCAGAGAGGAGGGGTGGGTATTCTTGGTTACCTATCACCCCACAGTGCTTTTATCTGTTGGTGTGTACATAGTTTCTCTAAAGATTTATTTCAAAAAAGGCCATGTTTAAGAAAAAAATTAAAAAGTCTTTAAAATCTGCTGGATCATCTAATCTTTAATGCCTACTAGCTAAAACATTTTATGAATCTAAAGTTCTGTAAATATACTCTCTCTTTGACTTGAAGATGCCCTCAATTATAAAAGGCACACTAAATCTCTAGCTTTTAATGGCTTTTTAGGCGAAAAAAAGTAAAAGCAATATATTAAAAGTACACTTATTATAAGATTCACTCCTGTTTCAAAAATATTAAAAGTATGACTTAGAGTACTCATTGTAGCACATGGTCCCCAGGTTGTAGAAAGGGATGTTTTGAGAACTAAAAGTGTTCGCATTAGTCAGGGTACAAAGTGTAACAAAGAGACCCCAAAATACAACAGCTTAAACTGCGTAGAAGTGTGTTTCGATCTCACTTAACACCCAGCAGGTAGGCAGTCCGGGACGGGCTTAATGGGTGTTTGACCTGTGCAGTTCCACAGAGCCCCACACTCAGAAGGGCCCAGAGCTTGGTTTAATGTGCTGCTGTTGCAACCTTGAAATTCTTAATAATCTTATGTTTGAACTTGTGTTTTAAAAGCAAAGTCCCTTGGGACAATGGAACATGCATTTGAGCAGAGGAATACACAATACGTGTCTGTCATTCCTGCACTCTATTTGCACATCATATTGGGAATGCTCCATGAGTGAAGAATTCCAGTGGACCCACAATGCATGGAAGTTCAGAGAAACTCAAAGTGAGTATAAGTGTGTTATGTTGATGACTAAGGAAGGGACTGAGGGAGGGCACTGACAGTCCTGGCAGTCCTGGGAGGCCATGCTCTCCATTTGAACTAGAACTTGCTTCTAATCCAGAAAGAAGACTGATACTCTAAGAAACACGAACAACTAAGGAATCTTATCACATCCTTTCTTACTTGTGTTACTTCCCTGTATTAACAAGCCACTTACACTGCAAATGATAACATAGAAAGGAAGGGAAACCTATAGTCTTTTTTTCCTTTCAATCTTTCCTTACTCAATATGTGTGTATGAAGAAGTGAAACAAAAACATTTGAGTTAGTTTTGTGCTGCATTTAAAATCTTCTGATGAGAATGAAATACATATACATGTAGGAACTACAAAACACACATCATGTAATTTTGGTGATTCTGCATATGAGTTAAATGCTCTTATATTTGCATTTATAGACTGGCATCGCACAATATAATAAATGGTAAAATTCATGTTAATGATCTAGGTTTTAAGTTTACTTAGAGCAACACTAAATAGCAACAAAAAAATACCATGAAAAATCAAAAGAAAGAGCATGGAGGGAAGAGAAAACTTTATATTTTACTACCTTTAATGGCAATTTTCCTCTCCTTTTCAAACAAGAGGCCCTGCAGTTTCATTTTGCAATGGGCCTCACAAATTGTAGCTGGCCCTGCTGCTATCTGCAAAATGTGACTTCCACTTGTGGGTTCAACTTGACTGCTTCAGCTTCTGTCATCCTCCAGCCAGTGAAGAGCTGGAGAAAGACTAAGGAATTGAAGAAGAATTCCTTTATGGGCCCCCATCACTAAACTCAAATCCCATCGGCCAAAACTTAGTCACACAGCCACATCTAGCTTTGAGGCCGGCTGGGAACTATCTTTAGCCAAGCAGCTATATACTCAGCTAAAATGCTTTTACTTTAGAAGGGGAAAATGGGTATTGGGAACAACATGCAGTTGGCCACAGTATTCATTCAATTGGATCTAGTATTTCCAGTCCTAGGAATTTAGCTTAAGAAAATAACAGAAATGTATAAAAAGTTTTAAGTATAAGGATACTCACTGCATCTCTTTTTATAATTACAGAAAATAAATTAGAAACAACCCGCATTTCCAAAACAGAAATTGGTTAAATAAATAAATGCATACCTATATTCTGGAAAATTATAGACCCATTAAGATTATGTTCTCAAAGAATATTCATTGGTATAGGAAAATGCTCAAGATGTAATGGTACATGAGAAAAGCCGAATGTAAAACTCTGCATATAATACCTTTTAGAAGCACTTTTTCAGCTAAATGGGTATGTCTGGGTTTATCACAGGGATCAAGGGAACAAGACTACAGCCCTCAAAGAGTAAATTTCTCAGAGCATATATTTGAACTACAGCCCTGCAGGATCAGAAACTAGATTTTGTTTACAGACTCAGAACAGATTTGTCTCTCAGAATGAGACATTTTAACCAGAATCATAACATAAATACATACATCATGAAGGCAAGTTTGTTCATTTATGAGGACATATAATAATGACATGAACTGCATATATATATTTTATATATATATATATATAATGTGTATACTATATGTATATTATATATATGCAGTGCCCCTCCTCAGTCCCATACTAAGTGCCAGTGCCCTCCCTGGGGGCAATATAGTATAAAATACTGTATCATTATATTCAATGATACTACAACACAGCCAAACAAATTTCAGTCCAGTAACAAAGTCAAGTACTTATTCTTAAAGAATTCTCCATGAGGATTTTTCGAGAAAAGCAGCCAGAGTGTGAAAACAACCACATTTTTCAGAGGACTCTAAATGTCTTTCTGTAAAGGATTACTGAGAAACAGAGGCATAGAGCCCATATGTCCTTCAGCCATTTTCAAGAGTCCTATAGCTGATGATCAGGAACAAAATTTTGACTTCCATTTCCTGTTGGGAAGAAATGTGGAGGGGCACAAGAAACATGAAGGGGGATGAGAAGATTCTATCTGGAGAGGTGTGTCGGGAGAGCTTTGGACGAGAGTGGAGATGGAGAGTTTGCGATAGTGACTCTGAAGCTCATGGGATATAAGATAAAAACAAAAGGAAATTTAAATAAGTGTTGCTGTAGTTATAAGCTTGACTTTCATTAATGTTCCTTGAGAAATATGAATAAATCTGAATTACTTTTTAATTGCTTTTGGTTATGTGACCTTGAAGGGACCCTGGAGTAATATTGCAGGGATACACAAAATACAAAAGTAATTAATGATTTTAAAATCTACATTATATCAACAGGTAAAAAAATCATTTAAAAAAAGACACCAGACTTTGATAATATTCAACATTTGTTTTTATTTTTTGAAAGATGAGAAGATTTAATATATGTATCCATTGAAGAAAAATTCTTAAGTAGGTACTCTTAAGATATTGTCTTCCAACTGTGCCCATGTGTTTCCACAAATAATTTTGAGGAACTATGTACCTTTGCACTTTAAATTAACATATACAATTTCCAACTAAATTTAAAGAGTTCCAAATGACGTAATATCCAATGTTTTACTATCGGTCACTATTTTAAATACATACAAATATTACAGTGATTAAATATTCACTATCATCCTTTAAAGAAAAATACACATAGTAGTTCAGAACATGTATATTGTCCTTTTCCACTTCCTTCACAGAATTCTATCTAAATAGAATTATATACAATATATTTCTAGGCTTGAAAGTCATATTGATCACTATATCATACTTCTCTGCAACAAACTAAAAAAACTTGCTTAGTTTTCTGTAACCATAAAGCTTAAGTCTACCTGCCCAATACTGTAGCCACTAGTCATATGTGGCACTCGAAATGAGACTAGATTAACTAAAAACCTAACTTTTAATTATATTTAAGTTTTAAAATTTAAATTTAAAAAGTTTTTTTAATTTTCCCATAGAGATCTTACCTATTTGTTAGGCTTATTTCTAACTATTTTATGTGTTTGATGCTTTTGAAAATTATTTTATAAAAGATACATTTTCTGTTTGCAATGTAAGGATAATTGATCTTCATATACTGATTTTGTATCCTATAACTTTGCTAAACTATGATTAATTCTAATAATTATTCCATTCAGGTAGACAATCTTATCACCTACAAATAATGAACAATTTTGTTTCTTCATTTCTAAACTTTATACTTTCTATTCTCTTTCTTGTCTTAATTCATTTAATTCATTGGCTAGGATAATGTTGAACAGAAGTAGTGATATTGGGTACCCTTGTTTTATTCCTTATCCTAAACAATATGCTTCTAATATTTCACCATTAACTAGGATGCTTGCTACAGGTTTTTCATAGATCCTTTTATTAGATTAAGGACAGTTCCTTCTGTTGATAACAAGCCTTGAATCATGAGTTTTTTCTTTTCACTACGAGATGATTATTTTCCCCCTGTAATCTGATAATACCATTACTTATATTATTTTATCTTCTCATGATAAAGTACGTTTGCAACCCTGAGATAAATCCACGTCGTGGTCACTTTTACGATTTATTGTATTCAATTGGCTAAGATATCCTTTAGAATTTTTCCATCTATGTTCACTAAAGAGATTGGCTGTAATTTTTCTCTTTCATACCATCTTTTCAAGTTTTACTTTCAGGTTCTTGTGAGTCTCATAAATATGTTGGGGAGTGTCCCCTTTTTCTGCACGCTGGAATATTATTGAGTAAAATCAGAAGCATTTGTTCTATGGTTAAAACAAACCAATAAAACTGTGGCCATACAATTTTTTCCTTGTGGTAAGAGCAATTTAGGTTTCTATTTCTTTAATGGTTATTCTATTTCTTCTTGAGTCAATTTTGTTAGTTATATTATTCAGTAATTGTCCATTTTAGTTAGGTTTTCAAATATGTGGGCAACAAATTTCTTGATATCCTTGTTGCCTTTTTAAAGCCCTTTTTAAAATTCTTAACGTTGATGAAGACAAGAAGAAGGCAAAATAAATAATCTTGGCAGAGGGTTTGTCAACTTTTATCTTGTTTCATTTGTTTCTACTCATATCCTATCTTTAGATTTATTCTGTTTTTTGAACTTAAGTAGCATGCATAGCTCAATTTTCAGTCTTTCTGCTATTCTAATAGAAGTACTTAAGGCCAAAAAAAAAAAACAAGCGCTACTTTAGCTGCATCCCAAAATCTTTAATACAAATTATTTTCATTATTTAATTCAAAATATTTTCTAATTTCCATTATGATTTTTTTCTTTGGCCTATGGATTAATCAGAAATATGTTTATTTCCATACACCTGGATTTTTTTCTAGTTTTTTTTTTTTTTTTTTTTTGCAGTACGCGTGCCTCTCACCGTCGCGGCCCCTCCCGTTGCAGAGCACAGGCTCCGGATGCGCAGGCTCAGCGGCCATGGGTCACGGGCCTAGCCTCTCTGCAGCATGTGGGATCTTCCCGGACCGGGCCACGAACCCGTGTCCCCTGCATCGGCAGGCAGACTCTCAACCACTGCGCCACCAGGGAAGCCCTCTAGTTATTTTTGATACTAATTTATAATTTACTCATATTAAGGTTTATATAACATAGTAAGCCTCTGGAATTTCCTAAGACATGTTTTATGGCCTGGGATGTGGTCCATTTTTGTAAACGTTCTAAACGTCCTTAAAAATAATGTATGTTCTGCAGTTATTAGATGCAGTGCTCTATTAGGTCAAACTTGTTAATTATGCTGTTCAAACTTTTACATCCTTAAAAAACTACTAAGAAAAGTGTAAATAAAATTTCCGCATGGTCCTAGGATTCATCTGTTTGTCCATATAGTTGCTTTTTTCTTGTAGATTGAGGTTCTATTATTAGTTGCATTAATTATAAGATAAAAATTACTTGTTCCTGGTAAATAAATCCTTTTATCATTATGTAGTAAGCCTCTCTATTAATGCTTTTTGCCTTAAAGACTACTTCAAACTTAATATAGTTACATCAGTTATTTGCCTGCCATAACTTTTTTCATTCTTTTACTTTGAACTTTTATGACTCTACATTTTAGCTGTGTTGCTTAAACAGAATATATTGATATTTTAAAAAACCTAGTATAAGGATATATTCATCAGAGACCTTAATCTATTTACATTTATCACAATTGAGGTTTTTGTATTTATTTCTACTATGTTATTTTGCACTATCTCTTCCTTTTTTTGTTTCTCTTTCTGTCCTTTCGTACCTTCTTTTGGATAGAATACATCTTTTCCCCTTCATTCTTGAAGCATTTTTTCACTGAGTATTAGCAGTTATTTTCTTTTATCTCGTTGATAACATTTCACTTTCTTCTGGCTTCTGCTGTTGCTGTTGAGATGTCAGCTGTAAGTCTGACTGTGGTTCCTTTGAAAATTATGTTTTCTCTGGTTGCTTTTAAGATTTTTCTCCTTTTTGTTGTTTTACAGTTTTACTATAAATCATTTAGATGTACTTTCTGAAAAATATTTGTCCTGCTTGGAATTCACTGGGTTTCTTAAATCTGTGAATCGATGGTTCACCAGTTTGGAAATTTTTCAGCCATACTCTTTTCAAATACTACTTCTGCCTCATTTTTTCTCTCCTTCTGCTAGTCTATTTATATGTAGGGTAGAACTTCTCACTGATTCCCTATGTCTTTAACACACTCCTATATATTTTTATTCTCTTTCTCTCTCTCTGCTTTGTGCTAGATATCTCTACTGACCATTAAATCCAGTTCATTAATTTCCATTCTCTCCTCATCTATGCCTAACCTGCTATTAAACTTATCCATCAAGTTCCTGATTTCAGTTATGTTTTTCAGTTCACTTGTCTGCTTATATTTTAAGGTGTGTTAGATACTGTATTTGAAAGCTAATGTGTAGAAATAACTTGGGGCCTAAAACAAAGTTATCTTCTTTCAGGAAACGAATTAAAAAAATTTTTTTAATTTAATTTTATTTATTTTTTTATACAGCAGGTTCTTATTAGTTATCAATTTTATACACATCAGTGTATACATGTCAATCCCAATTGCCCAATTCATCACACCACCATCCCCAACCCCCCATGGCTTTCCCCCCTTGGTGTCCATACGTTTGTTCTCTACATCTGTGTCTCAACTTCTGCCCTGCAAACTGGTTCATCTGTACCATTTTCCTAGGTTCCACATACATGCGTTAATATATGATATTTGTTTTTCTCTTTCTGACTTACTTCACCCTGTATGACAGTCTCTAGATCCATCCATGTCTCAACAAATGACCCAATTTCATTCCTTTTTATGCCTGAGTAATATTCCATTGTATATATGTACCACATCTTCTTTATGCATTCGTCTGTCAATGGGCATTTCGGTTGCTTCCATGACCTGGCTATTGTAAATAGTGCTGCAATGAACATTGGGGTGCATGTGTCTTTTTGAAGTATGGTTTTCTGTGGGTATATGCTCAGTAGTGGGATTGCTGGGTCATATGGTAATTCTATTTTTAGTTTTTTAAGGAACCTCCATACCGTTCTCCATAGTGGCTGTATCAATTTACATTCCCACCAACAGTGCAAGAGGGTTCCCTTTTCTCCACACCCTCTCCAGCATTTGTTGTTTGTGGATTTTCTGATGATGCCCATTCTAACTGGTGTGAGGTGATAGCTCATTGTAGTTTTGATTTACATTTCTCTAATAATTAGTGATGTTGAGAAGTTTTTCATGTGCTTCTTGGCCATCTGTATGTGTTCTTTGGAGAAATGTCTATTTAGGTCTTCTGCCCATTTTTGGATTGGGTTGTTTGTTTCTTTAATATTGAGATGCATGAGCTGTTTATACATTTCGGAGATTAATCCTTTGTCCATTGATTCATTGGAAATATTTTCTCCCATTCTGAGGGTTGTCTTTTCGTCTTGTTTATGGTTTCATTTGCTGTGCAAAAGCTTTTAAGTTTCATTAGGTCCCATTTGTTTATTTTTGTTATGACTTCCATTACTCTAGGAGGTAGATCAAAAAAAGATCTTGCTGTGATGTATGTCAAAGAGTGTTCTTCCTATGTTTTACTCTAAGATTTTTATACTGTCTGGTCTTACATTTAGGTCTCTTATCCATTTTGAGTTTATTTTTGTGTCTAGTGTTAGGGAGTGTTCTAATTTCATTCTTTTACATGTAGCTGTCCAGTTTTCCCAGCACCACTTATTGAAGAGACTGTCTTTTCTCCATTGTATATCCTTGCCTCCTTTGTCGTAGATTAGTTGACGAGAGGTGCGTGGGTTTATCTCTGGACTTTCTATCTTGTTCCATTGATCTATGTTTCTGTTTTTGTGCCAGTACCATATTGTCTTGATTACTGTAGCTTTGTAGTATAGTCTGAAGTCAGGGAGCCTGATTCCTCCAGCTCCATTTTTTTCCCTCAAGACTGCTTCGGCTATACAGGATCTTTTGTGTCTCCATACAAATTTTAAGATTTTTTTGTTCTAGTTCCATAAAATATACCATCGGTAATTTGATAGGGATTGCACTGAATCTGTAGATTGCTTTCGGTAGTATAGTCATTTTCACAATATTGATTCTTCCAATCCAAGAACATGGTATATCTCTCCATATGTTGGTATCATCTTTAATTTCTTTCATCAGTGTCTCATAGTTTTCTGCATACAGGTCTTTGGTCTCCCTAGGTAGGTTTATTCCTAGGTATTTTATTCTTTTTGTTGCAGTGGTAAATGGGAGTGTTTCCTTAATTTATCTTTCAGATTTTTTATCATTAGTGTATAGGAATGCAAGAGATTTCTGTGCATTAATTTTGTATCCTTCAACTTTACCAAATTCATTGATTAGCTCTAGTAGTTTTCTGGTGGCATCTTTAGGATTCTCTATGTATAGTATCATGTCATCTGCAAACAGTGACAGTTTTACTTCTTCTTTTCCAATTTGAATTCCTTTTATTTCTTTTTCTTCTCTGATTTCCGTGGCTAGGACTTCCAAAACTATGTTGAATAATAGTGGTGAGAGTGGACATCCGTGTCTTGTTCCTGATCTTAGAGGAAATGCTTTCAGTTTTTCACCATTGAGAATGATGTTTGCTGTGGGTTTGTCGTATATGGCCTTTATTATGTTTAGGAAGTTTCCTTCTATGCCCACTTTCTGGAGAGTTTTTATCATAAATGGGTGTTGAATTTTGTCAAAAGCTTTTTCTGCATCTATTGAGATGATCATATGGTTTTTCTCCTTCAAATTGTTAATATGGTGTATCACATTGATTGATTTGCATATATTGAAGAATCCTTGCATCCCTGGGATAAATCCCACTTGATCATGGTGTATGATCCTTTTAATGTGTTGTTGGATTCTTTTTGCTAGTATTTTGTTGAGGAGTTTTTCATCTATTTTCATCAGTGATATTGGTCTGTAATTTTCTTTTTTTGTAGTATCTTTGTCTGGTTTTGGTATCAGGGTGATGGTGGCCTCATAGAATGAGTTTAGGAGTGTTCCTTCCTCTGGAATTTTTTGGAAGAGTTTGAGAAGGATGGGTGTTAGCTCGTCTCTAGATGTTTGATAGAATTCACCTGTGAAGCCATCTGGTCCTGGACTTTTGTTTGTTGGAAGATTTTTAAGTACAGTTTCAATTTCATTACTTGTGATTGGTCTGTTCATATTTTCTATTTCTTCCTGGTTCAGTCTTGGAAGGTTATACCTTTCTAAGAATTTGTCCATTTCTTCCAGGTTGTCCATTTTATTGGCATAGAGTTGCTGGTAGTAATCTCTCAGGATACTTTGTATTTCTGCGGTGTCTGTTGTAACTTCTCCTTTTTCATTTCTAATTTTATTGATTTGAGTCCTCTCCCTCTCCCTCTTTTTCTTTTTTTTCCTTTTTTTTTTCCTGCGGTATGCAGGCCTCTCACTGTTGTGGCCTCTCCCGTTGCGGAGCACAGGCTCCAGATGCACAGGCTCAGCAGCCGTGGCTCACGGGCCCAGCCACTCCGCGGCATGTGGCACCCTCCCGGCCCGGGGCATGAACCTGTGTCCCCTGCATCGGCGCCACCAGGGAAGCCCCCCCTCTTTCTCTTGATGAGTCTGGCTAATGGTTTATCAATTTTGTTTATCTTCTCAAAAAACCAGCTTTTAGTTTTATTGATCTTTGCTATTGTTTTCTTTGTTTCTATTTCATTTATTTTTGCTCTGATCTTTATGATTTCTTTGCTTCTACTAACTTTGGGTTTTGTTTGTTTTTCTTTCTGTAGTTCCTTTAGGCGTAAGTTTTGAGTGTTTATTTGAGATTTTTCTTGTTTCTTGAGTTAGGCTTGTATAGCTATAAACTTCCCTCTTAGAACTGCTTTTGCTGCATCCCATAGGTTTTGGATCATCGTGTTTTCATTGTCATTTGACTCTAGGTATTTTTTGATTTCCTCTTTGATTCCTTCAGTGATCTCTTGGTTATTTAGTAATGTATGTTTAACCTCCATGTGTTTGTGTTTGTTTCCCTGTGATTGATTTCTAATTTCATAGCATTGTGGTCAGAAAAGATGCTTGATATGATTTCAATTTTCTTAAATTTACTGAGGCTTGATTTGTGACCCAAGACATGATCTATCCTGGAGAATGTTCTGTGCACACTTGAGAAGAAAGTGTAATCTGTTTTTGGATGGAATGTCCTATAAATATCAATTAAATCTATCTGGTCTATTGTGTCATTTAAAGCTTCTGTTTCCTTATTTATTTTTATTTTGGGTGATCTGTCCATTGGTGTAAGTGAGGTGTTAAAGTCCTCCACTATTACTGTGTTACTGTTGATTTCCTCCTTTGTAGCTGTTAGCAGTTGTCTTATGTATTGTGGTGCTCCTATGTTGGGTGCATATATACTTATAATTGTTATATCTTCTTCTTGGATTGATCCCTTGATCATTACGTAGTGTCCTTCCTTGTCTCTTGTAACATTCTTTATTTTAAAGTCTATTTTATCTGATATGAGTATTGCTACTCCAGCTTTCTTTTGATTTCCATTTGCATGGAATATCTTTTTCCATCCCCTCACTTTCAGTCTATATGTGTCCCTAGGTCTGAAGTGGGTCTCTTGTAGATAGCATATATATGGGTCTTGTTTTTGTATCCATTCAGCAATCCTGTGTGTTTTGGTTGGAGCATATAATCCATTCACGTTTAAGGTAATTATCGATATGTATGTTCCTATGACCATTTTCTTAGTTGTTTTGGGTTTGTTTTTGTAGGTCTTTTTCTTCTCTTGTGTTTCCCACTTAGAGAAGTTCCTTTAGCATTTGTTGCAGAGCTGGTTTGGTGGTGCTGAATTCTCTTAGCTTTTGCTTGTCTGTAAAGCTTTTCATTTCTCCACCAAATCTGAATGAGATCCTTGCCAACTAGAGTAATCTTGGTTGTAGGTTCTTCCCTTTCATCATTTTAAGTATATCATGCCACTCCCTTCTGGCTTGTAGAGTTTCTGCTGAGAAATCAGCTGTTAACCTCATGGGAGTTCCCTTGTATGTTATTTTTCGTTTTTCCCTTTCAATAATTTTTCTTTGTCTTTAACTTTTGCCAATTTGATTACTATGTGTCTCGGCGTGTTTCTCCTTGGATTTATCCTGTATGGGACTCACTACACTTCCTGGACTTGGGTGGCTATTTCCTTTCCCACGTTAGGGAAGTTTTCAACTATAATCTCTTCAAATATTTTCTCGGGTCCTTTCTCTTTTTCTTCTCCTTCTGGGACCCCTATAACGCGAATGTTGTTGCGGTTAATGTTGTCCCAGAGGTCTCTTAGGCTGTCTTAATTTCTTTTCATTCTTTTTTCTTTATTCTGTTCTGCAGCAGTGAATTCCACCATTCTGTCTTCCAGGTCACTTATCCGTTCTTCTGCCTCAGTTATTCTGGTATTGATTCCTTCTAGTGTAGTTTTCATTTCAGTTATTGGATTGTTCATCTCTGTTTGTTTGTTCTTTAATTTTTCTAGGTCTTTGTTAAACATTTCTTGCATCTTCTCGATCTTTGCCTCCATTGTTTTTCCGAGGTCCTGGATCATCTTCACTATCATTATTCTGAATTCTTTTTCTGGAAGGTTGCCTATCTCCACTTCATTTAGTTGTTTTTCTGGGGTTTTATCTTGTTCCTTCATCTGGTATGTAGCCCTCTGCCTTTTCATCTTGTCTATCTTTCTGTGAATGTGGTTTTTGTTTCACAGGCTGCAGGATTGTAGTTCTTCTTGCTTCTGCTGTCTGCCCTCTCCAGGAAAGGATTTTTAATTTCCTTTTATCAGACGGTGTGGGCGGGGTTGCAGAGGCAGTTCAAAGCTATATCTTACTTGTACAAACAGCTTTTCCATTTCCTTTGTTAATGTCTTATTAAGTAATTGATTGCATGTACATTCCATTACTCTCCTATTACTCACAAGTGCTTGCATAGCTTCCTTTTCTTTTGGAAGTGTGAGAAGATGATACATATCTATATCCTTATCTATGTTTATATCTATATCCAGGGAGCTCTCCCAGCTTCTCTTCTTTACTTGCAGTATACTGCTGTGGTCACACATTGTATCATACTTCTAAGGTTAATTCAGCTGACTGTACTGGCACCTAGAATTATGGTTACTGATGAACTATACTTTTTAATAAGCTGCCTGGATACATGTGGTTTATATGATTACTCATCCTCTTTTCTTGCACATCCATCTGATATTTGATCAGGAAAACAGTTCCTGCTCTGGGAAGGTCACATACGTTAGATTCCAAGGCCAAATACTCAGGTGGTTCTGCTTTCTGATGTCCTGCAAGTGCTGGCGCTTTCGGCCTCTGGACTCTAACTCTGCATACTGGGCCGCTGCCTGGGCCACGGCATCCTCATGTGCTGCGTAGTGGCCTCTCGGCCTGCTTAGAGCGGGCTCCGGGGACAGGCAAATTGTCAGCACATTCCCTTCAGAATCCCTGGGCACTTCGCTCCTTCTCACTGCTGCTGCACCCCAGCTCCGCCAGGCCCAGCGACAGCCTCTGCCATCACAAGATTGCAACCTGGCCGGACAGGGTCTCTGCCTCGACCCCGCACCCCATGCCCAGCTGGGGCAGAGTTGCCTCCGACAATCAGACCCAGCACCTCCTGCAGCGCCCCGCGGCCTCTGGCCAGCCAAAGCATCTGCTTCAATGTTTTCTTTTTCTTTCTTTCTTATTTAATGTGAATGAAGATAGATAATTTTCTAAAAGAACAAATATCTCATGTCTCAAACTAAAAAGCAATATTACACTTAAGGAAACCCTGATAACATTATCATGAAAAAAATAAGCACACTATTATCACAAAATTTTAGCCTTTTTTTGTAAGTCACAACCAATGTATAAGTAAGAAGGGATTGAAAAGGATAATTGTTCATTATTTCTACCCGATATCATTTGTCTTAGATTAAACTTTTTTTCCAATGGAAGATAATCAACTGAAAAACAATTAGAACTAGTTATGGATGTCAAAAAGGAGGTGAGTTACTAAAGAAAACTTTTCTATAATATATAGATTTCTAACAGCATTTATAAGTTAAAATATAATGAAAAATGTTCCACTTATCATAGAAACAACAGCATCAACCAAAGTTCCTAGGATAAACTGAACAAGAAATGCAAAGGGCTAATTAGCAAAAGAACTATAAAAATTTAGTGAATTACAAAAATTAAGGTGTAAATGGAGTGGCATATTATTTTTCTTGATGGTAAACTTTAATAACACATCAATTACTTCCTTATTTGTTTATAAGTTTAGTATAATTTCAATCAGAATGCCAGATTGAGAATTTCATGAAACCAGTCTAAAGTTTGTTTGGAAAATTAAAATGTAAGAAGAGCCAAGAAATCTTTGAAGATTGTAGGGACATATTTTTTTAGATATTTAAATGTATCATAAAGCTACAATAAAAGTGTTGGGTAGTACAAGGATAAACAAAAATGCATCAATGGAAAAATAGAAAGCAATACATTTGTGTGTGTGTGTGTTCATGCTATGCATGCATCTACAATTTATGTATTAATCAATATTTTATGGGCAGCATTTCAAAAGAATGCTGAATTGTTTTAGAAGGCGTATTGAGATAACTGATTAATGTAGCGGAACTCTGCATTATGGCTGTCCAACATCTTTTGAATACCCTCCTGACATTCTAATTATGTCTCACTGTGTAAGCAAGTCTTGCTTTCCCAAGAGAATCCATAAACCAGGCATATGACTTAGAGTCTATATCTCCCCTGACCATCGACATCTGATGTGGAAGGGAGCCATGTAGGGGGCATAGTCAGAGAGACTCGTCTGTCAAGTGTGGTGTCAAAAGTGTTTGCTCCTTTGGAGCAGCCATGTCAGATTTGCAAGTGTCCCACTGAATCAGTTTTACTTTTTTTAAGTTTGTTTTTTTTTTACTGGAACTATCCTGTGGTGTGGTCAGGTATTTCTTCTGGATATGTAGACCATGCCTGTCTTGTTCTTGGCTGTATAGCCTACGAAGTCTAGTTCTCTGGCTCTCTCAGAAGTCTGTGAATTACCCAAAATCCATATGTTGAAATCCTAACCCTCAGTGTGATGGTCTTAGGAGGTGGGGGCCCTGGGACGTGATTAGGTCATAGGGGTGGAGCCTTCATGAATAGGATTAGTGATCTTATAAGAGACAGGAGAGAGCCTGTTTCCTCTCTCTCCTCCCTGCCATGTCAGAATGCAATGAGAAGATAGTCATCTGCAAACCAGGAAGTGAGTCCTCATCAGAACCTGAACCTGCCTGGATCTACCTCGATCTTGGACTTCTCAGCCTCTAGAACTGTGAGAAAAATGTTTGTTGTTGTTTAAGCCACTCAATCTATGCTATTTGTTATAGCAACCCAAGCTAAGACAAGTAGAGTCTGTTATTTGCAATTTAAGAACAGGCACGACTTTCAATTTACTATTTGGGGAAAAAACACATTTACATTCCTGCCTCATACCATTCACAAAAATAAAATACATCTGGATTAGACCAAAATATTAAAAACCAAAATAAAATAAAAAACAAACATATACTAAAACGCCAAAAACAAAAGCCCAGAGATAAACCTGAAAAGAAGTAGTCAAACTAATTACAATTAACTAAATAACCACAGTGGTCCACCACTTGGTATGGGTAGATCAAAAATGTGTCTCTGAATGAACCAGCAGGCAAAGAGAAATGGAAACCTGGCCAGTTAGGCAATTTCACAACATTATAAGATAAAATTAAACTGGTTGCTCAGGAGAAGAACTAAGTATTCTTAGTTCTCAGATCAGACAAGAATTTCTGTCTGAGCACTTCATAATGAAAACAGTCTGTGATGGTATTTTATTGGACAATGACCAGGGAGTGAGTTGCACACAACTATTTTTTTTTTAACATTTTTATTATTCCATGGACTTTATTGACTGATTTCAATCAAGGTAGAAATATCTCTGGTCTGAGTTAGCCTATCCCCACAGGAATGAATTGTTAGAAAAAAGAAGGCAAGAAAAAGCAACAAAAATAATGATATAAACAGTGAATAGAACAGAAAAACTTTTGAATTATGATAATTTAAAGTAAGAAAGGTGACCAAATGCAACAATAATGAACATAAGGTAAGGGATATTTGAGTTGGAAGAAAAATAAAAATCAATATAGGTAAACATTTTGTAGATTATAGGCTTAAAAAAAGGGAGAATAAGAAAAACCACACCAAAGTGAAAGAGACAAGACATATTAACTGAAGACTATTAGCAAGGAGAGAAAGGAATATAAAGAGTGAAAAATGTTTAAGAAAAAGGAAGAAATCCTGTAATTTGTGACAACATGGATGAACCTGGAGGGCATTATGCTAAGTGAAATAAGCCAGGCAGAAAAAGACAAATACCTCTGGTATCACTTATACGTGGAATCTTTTTTTTTTTTTTTTTTTACATCTTTATTGGAGTATAATTGCTTTACAATGGTGTGTTAGTTTCTGCTTTATAACAAAGTGAATCAGTTATACATATACATATGTTCCCATATCTCTTCCCTCTTGCGTCTCCCTACCTCCCACCCTCCCTATCCCACTCCTCCAGGTGGTCACAAAGCACCAAGCTGATCTCCCTGTGCTATGCGGCTGCTTCCCACTAGCTATCTACCTTACGTTTGGTAGTGTATGTATGTCCATGCCTCTCTCTCGCTTTGTCACAGCTTACCCTTCCCCCTCCCGATATCCTCAAGTCCATTCTCTAGTAGGTCTCTGTCTTTATTCCTGTCTTACCCCTAGGTTCTTCATGACATTTTTTCTTCTTAAATTCCATATATATGTGTTAGCATACGGTATTTGTCTTTCTCTTTCTGACTAACTTCACTCTGTGTGACAGACTCTAGGTCTATCCACCTCATTACAAATAGCTCAATTTTGTTTCTTTTTATGGCTGAGTAATATTCCATTGTATATATGTGCTACATCTTCTTTATCCATTCATCCAATGATGGACACTTAGGTTGTTTCCATCTCCGGGCTATTGTAAATAGAGCTGCAATGAACATTGTGGTACATGACTCTTTTTGAATTATGGTTTTCTCAGGGTATATGCCCAGTAGTGGGATTGCTGGGTCATATGGTAGTTCTACTTGTAGTTTTTTAAGGAACCTCCATACTGTTCTCCACAGTGGCTGTATCAATTTACATTCCCACCAACAGTGCAAGAGGGTTCCCTTTTCTCCACACCCTCTCCAGCATTTATTGTTTCTAGATTTTTTGATGATGGCCATTCTGACTGGTGTGAGATGATATCTTATTGTAGTTTTGATTTGCATTTCTCTAATGATTAATGAAGTTGAGCATTCTTTCATTAGTTTGTTAGCAGTCTGTATATCTTCTTTGGAGGAATGTCTATTTAGGTCTTCTGCCCATTTTTGGATTGGGTTGTTTGTTTTTTTGTTATTGAGCTGCATGAGCTGCTTATAAATTCTGGAGATTAATCCTTTGTCAGTTGCTTCATTTGCAAATATTTTCTCCCATTCTGAGGGTTGTCTTTTGGTCTTGTTTATGGTTTCCTTTGCTGTGCAAAAGCTTTGAAGTTTCATTAGGTCCCATTTGTTTATTTTTGTTTTTATTTCCATTTCTCTAAGAGGTGGGTCAGAAAGGATCTTGCTGTGATTTATGTCATAGAGTGTTCTGCCTATGTTTTCCTCTAAGAGTTTTATAGTGTTTGGCCTTACATTTAGGTCTTTAATCCATTTTGAGCTTATTTTTGTGTATGGTGTTAGGGAGTGATCTAATCTCACTCTTTTACATGTAGCTATCCAGTTTTCCCAGCACCACTTATTGAAAAGGCTGTCCTTTCTCCACTGTACATTCCTGCCTCCTTTATCAAAGATAAGGTGACCATATGTGCGTGGGTTTATCTCTGGGCACACAACTATTTTTGATGATGGCCCTCAAGCAAGTCAGATGGTCTCACACTGAAAGCACACTAGTGCTATTTACCCAGAACAATTCCAGCAGCAAAGATGTAGGACTGGGTATGCAATGTGCCCATTCTCTGTACCTCTGATATCATCAAACTGGATGGACTACATATTCTTCAAAGAATCCCTTCCTAATATTTCTTTCAGGTGATCTTTTGATAAATAATCAGGGGACTGGAGCCCAAGTTTATACTCCTTTTTTGTGGGATAAAGATCTCTCTGTATATATAAACAATCAAGGTAGGTGTGGGACACAGCCTCTCAGAGGCCACGAGAGATCCAGGCTACTTCTGTAATTTTAAACTTCCAGTAAATATATTGAAAATGAAGAAATGGCAAAGCCAGAGTTACCAAATCTGTTGTATAATTTGAATGCATACATTTAGTAAATTAATGTTTTGAACACGTACACAAAGAAATAACTGTGTGTCTAACTCATTTGGCAATAACATCTAAAGGGAATCTGAGGTCTTTCTTGAATGTGAAGCTCAGCCCCTCCTGGCCTCTGGCACTGGTCCTGGTGAAAGTTGAGGAATCTGTCGGGATGAGCCTAAATAGGAGACCAGCCTTTCCTCAGCAGAGAACCACAGGTGTGGAAGCCAATACAAAAATTGTTTTATTCATGTTAAATGGGTGCCTGAAATGCCAAAAAACGTGCAGTCTGTACGTTAATGGCCACATAGTTCTAACTTTGGCTGGACTCCCTCCTCGGCCAAGAGAAAAATCTCCTTGATACATACCTAAATTAAAACAATGCTATTCCTGGCTTTCACAGGCAAACATGGGGAAAGGTCACTCCTGTGTGGGCTGGATTTTTACAACCCAGTTTAAAGGAGGTGGAAGTCTATAAAAAAATAACCTAAGGGGCTTCCCTGGTGGCGCAGTGGTTGAGAGTCCGCCTGCCGATGCAGGGTACACGGGTTCGTGCCCCGGTCCGGAGGATCCCACATGCTGCGGAGCAGCTGGGCCCGTGAGCCATGGCCGCTGAGCCTGCGCGTCCGGAGCCTGTGCTCCGCAACGGGAGAGGCCACAGCAGTGAGAGGCCCGCGTACCGCAAAAAAAAAAAATAAATAAAAAATAACCTAAGGTTCAGAATTGTCCATTTCTTCCCTTGCCTTTCTTCCTGGCAGGATTAGCTAAACAGGGCCACCATCTGTCCTGGTCATGCCTCGCTCAAGAAAATGAAATTACATCATCTGGTATAAAGGAATACTTGTCCTTTGTTAATTCTCCACTGGTGTTTTCTGGTTCTGTTTCACTCTCAGTCACAAAGAAGAAGGGCGGTGGGCGGGGGGAAACAGGCCCACGGAAGGGTTGCCTGTCCTCGCAGCCTGTCGCCCACCTTGGTTCCGCGCCAACAACACGCACCGGAAGTTCTGTGTCAGAGCAGGAAACTTGCCACAGACCCACCTCCGGTGAGTGCATCCGCATTTCCGGTTTTCCCTCGGAGAGACTACGTTCGTTTTAACTCGCTGGGAAGAGGCTTGCCGCTCTCGTGGCCCGCGCTACACAACCTTGGAGTATCCTGAAATGAGAAACGAAAATTGTGACGTAACATCAAAAGCGCCATTTAAGGAAGGGGGAACATGATAGGGGAAGTCTCGGGGTTTCGGAGCGCGCAGTCACTAGCAGAGGAGACGGCCGTGTCGATAGCCGAGCAAGTGGATTTGTTTGGAGATACGAAGGTGTCGAGGTGAGCTCGGGGGCGGGGGTGCTGCCTCAACTGGTAGAGTAAGAATAATTCAGACTTCCAAGGGGCGAACTGTAAGGGAAGAAATGAGGGGGAGCAATGCGGGAGGAGAGGAATGGAAACTGCGGCATCTGACCTCTGGTGGGAGTTTTAGAGGACTTGGGATTAGGGGTGACTCATGCTCAATTTAAATTGTCCCGTGGCCGCCGTGTAATTACCCTTCCTCTCTGCAAACCTTTAGGTATGTCTGCTGTTAAATGAGTTAAGCAAGGAGGCCATGAGACAGAGCTGGCTCTAATGCCGTAGCACGTGTGTAAGCAAGCCAGAATCTAAACCTGTAAGTGCCTCAAGGTTAGGAAATCGAAACCTAAGGACAACCAGTCACAACCAACCAACTAGGCTTTAAGCTATAGGCCGTCAATAAATTCCTTACTTGGCTTCCACACTTTCTCTATAAAAGTTTTCCCCCAGCTCCCTTCTGCAGGGCGCTTCTAACCACCTGGCATTGCTCAGATAAATTCTTAAATTTTTAATCTTCCTCAGTTTATCTTTTAACACTACCGAAGAGCTTTGTGCAAGTGAACTTTTTGCCTGTTTTTGCCTTTTTATGGAAGTTTAATGAAGGAGTGGAGCTCCCCGTCTAGGTCACCAAGGCTTGGACAGGGCTGGTGCACTGGGGCTGGAGGGATGATCCGTATGCTTGACTGAACTGTTAGTGAAAGGAGAAGCTCTGAGCCAGCGTGACCTTCATAAATTCCCAGAGCCCCCTTGGGAAATTACCTCGAATTGGGGGAAGGCATTGGGCTTTCTGTGGGTTATAGAATGGAGGTTTGAGCCAACTGTATGTGGATCTAAAAAGGCAAGGAGAGCAGAGCTGAGATCTCAGTTATACATACTTATTTGTGGTCTTCCCTACTCTTTCCTACTAGACCCAAAAGGGACCTTCAGTTTTGCAGAACTGCTATAGGCAGCTAACCTCATAGGTCTGGGCTGGATGTGGGAGAAGTTATGAGGGAAAGGACCCTAGAGACATGCCTTTGTGGGTGGGGGAGAGGAGAAGACATGGAAGAAAATGACTGGCAAGTTTACCTGCACACATGTGAGCAAGAGCTCTAGCAAGAGGTAACTCTTGTTTTCTCTGACTGTTGCATTCTAGAATATAATTATTTTTAATAAGTGACTGCCTTTTCTCTTCCCAGTTTTTTAAGTGACAGTTTTTACATTCCTCCCTGGGATGAAAGGTCTCTGTTCTCACTTGGCAAATGGCCAGAGGGGGGCCAAAAAAATGAGAGGGAGAAGAGGGTAGGCCTCGGGCAGGAAGCAGATTAAAAAAGGGTGAATGCTCCCCTTATCCCCCACTACAGGGGAGCCAGGGCATCTGCTGCCTGGTCACGACCATTCGGCATGCAGCCTCCTCTGCTGGGGTGCCGGTGATTGGATGAGGACCTCTCTAGGCTCTCTGCCACAGAGATAATTTGTTCCAGCCTATCATTTACACCTCCATCTGGCAGCCCAGCAGGACCTAGCATGCCTAGGAGTCAGCTGTGCCACAGAGGACAGGCATTCAGTGGCCATGGGGCAGGCCAGTCATGCGTCGTGAATGGTACGGCACAGGGGTGCTAATGACGTCAGCTTGTCTGCCTGCCTGGCAGGGTGACGCTTCCTGCCACTCAATCTGCTTCTAACCCCGGAAGCCTGGGTGCATGGCCTTCTCTCTTTATTCATCTCGTCTCCTTCATTCCCCTTTATGTTTTCCACAAATAATGTTGCCATTTTCTTCAGTGTCCTCAAACCTGTTTCAACCTCTCTTCATCTCTTTCGGTGGGTAAGTCATATTTTTCTCTGGTTCACATACTGGGTGAAAAATGCTGTTCCCCATCTACAGTGCTCCACCACCTTCTAAGGGGGAAGGTACCTCTTCTTGGGTATAGGTATGCAACTTTTTTTTTTTTTAAAGAAGATGTTGCGGGTAGGAGTTTATTAATTAATTTATTTTTGCTGTGTTGCGTCTTCGTTTCTGTGCGAGGGCTTTCTCTAGTTGTGGCAAGCGGGGGCCACTCTTCATCGCGGTGCGCGGGCCTCTCACTATGGCGGCCTCTCTTGTTGCGGAGCACAGGCTCCAGACGCGCAGGCTCAGTAGTTGTGGCACACGGGCCCAGTTGCTCCGCGGCATGTGGGATCCTCCCAGACCAGAGCTCGAACCCGTGTCCCCTGCATTAGCAGGCAGATTCTCAACCACTGTGCCACCAGGGAAGCCCGGTATGCAACTTTTGAGATGCACTCAGCATCCAGCTTAATTTTTCTGCATATTAAATGGAGAAAGCTTTTGAGAGTAGGATCCAGGATGAAGGCACAGGAGATGATGAGGTTGGGTGCTGTGGAAGCAAAAATTTTGGAACAACTCCTCTGGTAACAGAAAGAGAGAAGGGAATTTGGAGAATGTGGAGAGGAGAAAAGAATGATGATGATGTAGGCAGTACAAGAGTTGCTGTTTATCCAGTACTTTATTTTTGCCAGTCATTATACTTAACTCTTTTTGTTCATTATTCAGTCCAATCCTCCAACAAAATGTTAAGTTTTATTATTATTCTTTTTCTGCTGAGGAAACTGAGGCTCAACAAAGTTAGAGAACTTGCCCAAAGTAACACAGCCAGGAAGCTCTGAGCTGGAATTGGGAGCAAGTTCTAGCTGGCTTCAAAGTCCAAATCCTTAATGACTAAATTGTATTGATTCGCCAAAAAAATTTATGGCTGGACCTTCAGAAAGGCAGAAAGTTGAGCTTGTAGGTGACTGGATTAATTACCTGGGAGGCTGAATGACCCTGTTCCTCCTTTTGTGAGAGGGTAGGTGACACTGAGGTGGTCACTCAGCAATTGACTGGCCTGCCATCTGCTTATACTGGTTGGCTGCCTGCCCCTCAGTGTCTGGGCCTTTAGTCCAGCTTTCCAGGAAAGTGTAATTCTGGATCTGGTCAGCCTGGCACTCTTCATTCCTAAAGAGTGCTGAGGTGTAATAAACCCAAAGAGCAGGGGAATAAGAGACAAGGAGTTAGAACCAACCAGTTTCTTTCATACATTTTGAGTAATTCTAGTCAATAAATAACCCATTTCAACAGTACTTCCCCAAAGAAAACTTTTTATGGTCTAATTTAAGTTTCTTATATTGTTGTTTAAAACCATTTCCATTGTTTTGGGACAACTGTGTATGTAAAAAACATGCAGTTTGGGGGGAAAAGACCACAGAATATCGCAGCTAGAAGGGACCCCCGCCTTCACTATGCAGATGATGAGTTCAAGGTCCCAGGCTGGCTTTAGAGTCACAGATCTGTATTTCAGTCCCTGCCCTGCTGCTTACTAATGGTGAAATATCTCGTCAGCCAGAGATAGCATCAACTCCCTCCTCTCCAAAACGGTACCTACCCTGGTGATGGATGTAGTGGGGATTAAATGAAGTTTTCTTCCTGAGGTGCCTAGAAAAGGCCCTGTAAGAAGTAACCGCTCAACAAATGGCAGCGCCCTTCC
The DNA here is from genome assembly GCF_963455315.2 of Globicephala melas. Taxonomy (NCBI): domain Eukaryota; kingdom Metazoa; phylum Chordata; class Mammalia; order Artiodactyla; family Delphinidae; genus Globicephala; species Globicephala melas. The sequence goes on from NC_083319.1 coordinate 30,999,969, forward strand.
TTGGGCCATGTCATCCAGCTATTCAGGGTAGAGCTAAGGCCAGGACCTTGTTTTCTGATTCTCCAACGTGTGTGTATGTGTGTGTGTGTGTACATGCTGCAGAGCAGTATAATGTCTGCTTCCATGAAGTAACATGGTTTATTACACTTTGTAATTCTATAGCAATCATTTAGATGATATTGTTCAATCAGAGCAACAACGTGGTAGAGTTAGACAGGAATGGTATCACTAGGTCCACTTTACACATCAGAAAAGGGAGACTGGGAGAAGGCAGTTTCCTTCAGTCCCATGGCTAGTCAGGGGTACAACTAGACCACCAGGCAGTTTCACCAAAGAGATAAGGAAGAGTGAAAGAAATGTTATGCTGGAGGTCATAAATGACATAAGTACCTGACAGTCCTGATTAGATAGTGAGAGAATAAATGGACTTTGAGATGATTGAGCAAAAGACCGAGAGAAAACACTGACAAAGCAGTAAACAACCCACCATGAGGGACTAGGGGAAAATGACAGTGGTGGCCACAGCTGACAACAGTGTAACTCTTTCCTGTCAGATAAGTACTGCTCACTCAGCAATTCTGAAATTCTCCAGCCCATTCTTTCCAATTCACTCTGCCTCTGCAGCATCCTAACTGCACATACACATTTCCTCAGGCAAGGAAAACCTCAAGTTCTTTATCACATTTCAAGTTTCAGTTTTCTCTCTAGTCTCAAGGGGTGGTATTCTAAACCCTAGAGTTTGGATAACTTTAAAGTTACTTACCTGAGATACATAAGCATACACAGGCACTCTAGTCTTCCTAGAATACACGGAATTCAGACTTCACAGTGATATAGAAAAAAATCACCATGAGGCAATGCAGGTGATCCCTGACTCTTCCATCCCCATGTCTGCTGCACCCAGATGGCTCTTGCCCCGGGGCTTCATTCTGATGCTTTAAATTTACACCCTCAGATTCTGAGCTTTTAAAAAACCTACCACATTTCTCTTACAAACTGACATTTAATACTCTGTGAATATACCAAATATCATTGGATTGTACACTTTAAATAGGTGAATTGTATAGTATGTGACTTCTTCAGTCAAGCTGCTAAATTAATAAAGGGACCATAAAAGAATTGAAAGCACAGTCTTGAAGAGATAAGTGTACACCCATGTTTATAGCAGCATTATACACAATAGCCAAAAGGTGGAAGCAGCCCAAGTGTCCACAGACCAATGAAGAGATAGGCAGAATGTGATATCTATATCTCTATCTCTATATCCTATAAATGTGATATATATATATATGATATGTATACACACACACTGGAATACTATGCAGCCTTTAAAAAGAAGGAAAATCTGACATGTGGTGCAACATGGATGAAACTTGAGGGTATTATGCTAAGTGAATAAGCCAGTCACAGAAATACAAAACTGTATCATTCCACTTACATGAGATACGTAGAGAAGTCAAATTCAGAGAGAAAGTAGAAAGATAGTCTCCAGGGGCTGGTAGAGGGGGAAGTGGAGAGTTGTTGTCTAATGGATATAAGGTGTTAGTTTTGCAATATGGAAAGTGTTCTGGAGATTGGTTGCACAACAGTGTAAATGTATGAACACTACTGAACACTTAAAAATGGTTAAGGTGGTACATTATATATTATGTGTATTTTACCACAATTTTTTTTAGAAGGGAAGAGGGGGCCGTGGTTCATGTGTACCATTTCAGGGGAGCTGCAGCCTGGATGTCTGTGAAATTCCAAATAAACAGTGATAGAAGAGCTTTCAGAACCTAGTATAGTTTTAGAAAAAAGTAATGGTCATATTCTACCTCTTAATTATTTCAAAGTTCTCTGGGATAAGAATTATAAGACAGTTACTCCAGACTTTTCTGAGATTGATGAGAAAGCATTCATATATTTATTGATTCATTTATTCACAAAAATTGATTGTGTGACTACTGTGCTTTAGGCATGGTGCCGGATGCTGGGGAGACCCACGTAGGTTCTATAGTCTGATGGGCTGAATCAGTTGATATGGAAGATGACCTAGACTTGTAAAAATCCAGACTATCTAGACTTTTCAGTCATGTATCTCATAGAGTCTTCCATGAACACTGCAATAACAACCACTGCCACAACTGTCTCTTGATACTTTCATGTACGTTCTCTTACTTGGTTTGGTTTAATTTGATTCTGACCTCAACCCTCTCCTCCCATCTCTTATAAGTTTCTTGAGAACAGGCCAGTCTTATTCATCTTCTATTCTCTACAAAAGGTCCCTGTAGCTAACAAAGTGCCGTACACACAGAACCTCAATAACAATTTTGTGAAATATGCTGAGATAACAACTAGCCCTACCTCTGTGACCCAGATAGTGACTGCTGGTTTCAGGGTCCTGAAACCATGCCAGCCACCAAAGCAGGTTGCAATACAGTAAGAAAATGTCTGTCCCACAAATTAGAAATGATGTTTTTAAATGTCATGTTGATCCATCCATGGTTCTTCCTTGCATTGTGTAGATGTAGCCCGTTTTTATGAAAGTTCTTTGTCTATAATGTTACTAATACTACAGTGAGTATAACTCTATGAAACATGAGATTTATTTGCAGGTGCAAGTTTGTGGACTCAGACCTCATACTGTGCATGAATACATTTAACTCATGTAAAAATCATATTCAAATTGGAAGTATCTAGAGTGGGGCAGACAGTGGAGAATAAATGAGGCAGTTGTTGGAGGTTTTGAAAGTAATGATCCTGAATGATACCATCTTATTATTGCCTGTGAGAAGAGTCTGCATTCGGAGGCCTCTAAATCAGAATTATACGTTCAGATCCAGTTATTTAATGAAATAACTGTACTAAATCCCTAGTTCTGTGTTGTTTCATTCACCTTCTTAATCAGTTTCTGATGGAGGCATTACTAGCCCATTTTACAGATGGTGAAACTGAGGACTAAAGAGGTTGGGGGATTCCACAATGTTTCACAGCCTCCAAGTCCACATATCATGATATATCAATTTTGAACATTTTACTGAGTTAAGAGACTTAAAAAACTGCAAGCAGGGCTTCCCTGGTGGCGCAGTGGTTGGGATTCCGCCTGCTGATGCAGGGGACACGGGTTCATGCCCTCGTCCGGGAGGATCCCACATGCTGCGGAGCGGCTAGGCCCGTGAGCCGTGGCTGCTGAGCCTGCACGTCCGGAGCCTGTGCTCCGCAGTGGGATAGGCCACAACAGTGAGAGACCCGCATACCACAAAAAAAAAAAACCAAAAAAACACCCAAAACTGCAAGCAGTCTGTGTTCCTCAGGAGTTGCTGTTTCTCTAAGGTCCATTAAGCCTTATCCTTGCTTTACTGAACTTTGAGTTTCAGCTGCACATCAGACCCTGGAAGTGGCCAAATGCTGATGCCATGGGAGCAGCAGCAGGCGGCACCACTCAGGGACAGGTGTACTTATGCTCCTCGGACATGCCTGGCCAGTCTGCTGTTCACGTGCAGCGATGCTCAGCAGATCAGGGCCCTCTAGGTCTGCTGATGCAAGTCATTCTTCCCTGATTAATATAGTTTTAACGTCCAAGGTTATAAGCTGCTGGGAGGTGGAGAGGGAAAGAACTAATCTCTGCAGTCTGAGGTCACCAAAACGTATGCAGCTCTGCTTTAGACCACTGACTTGCAGTGAGACAGGCACTCCCTCTACCTGTCCTGTGACTCTAGGCGAGTTTACTTGACCTCTCTGAACCAAAGTTTCCTTATCCAGAAAGTGGGGCTAATAAACCTTTCCTCAGAGAGGTGCTAAGATTAGAGATCATATATAAAAAGAACCAGGTGCATCACAGAACGTCAAAGAAGAGCTATTATTATTGTTGTCATTGTTGTAACAAGAATAATTAGTACTAGTAGCCTAAGGAAAATTATTTCTACCATATATTTCTCAGCAGGTAAAATGTTTCAGTTATGGTTCTGACCACCCTAGCCCTGGCCCCCAACAATGATCACTAACCCCAGTCTCCATTCTTTCATCAGCATCCTCCTCTTATTCCTCCTTTCTCCTTTAACAAAAATCAAATTTGATGAGATCTCACATGTCCCCAGATCAATCATCTCGGTCTGATGAATCAAGCACCAGGTGGAGATGGGGAAACCAAAACGTGTGCCTTGGGGAGGCAGGTGGAGTCAAGAGAGCTGACGGGAACTTCAGCTGGTCTAACGCTCGATTACCCTTAGGACAGGCCTTGGCCAAACTTCCCCAGACAAATGAGCCTCAGTTTTGTGCTCCAAAAATTTCAGTTTCCTTCAATAATCACCTTCAATGTCTAACACTCTTCACTTATAGAAGCTGTCTGAGCTTCAGCTCTATTTAGACAACCCAGCTCCCTGCTTCTTTTTCCTTCATTTCATTGATATTTCACTCATTATAGTGTTACACTTTATACCATAGAGCACTTTGGTTTTTTAGGGTCTTTTCTCCTATTTTATGAGTTATTCCAAAGGAATGTGTTCCTGAGAATGTATACTTTCCTGTGATCATGGTCATTCCATTATTCTTAGATTCCTCCACTACTTTTATTTGATTATTTGCTTCAGGAAGCATACACTATTTTTATTTGCCTTTTCTTGAATTAGATTTTGGTTTAATGCTCAGAGAAAAAACCCTATAGAATGAACTTGTACCTAGACAGTGCTGTAACTAGGGGAGCTGATGGCTTGCATCAGTCACTTTAAGTTGTATTCTAGTTTTTACCACCTTTAAAGACAAAAATGTACAGGTTGAGAGAGAATGAGAATAGAGTAAAAGATATTGTGTTCTGACATTAAAAACATCAGGGAGCCCAGCTTGGTTTGGGGGAACTGGGAAGGATCTTTGAATGCCTCCTATATGCAGGTACTTTATAAATTCACTTAATGCTCTTGTGAAATTCAGATCCCACTTTAGAGAGGAGGAAACTCAGGCTCAGAGAAGTGAAAAAAACTTGACCAAGGTAATGTGTGTAGTAAGTGCTGGAGCTAAGCTAACGTACTTCCCAGTTCTCCTTGGTGGACTCCAGAGCCCAGTCCCCCACTCACTGCGTTATCGATCCTAATCCTCTGTGTCTCCGTTTCCTCACCTGTAAAATGAAGAGTCTGGATTGAGAACTACAAGGTCTCCAGGTGTCCCTTATAGCTTTAACATTCTGTGAGTACAGAGAGTGTGTGAGCATGACTAGAAGGATTGGCTGTTTATGAGCCAATCAGAGTTATTGGTTAAACACCTCTCTACCAGGCCAAGGTGGGAAGGGGAGGGTAAAAGTTAAAACAAAAAACAAAACAAACAAAAAAAACCCTTGGGTGAGAAGTCTATAAAAACTGTGTGTTCCTGAAGATTCCTCCTGTTTGGCAGCTGCTGCCTCATCCACAGCTTCTGATAGATCTAAGAGCACTCTCCTCTCTCAGACTGTAAGTAAAAGAACTTCCTTTGTCTCTCAGGACTGCACCAGGGAGTCAGGGGTTAATGATAGCGCTAAGCCTGGCGAGGGGAAAGTTTGTTTGCTTTTGTTTTCAGGAAAAATGTGATGGTGGCTGAAAACGTGGTGATCTGCTGAAATGATTGTTTTTCTCCCTACCTCCCCTGGCTCTTTGAGTGGTGGCAAATGCTCAGGATTGATGCCAGCTACCAGTGTTACCTGTAGGAGGGCTCTTCTGAGGCTTTGGCGAAGGAAAAACATCTTGAATACTCCTGTTTGGTTGGGTTCTACTCAATGTTTGAGATTCCTGTTCATTTCTACTCCCTCCATAACAACTGCTTATTCCGATGATTTATTTACTATCTATCGCCTTATGTCATTTTCTTCATTCTCTTCCCACACCTACTAGTACTAGCACTGAAGTTTCTTTGTCACAGAAATGAACTCTTGGCCTGTTTTGTCCTTCGTCTTCACCCACTGCTCAAACGAGAAAATGGAACAGGCATCACAGAGTATAGTCGTCCTTTGATTATGAATTGTCAAAACTTTCCCTTGTTTGATACTTTCTGTAACATTTCCTACTCCGAAGATCCTACAGCTTCAGATATTTGGAATCAAAAGCTGCTGATGTATTTTGGTACATTTGTTCTACTATCTGAAGAATAGGTGAGGATATGTTGCCTTTTAAAATAAACTTCTCTTTACATAGTTACCTAGGGTTCCGTTAGCTAATGTGGATCCAGCAGGGACTCTAGCGCTGCTGCCACCATCACTTTAGCCAAGGCTCATCTGCAGACAACCCAGGCCCAGACTAGACCTGAGGTGCTGGGACAGGGAATGGAGTGTAGTTGCTGTAAACCTAGGAGTTCCTTTGGCTTAGGTGCCAATTTAGAGGAAAGAGCAACACTCAGGTCTCTTTCTGAGCTGCTCCATGTGTGTTCAAAGGCTCCAAGGATCAGGCTGTTCTGGAGCATCTCACTGTACTTACCACTGTGGCATCAGATATGTAACGAAGCTGTGGGCATCTTCCTGCATCTGTCTATAAAAAAGTGCTGCATGCAGTGCCTGACAATCATGGGCTTTCAGTGAATAAGCCCTTCATGTATGTCTTCTTGAAAATCTATCTGCCTTGTACATGGAGAAGCAAATGGATTTTCTACTCCCTTATATTTCTCCAGGAGTTAAATATTGGTATTTTACAAATTATTACATTTTCACAGAACCTCTTCAAAGAAGGCAGAAAGAATTATACTATAGGATTTCATCTGTTATTCTGCTAAAGAAGGATTGGGAAAAGAATTCCGAGTCATAAGCCAGTAGCATGTGATTTACAGTCCTGAAACATCACAACTTAGACGGGGCATCAGACATATTCTTCCTGGGCCTCAATTTCTTCATCTCTAAAGTTAGCAGGGTTGATACAGATATCTCTGAGATCACTTGTAGCTCTGTTTTTCTGTGGTTGCCCTCTATTCATATATGTTTGTACTCACAACCTTCTCCCAGATTTGCATATATATCAATATTACCTGTTAATATATTATGTAAAGTAAATAATGTAATATATAAACTTACTCACTGATAAATCAAACGTTACAAAAAATCCATAAAGTGAACTGTGAGTCACCCCACCCTGTTTCATTCCCCAGGAGTAACCTCAGTGTGGTTATTATCTGCTTATATAGACCCATGAACAGTATGTGTGTATACCATTTTTTTAATTAAAAAAAGGGTGATATTATGCATTGCATACTTTTCTGAAACTTGCTTTATTTTTTTACTTAATCATATAATGCGAACAACTTCCTGTCACACTTTTTAAAAAGTTGGCTTGAGACCTCAGTAAGCAGAGGCTTAGGGGCACAGAAATCATTCTCTATCATTGCCCACTTCCAGCTGGCCTCCTCTCTTCCAGTGGTGAACAGTGGCCTGTGACCCTGTTTTATGATTAACAGGAAAGCAACATTTGTGCTGATGTGGTACAGAACTTTAATCCCTCTGTAGAAGTTTAACTTCTCATAAACAGTATTTGTTCAATTTGACCTTTTCTCTGTTTTTCTTTTCTGGTTGAGTCAGCACACTCAGACTGAAGAAAATAGCTTGGTAGTAAACAGAAATATGGAAGTCCCTTAGGCAATTACTTTTTTAAATTAAAAAAGAGAGAAATACTGATACCTGACATTTTCATAATGCATTATAAAGCCTCTTCATGTTTATCATGCGATTCAACAAATATATTCTGAGCAACTACAATGAGCAGGGTGCTCACAGGTTACATGTGATCCATTTGGCAGTGAGACAACCAGAGCAGATATTATAGCCATTTAATCCATAGTAAGCTAAGACTCAGAGAAGTTACCACCTTGCCCATGGTCCCGGTGAAGAGGAGGCAGAGCTGGTCCTTGAGCCCAGGTCTGTCTGATCTACTTCCATGTGAACGTGTCAGATATTTATGAATTGGTAATGTGATGTGGGGGTAATGATCCACAGCCCAATGATTTTGGGTACTCTGGGGGTGTCATCAAGGACATTAGAGTCATCCAAAGGCCAATTCCTTTCACCAGTCTCACTCTTTACTTGAAAGAGGGAGTACTAGTACTGCCTTTTATCCCAGCTTTGTGCCTTATTAGCTATTTGTCCTTGGACAAATAATTAAACTGTCTTATATTCTTTCCTTATCTATTACATGGCAGAGGGTGGGAGAAGGGGGAAGTCTGACTACCTTTTGAGATTATTGTGAGGAATAAATTTTATAGTGCATGTAAAGCGATTAGCAGAGTGCTTGGCAATAAATGATCATTTGCTATTAATGGGCTATGTTTTCCTTTTGTTTTATTAAGGAAACATCATTATTTTTTTGGTAGTTGTCAATTCCTTTGTGCAGATATCTAAACTGAGAGAAAATTTGTACTTTGGCCTGAAGGTTACCAACCTCAGGTTGGCTTTTATCTGCCATGAAGATCTGGTAGCCAGGTCCAAAGCTAACAGTCCCTGACTACAATTTAGAAATTAATATATAAACAGAAGAAATACTATCTTCAGTTGGCTGGGATGTGAAGGGCCTTGGAAAATCATCTTTAGAAATCATTGCCCACTAACCTGTCCTGGTGCCCCAATGACAGCATCGTGGTTCCATTCCTTGGGGTTAAGTATTGAAGTGAGAGTAGCCACAGTAAGAGCACCATTAGTTATACCGTCTCAGGAATTAGTTCAGTAGCCATTGACTTCTCATATCAAGGGACAGAGTTCTGAGAGCCTACCTTGAAGGGATACAGAAAATGTGAAGAAATCAGTTTGCCATGAGAAGGAGAACTGGGTGGGGGACTCTGCCTCATCCTAGCTGGGACCTTGGACAAGTCAGTTAACTTCTCGGAATCTTAGCTTGTTCATTAATTAATGAAGATAATACCTGTCCTGGTTACCTCATTGTCGAATGGATCAAAAGAGAACTGAGGTGTCCCTTGGCTTCCAGAAAGTAGAAAGCAGACACAGGGCATCTACCCTGTGTATGAGTGTATGAGGGGAGAGGAGACTGGGGAAAGGAGGAGGCCACAGGGTTGGATAGGAAATCGCTCAAGATAATCTTTACTACCATTTTTATTCTTTGATAATCCAACCTATGCAAAACCATTCTTTCTACATCCAAGATAAGAGTCCTGTGAGCTTGCATCTTCAAGACTAGCCCAAAGTGGCGGCCGAACACGAGCAATGATCCCCTTCAAATGACCACTGCTAAGAACTTGCTTGGATAGGGGATCTTTGAGCCAGTCTCTCCTTGCTAAAGCAGTGAAGCTGCGAATTACTGGAGCAGGAATCAACATGTGATGTCAGCATCCTTAGAGCTAACGGGAATCTCCAGCCCAGAAATGCTTAGGGAAAATCCTCTGCATCTGCCCCAAACGGTCTCATAGGTGGTTGAATATAAGAAAAAGGAGACATACCCCACCCTCTATGTCTCAAAGTTGAAGGGAGGTTAAATTCAAGGGCAAATAGTGGTTTCTCCTCTCAAGCTTGCTGCCTAGAGAATACTCTGGGGGGACTACAGGCTAACAGAGCAAAGTGAGGAATGGCCGCAGAGGCTGAAAGCCTCACTGTCCTGGCCTCAAGCCATCCAACCCCTGATGGTACCAGGAATCCATAGAATAAAGAGATAGTCAATTACTGCCATGCCCTCTATTTGTCAGATTTAAGTGGATACTCATTAGCTGGTTCGGTCTCAGGATCAGTGATCCCAAAAGTTTCCTGAAAGGCATTCTTTTCAGGATCACCATGAAATTTGTCATCCCACCTTCATCCATTATGGCTAATCGCAGCTACTTAGGCTTAAGGGGGAAAAACCCAAAACAGAACAGACCTAATTTATTTAGCCAGTTGTGGAAATGGACCAGAAATGTCAGAGGGGCCTATGGAGCTCTTCTGCACACCTGCTGTCTTGGTCATGAGTCCATTTGAGCGACCCACAGTTCTGTTCACAGCTAACTCTCCTGCACTCTTTTCCAGACCTGTCACCATGGCCTACCAATTTCCGGCCCTCACTTCAGAACAGAAGAAGGAGCTCTCAGAAATTGCCCAGTGCATTGTTGCCAGTGGGAAGGGGATCCTGGCTGCAGATGAGTCTGTAGGTGAGTGCAAGAAGCATCACACAACAACCATACTCTTGATTCTACACTTAGCAAAGGCAACTTGATAATCATATTCTCTTTCCTCTCAGAGGAAGTAAAGGTTTATATGCACAGGAGTGGGAGCGGAAGACTCAGTAAGCATAGACCTTTTGAGTCTTGTCGTTCCAGAAGGCACATTTCTGAACACCAAGCAAACAAGCTCAAGCCCTCCATTTTAAGACCCCCTTGCCAGGGATCATTTGAATCCAAGCTGTAGCAAGGCCAGGAACTCAGTAAGCAGGATGAGACCTCTGCCGCTAATGACAAGTCAGTGTAAAGTCAGCCAAGGAAGGGCACTGAGAGCAGGGAAACGTCCACATCAGGAACAGGGCAGCGCTTGTGACTGAGAGCAGCTCAGGATGGCACATGGGAGAGCTGCGGTGGCCTGCATGGCCCACCATAAAATTATGGAAGCCAGAGAGGTCAAGAGCCTGCCCTACCCCTCCTTCCACTGTCTGTATATCCAGTCAGATCAGGGCTGGACCAGAGAGGCCTGAGGGCCGTGCAGCCCCACTTGGACCCTGTGGTGGCTTCCACCCTGACCCTGACACGACCAGACCATGCACTTCCTCATCAGCATCCTGACAGCAACAACAGTCTTTCCCTGGGGAGACAGAAAACGAGGCAGGAGCTCTGATGATCTGAATAAAAAAGACAGTGTTGCTGTCCATCCTGGTGAGGGTCACTAGTTGGCATGGAGGAGGACGGCAGGGGAGCCCCTGGCTTGCTCCTTATGCTGCCTTTACTCACCCACATAGGCACCATGGGGAGCCGCCTGCAGAGGATCAAGGTGGAGAACACTGAAGAGAACCGCCGGCAGTTCCGCGAAATCCTCTTCACCGTGGATGATTCTATCAGCCAGAGCATCGGGGGCGTGATCCTTTTCCATGAGACCCTCTACCAGAAGGACAGCCAAGGAAGGCTGTTCAGAGACATCCTCAAGGAAAAAGGGATCGTGGTGGGAATCAAGGTGAATGCGTCTCGCTCCCACCTCACCACAGGCCCACTCCCAACACAGTGGCTGAGTCACGGCCAACACGAGGACCACTCTCATCATCTAATTGCTCTTCTCACTCCTTTCCATCATCACCTTCCCACTGAAAACCAGATCCTCTTCTAGACCTTTCCAGTACCCTCTTCCTTCAACCATTTTTCTACGAGGTACTTAATCTCTTTGTGTCTCAATTTTTTCATTTCTAAAATGGGAATAATAGTACCTTCCTCATCAGGTTCTTATAAGGATGAAATGAGTTTGTAAAACAGTTCCTGTCACACCCTTATTATTTAGTTCATGATAGCTGTTATTGTTAAAACACTTACTGTTCTATTGTAACTGGGTCTTCCAAAACTACGTGAACTTCTCGAGTGATCATTAGTATTTGTCAAGTGCTTACAACTCCAAGCACTCATTTACTCCTCCTCACAACCTCTGGAGGTAAACTCAGTTACTATCCCTGTTTTAGAGATGAGGATAGAAAACAGAATTACAACTAGTGTATTTTGCCCACAGCAAGGCAAAATTGGAGCCAGTTCAGGCCCAGACTGTCTACCTCTTGGGCTCATGACCTTAGCCTCTGTTATGCTGAGAGTAGAGGCTGCATCCTTATTCTTCTTATCTCCTGTAATAGCATAGGGCTTGGCATGTGCAGTGCTCAATAAATGTCTCTTGAATAAATGAATGAATAATTTAAAGGAAGTGGCTCTTACATGGCACCTCTGCATCCCAGGTACTAAGAGATTACTTCTTACTTTCCAAGCTCCAGCCCTGTGCTTTCTATACTTTCCCTCCTCTTAGGGTTGACAGTCTTACATTGTTCTTTCCAGGTAACTTCCCTTCTGCTATGGACTGAGTTGTGTCCCCTGAATGCCTAATATACAATACCTTCCTAATTCAACTCCTTGGTTTGTGAAAGATGAGAACTAATATCTAGCACCAAAGGCTCTGCTTGTGTTTTACTGAGATACCTGACACCTGCTAATAACTTGTTAATTATTTATATTCACAGTTAGACCAAGGAGGTGCTCCCCTTGCAGGAACAAACAAGGAAACCACCATTCAAGGTAAGGACATTGCCCACTGATATGAATCATGCCAGTGTATGCCAGAAATGAAGGAAGCAAAGAAGTGATTGAGGGAAAACAAAATATGGATTATCACACTGGTTTTAGAGCCACACACCTGTTCTTCAGCCCCAGCTCCTCTATTTAGTAACTGTGTGCCCTCAGGCTAGTCACTTAAATGTTGTGAGTCTCAGTTAAAATGGGATAACAATATCTACTTTGCAGAATAGTTGTGGGGATTAAATTAGACAATGCACATAGAGTGCTTATCACAGTGTCTTGCACAGAGAAGATATTTTATACTTGGGAATATTATTTTAGAAAAATCTAGCATCAGTAGAGAGGAAAGAGTCCAAGCTGTGGGATCAGACACACTTGGGTTTGAATGCTGCTTCCATCACTTACTGCTTATATAATTTTGCAAGGTACATCACTGCCCAAGTAGACAAGTATGAACCATAGCATTGGATTATCTAAGCAGAATTTGAATCCCAGCTCTGTCAAACTTGGTGAAGTTACTTTACCTCTCAGAGCCTCAGTTTCCAAATCTGCAAAATGAATATACAACTGTGAAGGTTGTGTAATATGACTATTAGGTCATAACAGTATAACAGCTATTAGGTTTGTTATGATTATTAAATGAGATAAGGTGTGCAAAATGCCTAGAATCATGCCTTGGAGCAAAGTAAGTACTAAATAAATATTAGTTCCCTTTATTCTTCTTATCCAATATGTATTATATATCAAAACCATATTTATTAACCCAGGTCTTTTGGCTCAGTACTGGGATGTTCATTTCTTTGCTGGATGTAATATTTCTTTGCCTGGATGTCTTGGGTCCTCAAGCTGTATGACTGAAAGCTAAGCCAAGGGTGAACTTCACTTTATCAGCAGCCCCAGCGGTCAGGGGTGCAAAGAAGCCTTTCTCTCTCGTGACTTGCAGGGCTTGATGGCCTTTCTCAACGCTGTGCTCAGTATAAGAAAGATGGTGCTAATTTTGGGAAGTGGCGTGCTGTGCTGAAGATTGACAACCAGTGTCCATCCCACCTTGCTATCCAGGAAAATGCCAACACCCTGGCCCGCTATGCCAGCATCTGTCAGCAGGTGCTTTTCCTTCCCTTTGGGCTAAAATACAGGAAGCGAAAGCTTTCTTCAAAGCCCATCTTCCTAATTTTACTGTAACCACACATGATCCCCCTCCTTTTCTCTCACCAGTATATCCTGATGGCATTTTTCACTGCTTTTACTAGGTGTAGTAGGATAAGATTTGGTTCCACAAGTCAACTATGAGTCCAAAAGGCAAATGCCATCAAGTGTAGCCCTCTACCAAAGCACTGTAAACTGAGTCTTAAAAGCATAGGCTCTTGAGGGCAGGGCATCTGCTTGTCTATGCTCCACCGCATCCAAGGACATGATCCTCTTAAGTCCCCAGCTCAAGGGTGACAGCTTTGATCTGGTTCCAATTCATATAATTTCTTGGAGGATGGTAGCTTGATGCTAAAGTTTCCAACATACGTTGAAGTGTCTCTGGGATCCAGGTTAAGTCTGATTTGCTTGTGCAGGTGCTATGCTGAGGTTACCTGAGTTCTGGGTACTTGGAGCTTCCCAGTCAGAATTGTAAACTCTGCTTGAATTCCTTAGTTAATTCATACGAGAGGCATCTTTATTGGTGATTTAAGCTTGACAGCCCTAAAAGGGTGACAGCTAGGTTCTGATTTAGCTAGATTAGTCTCTAGAATAAGATATAGAAATTAAGAAAATAAATTGAATTTATTTTACCCCATTTCCAGGAAAACTTTTTTTCCCTCACTGTTCTTTTTTGGCTAAGCCACAAATGCTTACTAGACATCCCATTAAATTTCATTGCCTTTAAGTCACCTATATGTATATCTCCATAAGAGCGTCAACCTTGTACCAATTACAACTGTTAAATAGCTTCTTAAAGAAAGGATCCTAGTGAACAGAGCTTCATTCTGTCCACTCCATTTTCCTTTTTAGAATGGGCTAGTACCCATTGTTGAACCAGAGGTAATTGCTGATGGAGACCATGACATGGAACATTGCCAGTATGTTACTGAGAAGGTAAGTCTTATATATAAAGGTCCCAATGCCAGTTGAAAAATCTGTTTTAAACAACCGTTGTTACTTAACATATATCAGCTGTTATATATGAGGTATTCTACAGTTAGAATCATTGTGTAGCATTGAGAAGGTAAAGAGGTATTATCAAACCTTGTACTTTTTTGGGCACATGGTACACTCCTTATGAAAAAGCACAGGAACTGCATTACCAAGATTAGGGTTTGAGCATCCATGGTCCCAGCTGTGGGACCTGGGGCAAGTCATACTACCTTTTTGGACCTCAGTTCCATTATGTTTAAACTAAGAAACTTTAAAATAAGCTGAGCCTCCCATGAGAAAATATAATTAGAAAGTAATTTTTTCACATGTTACTTTAAATTAGCCACAATATATCTGTAAGAGAGTAAGAGAGTCCTCAGTTTCTCTTCTTGCAAAATGAGGTGGACTGAAATGAGATCTGAAAGCACTTCTGTCTCTAAAATGTTTATTTTTATGATCACTCAGCTTCTATGGGGATGGAGAATGGAGGCCAGTTTACATGTCCCCAACTAACTAAATTAAGGCAGGTTTAACTGACCAAAGGGAGTAATGGGAAGGAAGGAGTGAAGGGCCTCTAGGAAGCAGAGCCATGCTGGTAGTCCATGCGGTGAGCAGTTAGGGGAGGGGCAGCAGGGACAGGCCAACTTGGCTGTGCTCAATGGCTATGGTTTGCAGGCATTACCCTGACTGAGCCTAGGGGCTGGTTGGGAAGCTTTGGCCAAGTAACGTATGGGAATTCCTTCATCCTGCGTCCCTGCAGTGTAGAAGTGTCAAGGTCAGGTAACTCTACGGCTGGTTCTAGGTTTCACCTATTTGGGCCTCTTGTCCTTCAGGTCCTGGCTGCTGTCTACAAGGCCCTGAATGACCATCATGTTTACTTGGAGGGCACCCTGTTGAAGCCCAACATGGTGACTGCTGGACATGCCTCCACCAAGAAGTATACTCCAGAGCAGGTGGCAATGGCCACTGTCACAGCTCTCTACCGTACTGTTCCTGCAGCTGTTCCTGGTAAGGTTTTCTTTCTTCTCTGACTTGAGGTCTTAGTCCTTATTCTTTGAAGGAGTGCCATAAGCATTTGCATTTGTCCAGGAGTAGTCTGCTTCTAGCCATGAAATAGACCTCTGATATCTCACATGCAGCCAGCACTTCCCTCTTGAACTCCGTGATACCACCTATGCTGAGTCTGTCCAAATGCACACAATCCATTGATTTCCTCAACATTTCACTGCCCTCTTATTTACTAAAGCCCTTCTCTCCTTAGTCCAACTAGCTTCAACAAAGGCAAACTAATTTCTCCAACCTAGTCCCATGCAAATCAATTGGAGGAAAGATTGAGACATTACATTTCTTTCAGGCTCCTTCCTTGCTTTTTCAAGCAGGGTACATACTGGGACTAGTGGAGTGGAATGGCTTCTCTCCTTCCAGGCATCTGCTTTTTGTCTGGTGGCATGAGTGAAGAGGATGCTACTCTCAACCTCAATGCTATCAACCTTTGCCCTCTACCAAAGCCCTGGAAACTAAGTTTCTCTTATGGACGGGCCCTGCAGGCCAGTGCACTGGCTGCCTGGAGTGGCAAGGCTGCAAACAAGAAGGCAACCCAGGAGGCTTTTATGAAGCGGGCCCTGGTAAGATGCTACTACCTCTTATCTACTTGATCAAGTGGATACTTGGGGCCTGCTTGCATTGCTTTCTTCAGGCCATGAAGGTATTTCCAGGGAGTTGTCTACCATGCATTTTCAAATGTGGCATTAGAGCTGAGTAGGACGGTTAAGGCTGCAGAGTTTTGAATTATCTGCACTGGTAGTACAGTTGATGATGGTAGATTGAAGGACAGTTTCCACAGAGACACTTTAGAGGGAAGATGAGAGGGCCAAGGAGTGAACCTGGGGCACGTTTTATTTTGGGAAGATGAAGAGGAGAAGCCACCAAGACAAGCAGCAATAATACATTAAGATGAACCAAGGATTCTGGGAACAAATGAATGAAGTTTCAAGAGGTCAACAACAATGCGCTACAAAGAGATTAAAAATTAAGGCAGAGAAAAGGCTGATACTGTCATTGAGGGGCATATCAGTGACCCTCAACAAAACAGGGTCAGTAAAGGAAAGGTGCCCATTCAAGACGCTTGTCAGGAAAAGACACAGAAAGGTTACCAGGAACAATGAGGACAAAAGATGGTATTATTTAGCTACTAAAATTGCTTTTTGAATACCTACTAGGAGCCAAGCACTGGGGTGAACAAAGCAGACACAGCCACCGCCTTCAGGGAGCTTAGAGTTTAGCCAGATAGGAGAGATTGTCACGTTTAACTGTAAAGCAGAAGGAGTCAGAGGAGAGATTAAAGATTAGAAGAGGACAAGGACTTAGAGGAAACAGTACTGCATGAGACTAAATATTAAATATGGGTGGCAGAGTAGGTCTTAGAAAGGAGGGAGAGATAGGAAAGAAGAGACAGAATTGGTTTGGAATCAGGTCTGTAGAGGTGGAGAGATGCAATGGTTGATCACTGATTACAGGTGAGGCCATCTGTTGAGAATGGTAAGGGTATGGAGATTTCAGTCTTTACAGTGGGGAACTTGGAATAGCTGTTGAAGTAGTTGCTAGGAAATTGACCAGAGGTTATGGCCAAGCATCAAGCAAGATGCAGCTGAAATGAGAGTTTGTGGTACATTAACTTAGATCCTGAACGTTCCTAATAGCTCTCTTATGCATGTAGCAAGATTCATATCAACCTAAATGGGAAAGAGCAGGGTTGAAGAATCCAAGTTTAACAGGGAGATGAAACAGTACCAAAATTTGATTGACAGCTTTATTCGGCTTGCTTATGACAGAGGAGACTGGGCAAGGAATCAGGTGTAGCCAGAAGTTTGATGATGAGGCACTAAAGGAAAGGAAGGGTACAGAGAAGCTAAAAAAATCATCTCAGGGGCATAAAGAGGTGTGAGATTTTACAGTAGTGCTTTATCTTATGATGATGGATATGGCTGTGCTGGTGTGTGGCTGATGAGGGGGAAGCTAATACAGCTAATAGGATGGAGGGATTATGAAAGTAAGGCTCAGAAGGGTCATCCACACAGAAGAAGGGATGCTGAGTTTATCATCTAGAGCTGCGGTTCTCAAGCTTGAGCATGCATCCGAATCACCTGAAGGGCGTGTTAAAATGCAGGTGGCTGGACCCAGCGACAGAGTTTCTGATTCAGAAGCTCTGGGGTCAAGCTAGAGAATTTCCATTTCTAACAAG
Organism: Globicephala melas; assembly: GCF_963455315.2. Classification (NCBI taxonomy): domain Eukaryota; kingdom Metazoa; phylum Chordata; class Mammalia; order Artiodactyla; family Delphinidae; genus Globicephala; species Globicephala melas. Next base: position 31,017,481 of record NC_083319.1, read on the forward strand.
TGCTTAAGTCCATGAAACCTAACTTTGAAAATCACTGTAGATGTAGAAATAAGTCCTGGAGAGATTGGACAATAGCAACAGAGACTTGAAGACGGGGTACTGCTAAGTGGCATTTGAGTATTATTACAGGTTTCATAATTCTTAACTCACCTTCAATTGGAATTTACACAGGGTATCAAATGATATTATGATAACAACTACATAAAAATTACATATCCTTATGGACAAATATAGGTAGAAAATGGAAAATGTATTAAAAAAATTTTTTTTGCTATAGTAAAGCTTTAGCTGCATCTGCTTGATGCTTGACCTTATGTCTGGTCAGTTTTCTAGCAGACTATTTCAACTATTCCAAGGTTCCCAAATTGGGACTGAAATTTCCGTTTCCTTATCACTATATGAGTGAGAAGTTTCTTAACTTGAATTTCTAGTACTGTTGTTGCAATATTGTTAGTACTAAAAAGAAACCTTCTCAGTAACACAAACCTCAGGCTTGCCTGAGAAATGCTCAGAAAACTGGGATAAAAAAAGGAAGTAACATTATAGAAGGAAAGGAATGGTATCAGCAGCAATATTTAGCAAAATCACTGTACAGAGAAAACTCACATGAAGGTGAAGCTGATTTCAAATGAGAAGCAAAGAGGGTCAAGCAGAGGGTTGCTCTAACTCGGTCTCCTCTCTCACACTTGTTTTTTAGGCTAACTGCCAGGCAGCCAAAGGACAGTATGTTCACACGGGCTCTTCTGGTGCTGCTTCTACCCAGTCGCTCTTCACAGCCTGCTATACCTACTAGAATCTGAGGCCGACCAGCCAGGCTCTGGCGCTTCTAGGTGTCTTGGTAGGAGGGCAGAAAGGAAACAACGACCTTTCGACTGACCCTGGAAATTAGACAAAATTAGGTTGGAACTACTGGAAACACAATGCATGTTAAGTTCTTAGACACAAGGAAAAAAATCAGTTATTGAAACCTAAGTCTGAATATCAAGGATCTGATGAAATTTCACACAGTGATTTCCTTACAACACTTCCAGCTCCCCATGGCCCACAGTATCCATCTAAGAAAAGAATAAACTTTAAAACAGTATCAACTGTCCATCCACATAACCAAATGAAACACCTCATAAGCTGAGTGCAGAGAATTGTGTCTTATTAAACAGTCCTAGCAGTGGTAGGTTATGAAGGAGACAGCTACAACCAAAAAAGAAATAAAATGTTCTGCAAACCTTCAGTTTGTATCAGGTTTTACTTTCTGCTCTTGCTTTCAAAGGGCTCAATATGTTTCATTACCTTAGACTCCACAGACGCGACTGATGTTAGTGGTCAGGATCCTCGACTTTGGCTACTCATTGGAATAACCAAAATTTAAAAACCCAGATACTCAGGCCACGCTCCAGCCAAGTTTGAGAACTACCAAGCTAGATTTCAAGTTTGAGGGTATTTAGAAATGAAAGCTATTCATAATGTGAAGCAAGCTACAATGTCAAATGATTTCAAGCAACATATGGAGTGTAATAAAAGAATCACTGTGACTCTGATGCTTGGAGCATTTCCTCTTCAAGTGGCCCAGGTTGGTGACATAGGACTGCATCTTCCTCTGCATATCCAGGCACACTGCCTAGTTTTGCAGTAAGAAATATTCACATAATTATACCTTATTGACTTCCAGTTTTCAGAATTAACCTATAGAAAAAGCATTAAAGACCACCATAGTTACAAGAGAGAATTTAAACATTATAACTTTGGACAATATAAAAGTAATGATTTTGGTGGAAAAAAAAGTAAATGACAGGAGGTGGGAAATCCAGGGGGAGGAGAAGTGAAGGAAAGCAAAGGGAACACTAATTTACTTAGTGGGGAGTCAGGATACTACTTGAAATTGATGGATTAAGAAATAGTGCTTTGAAAAAAAAAACAGTGCTTTAAGTCTATTAAAGTAACAAGGGAAATGGATATAAATCATTAAAATATTCATACCTATAATTAAGATATAGGAGAAGGTAGTAAATTCTTTGTCTTGAAGAGTACAAAGATAAATGGTATTATTTAGAGTAAATAAATTAGGAAATAGAGGCATAAGCATATGATTTAGAATAATAAAGCAGAATTCGTTCAAAAGGACTTCTGAGGAAAAAGACCTGGAAATGGGGCACAGGGAAGATTTTTACATACATGCTCTTACAATGTTTGAGTGTTTTATTTCCACATATCTGTATTGTCTAAAAACAACTACTATATATATATATATATATATATATATATATAAGCAATTCAGACCTACCTTAGAGGTCATTTAACCCAAGGCTTTCATTTTACAGATGATAAAACCAAGCATAGAAAAATAAAATTAATTGCTGATGGTCATATATTTAGGGGTTTAGGATAGAGTTGAGAGATTAGAATTCCGGTCTCTTTCTCCTGTAATGGACACATGGCCATGGAGGAAGGTAAGGGCAGGGCAACAGGCAGTGTTCAATACCTCTGCCACCAGTGCTATAGGTCTTTTACATTTCTTTTTGTATTCATCCACTCAGTCAGCAAGTAGTTGATGTGCTAAGCTGTCCTAAATGCTGGTAACACCTGGGGTGACAAAGCTTTTCTGCCAGAAAATTTTTATCTAGAGTTTATTCAGCATCACTGACCCTAAGTTGTAAAGAAACCTTTCAGATTCTCATTTATGGGTTGGGTATGAATTTATAATCAAGGCTGAGCTATTTATGTCTTTTGGTCAAGGCAGAATTACATTTCACTCAGCATGAGGATTTATATAATGCATTTTCCCTGGCTATCGTCTGATATATTTTCCTGACTAAAGCACTACAGTTGTCTTTGAAACCTCAACCCCAGTAATTTCCTTCACTCATGGTAATATGAAGACAAGTGTTACAGACTGCAGTTCCTATTAACTGTGTGATCACTGAGTGAATATATTAGTTACGTCCTAGCTTTTGGTACACTGTCAGATTTATTCTAGTAGTTATTGAACACCTACTAAAAATAAAACCTGGTAGTAGGCACTGAAAGTAATTAAAAGAAGTTTCAGCTTTAGGGTAGCCATGGTATTTGCATACCAGACAATTAAGTTTGAGTGACTAAGCCAGAAACACAAATGCCATTGACTGGGGGTTGGGAAGTGTAGAGGAGAGTCTGTCAGTATGGCTGGCTGCAGAAAGGGAGAAGGTGACATTTAGGTTGGACATCACAGGGTGACAAAAGGGAAGGAACTCTTAGAAAAGGAACTGCCTTCACGTGAGAAAACACTTCGATAATTCACTGGGAGAAGACGATACCTTGAAGGCATAAGGAGCAAAAGCCGAGGCCAAGAAAAAATTACTAAATGCTGGGAGAAATAAAAGAGGAATTTGGTTTTGCTCTGCAAAGGAAGAGGGAGAGAAGGGAGGGAAGGGGCAGGAAAATGAGTGAGGAGAAAGGAAGAAATGAGAAAGGAGGGGAAAGAGAAAAGGCAGGGAGAAGCTAGGGCAATGTGGAATTGTGGGGAAGTGACTAAAAGACTTTTGAGAACGGGAGAAATATCAACCGTATAAACATATTTGTCTTCTTGAGAGGGAGAGCTGAGTTCCACATATGAGTCCACATCATCCTTTACAAAAACAAGATGCTGAGATGACTCATAATGATTCATAATGTGAATTGATTTAGCAGAAGCACAAGCCAACTGTGACAATGAGAATATAAGCCTCTAAAACTTGCAGAAATCTTGGAGCAGGCTTTAGGCAAATCAGGAATGGAACTTCGAGACTATCTGGTCTAGCTGTCCTGGGGTAAAAGACTCCAGCTGACATCTACATTTCACTCACAGCAGCAGTGGAGGAAACTGGCATTCATTGTGCTAGGGCAGTTGTTCAAGGTCACATAAACAGTAGGTGAGACTTAGGCTAGTGTGATTTGCAAAGTCCTCTGGGGAGGCAGTACTCTTGGTGGTGAAAAGCACAGGTTTTGGAGTCAGACAGTCTAGGTTCAAACGCTGGCTCTGCTGCTTCCTAGCCATGTGACCTTGGACACCTTATACAACCTTTCTGTGGTTCAGTTTCTTCAGCTCCAAAATAATAGTATTGCAAGTTATTGAGAGATTAAATGAATCAGTACATCTCAATTACATGTTCAAAATCCCTTGTCCACAATTCTGAAATCCAAAAAGCTGTAAAAACCAAAAATTTTCTCAAAAGTTTGCAGGAAATTATTTGATGGCAAACCCTGACTCAAGGCTGTCATCTTGATTCCACTTGATGGGAAGCAGAGATGTGTCTGATCTTAGATGCTGACTCAGATCCTATAGAGGGAGTTATACAATGTATAGCATAAACATATATTTGCTCTCTAAAATATGAAAGATACAGATTTCCAAAACACTTATATCCTCAAAGCTCTTGGATAAAGAATTTAAACCACCTGCTATATAAAAAAATAAATTAAAAATTAAAAAAAAAATTGTGAACCCTGTCCTTAGAACAATATCTGCCATGCTTCTAGAGTAACAGATGAACTATCCATGCTCAGTAGAGCCCTGAGGGCTCATGTAATGCTACCAATTCTCTAAGCCTGTTTTCTAGAGAGGATGAATTGAGACAGGAGTAATGGCAAAGCTCGACACAGTCAGTTACAGCTCTTTTTTCATTACTCATGTATGGTTTTCTAGCTGTAACATACTCGGTCCTAAGGCTCCTGAAATAGTCTAACACTCAGTACTGGGTGTCAGTATATGTAGACATATATAAAATCAGTCGGCAAGTATTGATTTAGCACTACTGTATGCTTGGTGCTGTAAAGATACTACATGGTCCTTGTATGCTTACCACTGTGTTGAGGAAGGCAAGGATACAGTTAAGAAACAAAATCGTATACAGTAATGTGCTAAATTACAGTGGCATAGGCAAGGTGCCGAAATCAAAGGAGGTGGGATGAATTGCAGACAGTTTATTGCTAGTTATATGATCTTGGGATCTTGAGTCTCAGTTTTCCCATCTATAAAATAGCGTTGCTGTGAGGTTAGCAATATTTTATGCAAAGTGCCAGATATATAAGTCTTGAATAAATATATTTTTCTCTGTCAGTTGGCTCTTGAAGAATGGCACAGGCATTTGAGTGGAAGTGAAGATGAAAACTGTGTCCTGACTAGAGTTCAGATTGTGTATTTTGGGGAAATTATGGGAAATTAGGTTAAAATGGTGAGGCCAAGTGGAGTGGCACAGTAGAGTGGGAGGGTAGATAGGACAGGGATTTTATGAAAAGTTTTGCCTTGAAGTAATGAGAAATAGGGACCTGTGAATAATTTTGAGCAGGGAATAACATAATAGAGGGTATTGCTGAAAATTAGTTTTTAGAATGTAGAAGATTGGGAGGAAACTGGAAGCCAGCTAAGTGTGCATCATAACAATTCAACATAGGGCCTAGCCTCTTGGTGGTGGAAGCCAGTGAGTGGATGTGACATCTTTAGATTGGGGAAAACAACGCCCCTAAACTCTCCTTGCGTAGCATAGCTATTTAGCATTCTAATAAGTCTCTGTTATACTGGAACTTGAGAGGCAAGCACTGAGACAAATGAAAATTCAAAATTCTTTTACATCTAATTCTCAAAAAGAGGCTTACATACATGCATAGACTCAGCCCTTTGAGTATGCTGGCACAGTGAAATATAGAGCATATTCTAACCATAGCACCAATTCTTCCAGCAGTTCACAACAACCAGGGTTAAGCTGTAGCCCGAGGTCTCATGTGTCAGAGAATTCTACCCTTCTCTCTTACGATATCCAAGGTCAAGGCATTCTTATGCAGCCACTTGCAACTTTTCCTTGTCCTGCCCTGGTTTTACCCTGGGGGAATTTACAGGCCAAAGAAGTCAGAGTGCAGTTCTTGGATCCAGGGACACAATGACTGTCAATGTGATATAGAGGTTTATCTTAGTCATTGGACTGACATCAGAAGTATGTTCTTGAGAACATGGCTCCTGGACTGGAAATAGCACAGGCAAAGATATGAACTATGTTTTATTTGTACAAAATGTATCTAAACTATGTGTCTTGGAAAGCTGGGTGATTTTTTTACACCCAGTCTTTATGCTATGGAATACATATGACTTGCTATTTACTCCCCAGTGAAGAGAATAAAGGACTGCTGAATGCCACTATGCAACTAATAATACCTATACTATTAACATAGTACCTGGCAGATATTTTAAAAAATACATGTTAATTGGACTTGTACCATTTGTGCAGTAAAGTAAATGTATCTGGCCTTTTTCTGTTTGTCCGTGCGTCAAGGTTATAGAGATGGCCTTAATTAAAAAGAAACCCACAGACTTCCCTGGTGGCACAGTGGTTAACAATCCGCCTGCCAGTGCAGGGGACACAGTTTCAATCCCTGGTCCGGGAAGATTCCACATGCCGCAGAGCAACTAAGCCTGTGAGCCACAACTACTGAAGCCCATGTGCCTAGAGCCCGTGCTCCGCAACAAGAGAAGCCACTGCAATGAGAAGCCCGCGCACCACAACGAAGAGTAGCCCCCGCTCGCCGCAACTAGAGAAAGCCCACGCGCAGCAACAGACACAACACAGCCAAAAAAAAAACGGAAAAAACCAATCAGCTCACCCCTACCATACCCAAGGCCACAAAACATTTTTGAAGGAGGTGGAGAAGGAAGGATAACCAATACAAATTAGGAACAGTAACTTCAAAAAATGATTGGAATATCTGAACTAGATTTTTAAGTTGAAATTTACTCTGCAAGAAAATATTCTCAATTGGGTATGCTGTGTATGCCCCTAGATTTGCTGATGACATCCTCCTTTAGGAAGACAGATGAAAGTGAAAGGCCTCACTCATCAAAATTACAGAGAAATGGAGTATTACAGTAATTTCTTTTTCTTGCCACCAAAGACTCCTTTCACTTGTTCATTTTATTTATTTATTTACTTTGGCCGTGCTGTGTGGCTTGCAGGATCTTAGTTCCCCAACCAGGGATTGAACCCAGTCCCACAGCAGTAAAAGCACCGAGTCCTAACCACTGGACCACCAGGGAATTCCCTCACCTGCTCATTTTATTTATTTTTCTTTTATTGGAGTATAATTGCTTTACAGTGCTGTGTTAGTTTCTGCCATACAATGAAGTGAATCAGCTATATGTATACCTATATCCCCTCCCTCTTGGACCTCCCTCCCACCCCCCACTCCACATCCCACCCATCTAGGTCGTCACAGAGCACCACGCTGAGCTTCCTGTGCTTTATAGCGTGTTTCCACTAGCTATTTATTTTACGCATGGTAGTGCAGATAGGTCAGTCCTAATCTCCCATTTCATCCCACCCTTCCTTTCCCCCCGTGTCCACATGTCCGTTCTCTATGTCTACATCTCTATTCCTGCCCTGCAAATAGGTTCATCTGTACAATTTTTCTAGATTCCACATAAATGTGTTAATATATGATGTTTGTTTTTCTCTTTCTGGCTTACTTCACTCTGTATGACAGACTCTAGGCCCATCCATATCTCTACAAATGACCCAGTTTCATTCCTTTTTATGGTTGAGTAATGTTACGTTGTATATATGTACATCTTCTTTAGCCATTCATCTGTTGTTGGACATTTAGGTTGTTTCCATGTCCTGGCTATTATAAATAGTGCTGCAATGAACATTGGGGTACATGTGTCCTTTTGAATTATGGTTTTCTCAGGGTATATGCCCAGTAGTGGGATTGCTGGGTCATATGGTAGTTCTATTTTTAGCTTTTTAAGGAACCTCCATACTGTTCTCCACAGTGGCTCTTTCAATTTACATTCCCGCCAGCAGTGCAAGAGGGTTCCCCTTTTCTCCACACCCTCTCCACCTCATTTTTAACTGTTACCTACTGTGATGGCTAATTTTATGTTTCAACTCTACTAGACTAAGGGATGTCGGTGAAACATTGTCTTTGGGTGTGTCTGTTGAGGGTGTTTCTGAAAGAGATTTGTATTTAAGTCCTTAGACTGAGTAAAGAAGATTGCCCTCAACCATGCTGATTTGCATTATCCAATTTGTTGAGGGCCTGAATCAAAAATGAATGAGGTCAGATTTGTTCTCTGCCCAAGTGGGGTATGCATCTTCTGTCCTTGGACATCAACGCTCCTGGTTCTTAAGCTCCTTTGGACTCAGAGTGAATTACATCATTGGCTTTCAGTTTTCCAGCTTATGAACAGCATACCATGGGACTTCTTGTACTCCATAATCACATGAGCCAATTCTTATTATCTATCTGTCTATCTATCCATCCATCCATCCTATTGGTTTATTGGTTCTGCTTCTCTGGAGAATCCCAAAAGATATACTAATTAATATTTTTTTGCTTCATCTACTTTAACCTTAATTTTCTTTCAAAATTGTTCCATGTGTTAATTCACATAAGGAATTTGAGTAATGCCATTTAAAGTTCAGTCTTTTACTTTAGTGGGGCCCTAAACAAAACCCCACAAGCCCTCCTCAAGTTTTTGTTTGGTTCTCTCTTCCATTGTCCCTAATTGCTACTCCAAATTTTACTATTGACAAGGCTCCCAACTCTACCCCTCATGGTGGCCACCCCTCTCCTTCTCTGACTCTCAAAACATGAATTTGACTATTTTTTGGAATTGGGTCATCTCAGGTGTATTCTATTTCTTCCCCTTCCCCCAGACACTAAATCTGTCCTCTTTCCTTTTCTCCCAAATGGGAGGAAGAAAGCCTCCGTAGTAAATCCTTCCATTAGTGCTAAAATTCATTTTTGCTTATCTAATAACTCAATTTCCATTTGCTCTCCTTTATCTTCAACTTCTCCCTCAACTGGCTATCTATTCAGAATGGAAAAATACTTTTTTTCTTTAATCTTGATCTATATCCCTCCTCATATTCACAATCTACTTTTTATTCCCTTTTACAGACCAGTAAAATTAAGTAAGACGAATAATCAAAAAAGGATTGCCATTTTTTTTTAACTAAAGACGTACATTCAACAGGCCAAAATTACTATTATTTCATGAAAGGACTTTTTTATTTTAAAAGGGGGGCATTATTTCAGAAAAAGATTAAGTTCTTGAATCAACTTAGCTTTTTTTTTTTTTTTTTTTTGCGGTATGCGGGCCTAGGCTCCAGACGCGCAGGCTCAGCCGCCATGGCTCAGGGGCCTAGCCGCTCCGCGGCATGTGGGATCTTCCCAGACCAGGGCATGAACCCATGTCCCCTGCATCGGCAGGCGGATTCCCAACCACTGCGCCACCAGGGAAGCCCTCAATTTAGCTTTTTTACAAAGCTACTCTATTGTCCTTGTTTTTACCATTTGAATGTAGAATAGTAAACTTTTCACCATGAATTGATAGTATTTGAGAATTGATGATCTACACTCTTCAGACACTATTTAAGCCTCTGAAAACTGGCCCTTCCCAATTTCAGAAGCTGTTCTTATAGTACTCATTAATGACTTTCTAATAATCCAATCTAAAGGACACTCTTCAACCTTTCTTTGATGTCTCTGCAGCACTCTTCTCGGTCACTTTCCTAGTTATCACTATGTACTGGGTTTTTGATACTTCTGGCTGTTCCTCTCTGTCTCCTTTGAATCTTGCCCATCCACTAAACAAGAGTGGGCCTCAGGATTCCATCTCTGGATTTCTTTTCTTGCTTTATTTTTTCCTTAAATCTTACTTAATTCAGTTCTGTGTCTAAACACGTGAATTCCTAAATCAATTTCTAACCTAGATCTTCCCTGTGCACCATGTCCACATCTCCAATTATTTTCAGACATGTCTGTCTCACAGATAAGCCAAACATTACACGCTCAAAAACTTTAGTAATTAATTCCTTACTCCATACCAGGTGCACTGTCCTCCCCGACCCTTTTAGTAAGAATACCAACCACCCAAACCCACCTTGCATCTTTACTCTTTCTCACCTTCCTCATCCAATTAGCAATCAGGTTTTACTCTGTATTTCTCAAGTTCATCTCCTTTCATTCCCACTGCCTTAAAGACACCACAATCTCTCAGTAGTACTACTCTGAGACTCTTGAAGTTAACACGGAAACCACAGGCCCTTGAATGCTTACTTTGTGGAACTTCCTGAGGATAAGATCCCCAGATCTTAAAAAGGTCAAGAGCCAATTTTTTCCCTCCTATTCACTTCCACATTGTTTCCTGAGTTAAAGTGGAGGCACCACAAGATGTGTGTTGTGTAGTATTTGGAAAGGTACACAAGGGAAGAATCTGGGATACCAGTAATATTTAAGCTGGGTGCCAGTTATATAGAGGTTTAGTTGTGAAAATCCAGAGCTATATTCTTAAAATGCATCCTTTTCTTATACACACCATACTTACCTACAAGGAAAACATTACCACAGGATTTCAGGAGAAATCAAGTCCTATCTCTTTAGCACTATAACTCTTGTTTATGGGCACCTTACCTCCTGCCACATTCCCATCACCAAGCAATCAGTTCACTCTGTAGCTGCCAGATCCTCTCACAACTTCGTCTTCAGACAGTATTCATCTTTCCTGGTACTTGTCTTTTAGCCTCATCTTAGGCATTATTTCCTCTTGAAAGATTTAACTTTCTCCTTCCCTCATCTTCTGGCACTTCATATCCCTCTCTAAAGTCCTCTGCACATTTCTATCTTTTTGTTGTAAAACAGCAGTGTATACTGCAGTGTACTTGCTTTAAAAAAAAAAATCATCTTTTTTGGCTATGATTTTTACAGCCAATGAATTGTATACATAAGCAAGAACTGTTTCGCTGTTACAGGAGTTTGGAGCTGTCACTCCAGATTCACATTCAAGGATGTTAAAAATTACTTTTAGGAATATCTCAAATGACCATGGCCCCAAATTACAGTGAGGTCAACAGCCAGAACTTCTGCTCAGCAAGACAATCATATGATACAATGCAATTTCAGCAAAAAGCAGAGAAATGTTTTTGTGTGCATGCAGTGAAAACATACACTTTGTGTTTTTCAGAACACAGGATTCCATCTCTGCATTTCTAAGAACCTCATTATTAGTTGTGACTCTGGGCTGGGGAACCACTGGTGCAGAACAAGTAAAACAGGGAGATTTAAGGCAGGAGGATAATTTTATTGAAAAATTAAGTGCATTATCAGCTACCTTTTGTACTATTCACTGAGTTACAAACTCTGTTTTGAAAAGTTAACTGTATGGTAACTATGAGTACTTAATTTGAATAAGAAGTGTACAGAGAGGTGTATTTCTACACATACCGTAACATTCACATTTACGTGTGCATGCACACACACATACGCACATACTCAGAGATGGGAAGATGAAAGTTTGGAGGTGATGTTTAGAATGTCTAGGTTATAGTTGAAAGTGAGGTCTTTTGCTTAAACTATTAGGAAATTAGAATTACTGAGTCCTGGTGATTTGGAATTATATACTCAGGAACTAAAGAACCTGGATTTAACCTTAATTGAACTATCCCAGAAAAGGTAACAAGTCAGAGGTAGAACAAGTGAGAGCAGTTTCCTTTAAATCCTTGATTCTAACTTTTAAATGCTGTAATATATTTGACAGGATAGATTTTACACTAGAGTAACAAATAACTCTTACACAAAGCAAAAAACAAAACAGGTTTAATGATTAGAAGAGATGAATAGGTTTATAATAACCATTAACTAAGGAAGCCCTAGAACCAGAAATAAAGATTTTAAAATTGCATGCAAAGTCTAGTTACCATAAAAATCAAAGCAATACCAAAATATCTCAGCTTCCTAGCATAGACTCCAGGTCTTTTTATTTCCAACTCTTGGTAATCAAAATATTTACACTTTCACATGCTACTGGTAATGGAGGAATAAGATTTAATTTGTCTAGGACTACAAATATCTTTCACAGATTGGAGGGCACAAAAAGAACAGTGTCTTCCTCCACCTTTTTGGGCCCATCTTGGGAAAAAAGAAAAGGCACTCCCAAAGGCTCCTTGGTAACACCTTTGCTAGGTTTGTTAATTACATAATCTGTACATTTACTTTATATGTAAAATTAATGGTCCACTCATTTCACAGATCTGGGAACCACATGGCATTGGAACTGCCTTTAACCCACATGCCAAACAACTGGATTAGACAATGACAAAAGCTTTGGATGCCAGTTTTTTAAAAAATGGGGGGTTTGTTTCCTTGAAAACTTAAGCATATGCTTAATTATTGGACTTGGCATGCATAGCCAAACATGTCATGGAACTGAAAGAACCACCATATATTATGGTGCCAGAGGACTCTGAGCAATTAGGCTAGTTTTCTAACATCAGCTGCTTCCAACTCCCTTATGCCAATGTAACTTTGTTCTTCTCCCTTTATTAATTATAACTAAGTGCTCTGAACCTGGGTTTAACCTCTCTGCTGAAAGATTTGTAAAAGAAAGATGCTTAAATTATTGAGTCCCTCTCTATGATCGTCAAAACAAAGAGTAATGGAAATCTTCAACTGCCTGTGGGCAGCTGTCTATTATTCACAGAACCTTTAGAAACCATTTGCCTGAGGCCAAAGAGAACCTGCTTTATCACTAAATCTTGACTCACGTTGAGCCATACTGAAACTGCACTTGGGTAGCTGGTCTCAAGTCAAACCAAGCTTAAGTATTTCTCTATGTTTACTGCATCCATGTAGTGTGCAATTTTTGATGCTGAATAAGAGATATATGGCAATTGAAGGCTTCCCCACAAGCATCACATTCGTGGGTTTCTTGAATTTTCACCTCTGCATGGATCTTCTGATGGTTGACAAGGCTGCGCTGTTGACTGAAACTTTTGTCGCACTTCTCACACTTATAAGGTTTTTCTCCTGTATGTATTCTCTGATGCTGAATAAGGCCTGAGTTCCGGCTAAAGGCCTTCCCACATTCATCACATTTATGGGGTTTATTACCTGTGTGAACACCCTGATGTCGAATAAGATTACAGAGTTGACTAAAACTTTTGCCACACTGTCTGCACAAATAGGGTCTCTCACCAGTGTGGATTCTCTGGTGTTCAATAAGAAATGAGCTCCGACTGAAGCTTTTCCCACATACAGTACATAGGTAGGGCTTTTCACCAGTGTGGATCCTTTGATGTTGTACTAGATGAGCACTGACACTAAAAGTTTTCCCACATTCATCACATTTATAAGATTTTTCCTTAGGGTAGACTTCCTGCTGTATAATAAGATTGCAATTTGGATCAAAACTTTCCTTGGTTTCATTGTATGAATAAGTCTTCTCTCTGGTGTGGATTCTCTGATGCTGAATAAGACCTGAGCTTCTACTAAAGGCTTTTCCACATTCCTCACATTTATGGGGTTTGTCCCCTGTGTGAATTCTCTGATGACGAGTAAGGTTGCAAAGTTGACTGAAGCTTTTCCCACACTCTTTGCACTGATAAGGTCTTTCACCTGTATGGATCCTCTGATGTTCAATAAGGAATGAGCTCCGACTGAAGCTTTTTCCACATTCAATACAAAGAAAAGGCTTCTCACCAGTGTGGATTTTTTGGTGTTGTATAAGGTATGTACTTAATCTAAAGGCTTTCCCACATTCACCACATTTATGGGGTCTTTCCCCAGTGTGAATTCTCTGATGTTCAACAAGTAATGAATTTCGACTAAAGCTTTTCTTACATTTGGTACAGTGATAGGGTTTCTCACCAGTGTGAGTTCTCTGATGTTCAATCAGGTGTGATTTCCAACTGAAGGCTTTCCCACAGTCACTACATTTATGGGGTTTCTCACCTGTGTGAATCCTTTGATGTTTAACAAGGCTTCTTCTCTGGCTGAAGCTCTGTTTACATTGGTTACACTGATAGGGTCTCTCTCCAGTGTGGATTCTCTGATGTCTAATAAGGGTTGAGCTCACACTAAAGGTTTTTCCACAGTAATTACACTCATAGGGCCTTTCCCCAGTGTGGATTCTCTGATGTTCAATAACAAATGAACTGCGACTGAAACTTTTCCCACATTCATTACATTGAAAAGGTTTTTCTCCCGTATGGACCCTTTGATGTTGAATGAAATGAGCCTTGCGGACAAAACCCTTTCCACATTCTTCACATTTATGACATTTCTCTTCTGAATTTGGTCTTTTACGGATAATGCTAGTGTTTCCTCTGAACATTCTTTGTTCCTGGGTCAAAGATTCCCTTGGTATTTCCCATAAGAAGATTCCTCTCTGTTTATCTAACCTACCAACAAGTTCAAAGGTTTCTCTACCCATAGGATCCTGGTCAATTTCACTTTTGATTCTTGTAACTATTACACCCTGTGGTTCCACTTCTTCCTCAATTTCCTCAATTTCTTGTTTCACAGTTGGCTCCTCATCCTTATCTCTGTTCAAAACATCTGGAATGATAAATGGAAAATAGAAACATCAGCCTAGCTCTTGCCAGCAAGGAGAAACTGTCAGAAAAATAAGATAATTAAGATAAATGATCTACTATGTGCATAAAATGTAGTTTACTACATCACAGCATCCTTGTGATGGTTACATTAGTTCATATATGTAAAGCATTTAGAACTACCTGGCAAACAGTACAAGCTATATAAATATTTAGTATTAGTTATCTGATGAAATGTTTTTCTTGGAGAAAGCGTATGAAAAGAGTGTTTACGAGGCACAAAATGCATCAGCAGGAGAAAGGAGGAAGGGCTGATAAATCAACAGCGAATTATGCAAGGTAAGATGGGCAAACAAAGAAGTAAAACAAGTAGTGGCAGGATAAACTAGCCTATCAAGGAAGAAAGGATAACATGGGAAGAAAACAGTCGGTTCAGGAAAATTTAGGATGAGGTAGCGTTATGGGAATGTGAATAAACCAAATAACTGACAGAAAAGAAACATAAAATGATGCTGAGAAGGATAAAAGACAAAAACCAGGGGAAACAACAATTCACTCATTAATAAGAATTTATTTATTGTGATCAAAAGCATTCCAGGCATTGTATAATGAGTTAGGATTTAGAGATAAGGCAAGAAGCCCCCTACCAAATGGAATGGGTGACAAGTACAAATGGGGAAAGAATATAATATGGTAAAGAAAATATTAAGTAAAATAGCTCCTACATCAAGAGACAAATGGCTTTTAAAAAACTGGGTTGAAGTGCCATGGACTCTATGATATAGAAAAACAGGAAAAAAAACAAAAGAAACATGGTTAGAGCTAATGGAAGAAACTAAGAAAAAGAACAGTCTGTGGTAGCTTATGACTTCACCTACCACAAATACTACAATCTTCAAGTATACATAATTCTCATGGCTTTAAAGATATAAGGCACAAGTTGGAACCATCTATTTCCAACTGAGAGTCTGCATGACATCTGAGAAATGATAATCTTGCATGCGTTGGAAGAAAGATAACATAATGGTCTATGATATAACAAAGCAGCGTAGAGGACACTTAAGTCTGCCTCTGACTTCTTTCCTGATTTTCTGTCTCTTGCTGCCTGTTGGATGACTCCATGAGAAGATTGTATCACCACCAAATTTATATTTGGCCCTAAACAATTTCCCTTTTTAGACTTCCTCTTTTCTTTCAATTTTCTAGTCTTCTAACTGTGGAGTCATCTTTGAAGTTTCTTTTTACTTACTTCAGTCATTATTTTATTCCAAAAAAACTTCTTATTTCCCTAAGAAACTTTATTTCTGCCTAAGTCTACTTACAGTGCTCTCTCTCAAATTCACTTTCAGTACACTGTGTTTTCTTTCACTCAATGAAAAAGTATGAGAGAACTCCCTCACCATTCTACCTCCTACCTATAAAATTACCTTCAGTGGTACATGAAGATATATCCCATTCTTATCCAAGGCTAATTCATCTACTCTCTCTTGATCCCACTTGCCTCTGGGCACTTGTTCAGTTATTACCATTTCTTCCTCTTTCTTCAATCTGTATTCTCCATTGACACCTTCCTACCAACATACAAATATATACAACTTTATCCTGAAACCTGAAATCCTTTTCTAGGTGAAATCCAAGCTTTGAAAAAAATCTTAACACTGTACCTCTCCGTTTCCTATGTTTTCAATGACCAACCTCTTCCCATTCAATCTATTCTACAACCTACTATAAAATCTGATTTCTGTTTCCAGAATCTAGAGAAACTTCTCATTAAATCACCAATGACTTTCAAATAACAAATACAATGGGCATTTTTTAGTCCTTATTTTACTCAGCAGCATCTGATACTGTGGACTATTCCTGTTTCTTGACACTGTTTTTGTTCCTGTGCTATTATATTCTAGGTCCCTCCCTACTTCTTTTCTTTGTCCTTTTCTAATACATTTCCCTCATGTATTTTTCTTCCTTTGTCAACTGTTTAAGGTTATTGTTACCCATGTTTACATCCTTATCTTGCTCTATATACACATCCTCTGAATACTGCCACTTAAATGTCTCAAAAAGAGCTCACAATTAACATGACCATCATCATTTGCTGTCATGTCTGTCTCCACCTCTAATCATCTTCCCTTGAGAGGCATCACCATCCATCACACTAAAGTCCCAAAGCAGGAAATCATCCTAGATTTCTCCCTTTTTCTTACCATTAATCAATCACCAAAATCAATGATTCTGCTCTTTAGCATTTGCCTTCTCTCTCTGTTTTCCTTGGATTATTGCAAAAGCCATCTAATAATCCTTGGCTCTTGTCTTTAGGCTGTATCTATTTCACTGAATCCAGAGAGATCTTCATAAAATGGAATTCTAATCATGTCACCACCTATAGATTCACTAGCACTCCATTATCTCTAAAATCAAATCAAATTCCTTTACACAATGATGCTCAGCACTTCATGAGGTCTCTTAAGCTTTAATTCACCCTCCTACCCATGCTCTCACACTTCAAGTGGGCAAATTGCTTGTGCTTTAGTCTTTTATGCCATTTCTTGGCATATCTCATTTATGAAATGTCCACTAACATTGTTTACTTGGGAAACTCTTGGTTTCTCTTTAAGATTCAGTGCAAAGCAACTATAAGGCCTTCACTTAGTCCAATAGATGATTTAAGCGCTCTGTTTTTGATCACCAGCCCTTGTCCATGACTGCATTATAGTATTATTACACTGTACTTTTAACTTTGTCTTTTCCATTGGATTGTAAGTTCTTTTTGAGAAGGTAAAGTTTCTTCATAATGCTTACCCAGTGGATATTGTTCCAGGGTTTTACTCAAAGGAATAATACAAAATTACATTATTCACAGATGATATGAATGCCTACCCAAAATTCCTAAAAGAATTAAATGAAATATAATAGTGATAATAGGACTGACATATAAAACAAATACTGGTTCTTACTACCAAGAATAACCAGTTAGTAAATATTATAGAAAAATAAAATATGCTTTTCATGATAATAAAACCCATAAAACCTAGGAATGTATCTACAAGAAGTGCAAGATTCATAAAAATAATCCATACAATTTTTCTAAAGGACATAGACAATTAAATAGAGTCAACCAAATTGCCAAAGAGAGTCAACATTATAAGGATCTTATTTCTTCCCAAACCAACCAACAAACCTAACTGTATTCCAACAAAAATCCCACGAGCCAGTTAAAAAACCCCAAGTAATCTAAATTTCAACCAGAAGAATGCAGAAAACTAGTTAAGTACAGTTGACCCTTGAACAACACGAGGGTTAGGGGCACTGACCCTCCACACTGTTGAAAATCCATATATAACTTTACAGTTGGCCCTCCATATCCATGGTTCTGTACCCGCGGATTCAACCAACCACAGACTGTGTAGTACTGTACTACGTATTTAGTGAAAAAAAATAATGTATAAGAGAACTCAAGCATTTCAAATCCGTGTTGTTCAAAGGTCAACTGTATACCCTGAAAGAGAATATGAGTGACTTAATCTTACCAGACATGAAATATAATGTATTGCTGAAGTAAATATAACAGAGAGGCACAAGCATGAAAACAAATAGGTCAAACAGAAAGACAGGTAAAATAAGTGAGTCTAGGCTTCCACACATGGCAGCTTAGAAATGACTAGCCATTAGACCTGGGCTTGGTAGCTATAACCACCTTCTGAGGTATCTGCCGTGCTTGTATGTTCCCATCCTCTGGTCATAGCTAATTTTTCTAGAGTACACAGTTGCCTCTCAGTTTTCTAGGTAAAAGAATGAGAGAATGGGGAAGGACTTGCATTCCTAGGCCTAGCACAGTGCTTTATAGTTATTTATCGAATGAATGAGTAGTTGAACAAATAATTGGAAAGAGCCTATAATTAAAGGAGGAAAACAGTGAATTTAAGGTCTTACAGGTACAGCAATTCCCAATTCTGTCAAGGTCCAATCTGGCTCAAGTTGTCTGGAGATAAGTCATTAAAACCAAAGAAGTCTATTTCAGCTGAAAGAATTGAAAGATCAAGAACTAAGAGATCGAGCTGTCAGCTGTATCATCAACATAGTTCCTCAAGTTTTTAAAGAAAAATAGAAAGGATAGGTATGACTGAAGAGGCAAAATTACAAAGCTAGATGAGTTGTGTTAAGTAGAGCAACAGGATGAAGTGGAGGAAAACACTATAATGGAATAGTTTTTAATAATTGTAATCTCTCATCAAGGGAGCACTCATCAAGGGGATGGATATAGAGTTTACAGAGGAGGACGAACAGGCTGTGAGGGGAGAAATAATAACCGATGAAAAGCTGTATTTCAGCTACAATAAAGAAGACAGCCTAAAAGTAGGAGATCACAGATGGGCTCACTGCCATTTTACAGTACTAGGCACAGGCAAGGCTGGGCATTTGCCTGGTATTATCAACCAGGGCACCATATGGGTGGAAAAAGCTGTCAGTGACTCAGAGATACCATAGCTAAATGGAAAAAAATACCTAGCCTGACATGGCTGGAGACTGAAGTGGTATCCTGGAAATAACAGATGAGGCTAGAAAGCTAGGCAGGGGCTGTATAACGAGGTGCTAGTATGTAGGACGAAAAATTAAGATTTTTATCCTTTAAGCTGTCAGAAATCACCAAAAGTCATAAGCAGTTAATAACACAAAATCACTTTGGTGGCAGTAAAGAGAACATATTAGAATAAAGGGAGACTGGAAGCACAGGGCTAGTTTACAGGCTAATGCAATAATTTTGTCAAAAGATATTGAGTCTTAAATTATATTCACTCAGTCACCCAAATATTTAAGAAGCATATAATACATGCCTGGCTCTCTGCTAAGTGCTGGAGGAATCAAATGAAAAAAAAATACAGTTACTGTCCTCTTGAAGATCAGTCTGTTTAGAGAAATAACATAATGATTATAGTACACTGAAATAAATTCAACAATGGAAGCGTATACAAGATACCACAGAGAAAGGAGTACTTAATTCTGAAGAGGAGGCCCTTGAGATCTTAGTGGATTATCTGAGTTATTTATGTGGTCTTCAAAAGGAGATGACTAAGAAGTTGGAGTTCAACAGAGAAGATAATGACAATGATGATGAAGATAACGGTTGACATTTATATTGTACTTACTACATGCTGGTCAGTGTCCTAAATGCTTTACATATATTAACTGAGTTAATGCTCATAATAATCCTAAGAGGTAAGTGCTATTATTATTTACATTTTATATTAAAAAAAAAAGAAACAGGCACAGAAAGGTTAAGTCACAAGGCTAGTAAGTGGTGGAATCAGGATTTTTTACTTGGACAGTTAGGCTCCATACTGCCTCTCTTAAGTAGAGATTAAGATTTGGGACATACCATCACATAGCAGTAGCTGATGACCTGAGTGTAAATAAGGTCTGCCAAAGAAGGTATATAGTCTGAGAGGAAGTCTGAGAATGCAAGGCGATAGAAGGAAGCAATAAAAAGTTTCAAATATCTATAGAGAATTAAGTACAGTCCAAAAAGAGTCTACTGCATTTGATAATTGGATTATTACACACCAATGTTAAACAACTGAGCAAGGTGTAGAGGCACTAAAAGGGGATTAGAGATAATGGGAGGTAAAGAAGTAGAGAACACACCTTAACTACTCTTACAAAAATCTGGCTGTGAAGCAAACAAGTAGTAGGTTACAGGGAGCAGCAAGAGAGACTGTGGCTCAAAGGAGAGTTCTAGAGCCACGAACATATCTGTCATCAGAATAAAGGTACCAGGGGAGAAAGAATAGAGACTGAAACTATAAGAAAAAAAAAAGACTGATAAATTCTTGGAGAATGTGAGAAGACAGGCAACCTTAAGTGTGCAATGAGGGGCAGAAAACTTGAGAGTTCATGTGTAGTGGCCACTATCTTCTCTGTGAAACAGAAGGTGAGGTCCACCACTGAGTGATGGACCCAAGGAAAACTCAAGTTTTTGGAATAGTCATTAAAAGGAACAGGGGCATGAGCAAATCAATGATAAAAAATTTGCTGAAATGTAAAAACCCAGTGGAGACTAGAAGAAAGAAAAGCCATGTATATATACAGGGCACCAATCCGTTTGGATAAAAAATTTCTCTTGCTGTGTTTAGCAACTCAGGTACGAGAAAAGAAAAGGCAGATTTTATAATCAGTACAGGATTTGAAGTTTGCAGAATGGGTAGAACATAAAGACAAGGTGGCAAGAGAGCATGCTGGTGATCATTTTATATATAGGTCCATGGATTAGATAAGGAGGTGAAGTTAGGAGGCAGTCGAGAGCCTGGGGGAAAAAAGAAGTCAAGGAACAGGAAAGACTAAGAATAAATAGGTTTGGACTTCCCTGGTGGCGCAGTGGTTAAGACTCCGCCTGCCAATGCAGGGGACACGGGTTCGATCCCTGATCCAGGAAGATCCCACATGCCACGGAGCAACTAAGCCCATGTGCCACAACTGCTAAGCCTGTGATCTAGAGCCCACGAGCCACAACTACTGAACCCGTGTGCAACAACGACTGAAGCCCACACACCTAGAGCCCGTGCTCCGCAACAAGAGAAGCCACCGCAATGAGAAGCCCACGCACTGCAACAGAGGAGTCCCTGCTCACCGCAACTAGAGAAAGCCCACCCACAGCAACGAAGACCCAATGCAAACAAAAATAAATAAATAAATTATTAAAGGAAAAAAAAGAATAGGTTTGGTAGGAAAAGTAGACAGGTAAGAATTTACAGTAAGCTCCACGTGGGCAGAGATCATGTCTGTTTTGGTAACCCCTGTTTAGTTATAGTCGATAAACATCTACTGCCTGAATAAAAACAAGATATTGGTCAAAGTATAAGATACTGGGGTTTAAGATTTGCCTGTAATGACAAAATTGAGGGTAGGATCATTGATGTGAGGTGCTGAATAAAAATGGAAAGCAGGGTCCCTGAAGACAATATGGTCAAGATACAGTGAGGCTAAAGTAATGACAGCATTATCGATGGTATGGGTTAGCAAAGAGGAGATTCTGAAATGTGACAAAATCTATGTGAGGAACCAAAAAAAGCTGACAGATGATAGTGAAAAGGAATTGAGAAGGTAGGGCAAGACAGCTGAGACCTCAAAAGAGAAACTGTGTTTGAAGGTGGAAGACGAATGCTTTGGGAACAGCACTGAAAAGTTAGGAGAACAATTATTTTTCCCTTTCAGCCTTGAGACAAAGGATGAGAGGAAGGAAGAGGATGTAGGAGAATAAGCAGCCCCTGCCAGAGAAGTGGTGTCCTTGGGAAAGTGCCAGGTTTCAGTTAAGGCCAGGAGGGGTAGGGAACATTATGTGAGGAGGAACAGGGGCTCCAGAAGGCAGAGTGAAAAGGGGTGGGAGGAAAGCAGTGGGAGGATGAGCCAGGAGGGAAAGTACAGAGCAATATGGGAATGAGATTACGAAGATAGGAAGCCAGAAAAGCTTGTATTTTGGTCATTGCAAGAACGGTAGGGATGAGAGTCATGGAAACAATTCATGGCTGAAAGGTTTGATTCAGAACTTTGGAACAAATCAGTTTGGTACGGTGCTAGTTCAAGTGTTCTGATTTCTTATAGTTTCTTAGATATTTTCATCAGAGAAACAGCAGATTCTTACCCAGTGAGACCAGGTTTCCATAATTCTCCATCATGACATCTTTATACAGGCTTCTCTGAGCTGGATCCAGATAATCCCACTCCTCCTGGGTAAAAAACACAGCCACATCCTCAAATGTCAGCAACCCCTGAAACAGTATGATTTCTGTAGTCAGTTCTTGTCTCAAGGACAATTCTACCACTGAAAGTAGCAGAAACAATCACTTGTCAGGGCCCGGTAGGCTAGGAGGAACATGATACTAAGAGTTCCAAATGGGGCCCAATTCTGGGAACCGACAGAATTCAGACAAGCACATCAAATTAGAGGATAACTGAGCTGAATCTTTGTCCTCTGTATTGAGGAACCTAAGGATAAGGCTTTCTGATTTACTCATTATGCCCTAGTATTTGAATTTTAGTAAGCTGCCCCAAGGCCTTCCCAACTTTCCTGCACCTTATTGCCCCACTCGATTCTCTCTACAAGCACTGCCTTGAGACCCGTTTCAATTCAGATTTCTCCAAGCGTCTACTTTGGGTCCAGGCATCTCGGCAGGTGTAGGAGACACAGGGGAGGATCAAAAAAGATACCTCACCTGGAAACACTCGTAAATGAAAACGATAGTTTGGAGCATTACCAATTTTCTTTAGCTGATTTATCAAGTCACTTTTGAAAAACGGAGCCAGTGGTCAGTTTGATCGCGAACGGCGCCCCAGTGTATCAGGGGGTGCTTCACTGCACCGCGCTGGCCCTCAAGACCGCGACCCGAGAGATGGGGGGGCGGTGGCG
Source organism: Globicephala melas (assembly GCF_963455315.2). NCBI lineage: Eukaryota > Metazoa > Chordata > Mammalia > Artiodactyla > Delphinidae > Globicephala > Globicephala melas. The sequence goes on from NC_083319.1 coordinate 31,040,209, forward strand.
CGGCCTAGCTCGGGAACGGCGAGAGAACGGGGATACCCGGAGGGGCGACTTACCTTTGGCTCTGGCGGGGGGCTAGGCGAGGCCATCTCTCGGACAGAAAATCAGGGCAGGAATCCGGGGTGGCCGCACGAAAAGGAGCCTCTGGCAAGGCCTACCCGGCCGCTGAAGATTAGGCCCGAAGAAGGCGAGGCCTCCAGGCTGGATCTGGCCAGGTCCTGCCTCGGACCCCGAGCGGTCACGACCCCAGCAGCATGTCAGATGCGCTACTTGGCCGCCCCCACCCCGAAACCCCTCCCCTGCCTGGCTGCGCCGCTTTCAGGCCTCGCTAGAGCCTCCTCCCGGTTGCCAGTTCCTGCTGCTTTCAGCCAAAGAACGCTATGCTCGCCCGCCCCCGGACCAGAAGGCGTCACCCGGAACGTTCCCGGGGCGCCCCTCAACTACAACTCCCGTCATGCTACGAGAGAGCTCCTGGGTCCAGCCTCCCCCGGCAATGGCTACCGAACTACACTTCCCTGAGTGCAAAGGGTGAGGGAGCCGCTCGTGAGTCTTAACCGAGGAAAAAAGGGAACACTTGCCACTAAGCTTACATTTGATTGGCTGATCTTGCGGCGTCACAGCCGGCTGGGGGCGGAGCTCTGTCCTGAAGCTCTCATGGAACATGGCGGGTCTCTGGATGTGCGGCGTTGCCAGAAGAAGCTTCACGTGGATAGTCTCAGGGGCGCCACGCAGAGGTTTTTGGTCTCGATTCAGGTAAAGTGGAAGGTTAGACCGTGGGTCATGCTAACGGAAAGTAAGGAGAGAAACTGAGAAGGATGAACTAAGACGGGACCCTGGTCCTGCGCCACCAGGGAAGGGGCAGGAAAGTGAGTTAGGGTTCTGAGCTCAGAAGCTTCAGCGCCGGTTTCCGCGAGCGGTGGGGTCCCGTCACTTCTTTTGGCGTCAGTTTACTCATCTTAGAACCGAAATACCACCCCCTTACCCTTCCACTTCACTCGTTAATTTATTGAGTAAACCGTACTGCCGTGTGTTCCAGAGTGTAGTGTGGTGTCGGGAAACAAGTGACTCATTTGGGACTAGCAGCCCAGGAACATGAATGTGAAAAGTACTCGATGAACTAAATTCATTTGCGGGGTATATTTCTTCACAAGCAAGATTCAGAGATGAAGTGTAATCTCCTCATTTTGTTCGTTCATTGATTCACTCAGCAAATGGTTTTTAGACAGGTGTCCTGGCCCAGTATTTCTCTAAGTAGGATACAGCAGCGGAAACAAAATCCCTTCTCAAAGCGTAAGTACTCTGGGCAAGAGAAAACTGAGGCCACACAGAAAGGGAGTATTTTGCTAAAAGTCAGAAAGTAAGTTTATGACAGACCTGGATCTGGAACCCAGGCCTCTTAACTCCCCATCTACTGCTTTTCCCACAATACCATGTAAAGTTTTGTAAAGGTAAGTCTATTTGAGTCAGTGTTAGGACATCAAAATTTGTAGGAACCTTAGGGTTCCGATATATGCCCTCTTAGATTTCAAACAAAAACTCCTTCAATGCAAAAGGGTTTTTATCATCAGCTTATGCATTTATTAGCTTCCCCTCTATTTTGGTTAATATTTATTATTATCTCTCAAATCTCCTTCAAGTTTGTTTCGTTCGCTCATTCAACAAGTATTTCTAGAGTGTCTCCTATATGCTGGGCATCTAGGTGTGAGGGATACAGTTGTTAATAAGACAGACTAAATCTTTGTCTTCATAGAGCATATGTAATGGTGGAGGAAAAAATGCACAAATATAATTTCAGAAAGTGGTAAATTATGAAGAAAACTAGAGCACAGGCGTGTATCTTGGAGGTACTGCGGTTTGTTTTCAGACCACGGTAATAAAGTGAGGCTCTCAAAGCATGTTATACAAATTTTTTGGTTTCCCAGTGCACATAAAGTTATGCTTACACTGTACTGTAGTGTGTTTAATGTGCAATAGCATTATGTCTAAGAAAACAATATACATGCCTTAGTTAAAAAAAATATTGCTAAAAATGCTAACCATCATCTGAGCCTTCAGAGAGTCATAATCTTCTTGCTGGTGGAGGGTCTTGCCTTGATGTTGATGGCTGATGATAGTTCAGGGTGGTGGTTGCTGAAGGTTGGGGTGTCTTGCAATTTCTTAGTATAAGACAGCAAAGTTGGCAGCATTGATTGACTCTTCCTTGAATGATGATTTTTCTGTAGCATGCAATTCTGTTTGGTAGCATCTTACCCACAGTAGAACGTCTTTCAATATTGGAGTCAATTCTCTCAAACTCTACGCCTTCTTTATCAACTAAGTTTTTGTAACGTTCTAAATCCTTTGTTGTCTTTTCAACAATCGTCACAGTATCTTTAGCCCGAGTAGATTCCATCCCAAGAAACTATTTTCTTTGCTTATCCATAAGAAGCAACTCTTCGATGATGGGGTTTTATCATGAGATTTCAGCAATTCAGTTACATCTTTAGGGTCCACTTCTAATTCTAGTTCTCTTGCTATTTCTACTACATTTGCAATTACTTCTTCACTGATGTCTTAAACCCCTGAAAGTCATCTGTGAGGGTTAGAAACTTCCAAACTCCTGTTTATGTTGATATTTTACCTCTTCCCATGAATCACGAATATTCTTTTTTTTTTAACGAATATTCTTAACGGCTTCTAGAATGATGAATTATTTCCAGAAGGTCTTCAAATGACTTTGACCAGATCCATCAGAGGAATCGTTATCTATGGCAGCTGTAGCCTTACAGAATGTATTTCTGAAATAATAAGTCTTGAAAGTAAAAATTACTCCTTGCTCCGTGGACTGCAGAATGGATGTTGTGTTAGCACACATGAAAACAGCATTAATCTCGTACGTCTCCATCAGGGAGCTCTTGGGTGACCAGTTGCATTGTCAGTGAGCAGTAGTATTTTGAAAGGAATCTTTTTTTCTGAGCAGTAGGTCTCAACGGTGGGCTTCAAATATACAGTAAACCATGTTGTAAACAGATGTACTGTCTTCCAGGCTTTGTTGTTCCTTTTATAGAGCACAAGCAGAGTAGATTTAGCATAATTCTTAAGGGCCCTAGCATTTTCAGAATGGTAAATGAGCATTGGTTTTAACTTCAGGTCACCAGCTACATGAGTCTCTAGCAAGAGTCAGCCTGTCCTTTGAAGCTTTGAAGCCAGGCATTGACTTCTCCTCTCTAGCTATGAAAGTCCTAGATGACATTTTCTGAAAGAAGGCTGTTTTGTCTACATGGAAAATCAGTCGTTTAGTGTAGCCACCTTCATTATCTTAGCTAGATTTTCTGGATAACTTGCTGCAACTTCTACTTGCTGCTTCACCCTGCACTTTTATGTTATGGGGACAGCTTCTTTCCTTAAGCCTCATGAACCAGACTCTGCTAGTGTCAGACTTTTCTTCTGCAGCTTCCTCACCTTTCTCAGCCTTCATAGAATTGAATAGAGTTGGGGCCTTGCTCTGGATTAGGCTTTGACTTAAGGGACTATTGTGGCTGGTTTGATCTTCTATCCAGACTTCTAAAACTTTCTCCACATCAGCAATAAGGCTGTTTTGCTTTTTAACATTTGTGTGTTCACTAGAGTAACACTTTTAATTTCCTTCAAGAACTTTTTCATTGCATTCACAATTTGGCTAACTGTTTGGCCAAGAGGCCTAGCTTTCAGCCTATCTTGGCTTTCAACATGCCTTCCTCACTCAGCTTAATCATTCTAGCTTTTGATTTAAAGTAAAAGATGTGCAACTATTCCTTTCACTTGGACACTTATAGGCTGATGAAGCGTTACTAATTGGCGTAATTTCAGTATTGTTGTGACTCAGAATAGGGAGGTCAAGGAGAGGGAGAGAGACCAGGTAACAACCAGTTGGTGGAGCAGTCAGGACACACACAACATTTATCAATCAAGTTTGTTGTCTGTATCAGCATGGTTTGTGACACCCCAAAACAGTCACAATAGTAAGTCAAAGATCATTGGTCATCACCATAACAAATATAATAACAACAAAAAAGTTTGAAGTATTGCATGAATTCCCAAAATGTGACAGACACGAAGTGAGCAAATGCTGTTGGAAAAATGGCGCCTGTAGACTTGATTGATGCAGGGTTGCCACAGACCTTAAGCTTTTAAAAAAACACAATATTTGCAAAGTGCAATAAGATGAGGTATGCGGTATAAGAGATTACTGAGATGAAAGGAATAGATTACGTTTCATTATGATGAGATGTGACTGGAGTAGTTTGAGGAGAAAATGGGAGGTGAGGAAGTAGTGACTATAAGCATAGTCAACTCTTTTGGGAAGTTTTGTTATAAAGGAAGCTGGAGTGGAACATGCAATCTGGGGAGAATTTCCTTTAAAGATGGGAGATCCTACAGCATATTTGTGTGTCATGGGGATACTCTAGTAGATAGGGAGAAATTGGTAAAGAATTGATGCAGAAAGAGGGATAAATAGCTGGAAGAGTCTTTGAGTAGGCACAGAGGAATAGTGTTACAAACGATTTTCTTGACTAGACATTGTTCATTTCTGGTACCCTCCAATTTCTGTAGGGATGATCAATCCCAATCAGATGCCAACTCCATAGAAGACAGGAGTTAGTTTATGAACATATAAGCACTGAAATAATGTGTCAAGACAGATTCCTTCACATTGGCCCATGTACTCAGTACTAGTTACACAAGCAGTTTTAAAGGACCCCAAAATCAATAAACAGATCTCTGTTTTCAGGAGTTTATAATCTGGCACAGTGGTTCTTAACTGGGGACAGTTTTGCCCACCAGGGGACATTTGACCATGTCTTTTGGTTATTATGACTGGAGGACAGGAATGCTACTGGCATTTAGTGGGTAGAGGCCAGGGATGCTGCTGAGCAACTGCAGTGAACAGAATAGCTTCCCACAACAAAGAATTGTCCAAAATGTCAATAATGTTTGGGCTGAGAAACCCTGATCTAGTAAGAGAAGTAGAATGTAAATAAAATTAAAACTCAGGTATGATGCAGTATGCTCTGAGAGCAATATATAGTGCTCTGATATATGTGGAATCTTAAAAAAAAAAGGATACAGATGAACTTACTTACAAAGCAGAAATAGACCTACAGACATAGAAAACAAACTTATGGTTACCAAAGGGGAAAGTGAGGGAGAGGGATAAATTAGGAGGTTGGGATTAACATATACACACTACTATATATAAAATAGGTAACTAACAAGGATGTAATGTATAGCACAGGGAATTCTATTTTGTAACAACCTATAAGGAAAAGAATCTGAAAGAGAATATATATATAAAACAATCACTGTACTGTACACTTGAAACTAACATGACGTTGTAAATCAATCATACTTCAATTTAAAAAAAGTACTATGAGAGACCAGAGAAGCTTACAGTTATACTTGATTGGGGAACTCGAGTAAAGCTTGCGAGAGAAGAGTGATGTCCCAGGACTTAAAGGATAAATAAGATTTCTATAAGTGGAGATGAAAGATAGTTATTTCAGATAGGATATAACTTGAGCTAACATGTGATATCAGGAAAGTGGGAAACAGAATGTAGTTTAGTTTGGGTAAGGCATAGAATGTATATAGGAGATTAGTGGGAGATGAGGTTAGAGAGGTAGATTGGGTTTGGATCTGGGAGGACGGGAAATCCCAGAGGATTTACCTTCTTCACCCATTCTTGGGAATTCTTATAGCATGTAAAATTTGAAATTAGTTTTTGTTTTCTCTTTGTGGCAGTTTAGTTCAACTATAAACTTCCAAGGGCAGGGGCCTATCTGACTCTTCTCTCAACACTGCCCAGAAGAGTAGTAAGTGTGCAGTATATTGCTTTAGATTGATGGGCAAAATTAGGTCTTCTGTTGGTCAGCTTCTTTAATGCAGTGAACTAAAGATTCACGTATTTGTTTTTGATCATTCCAGAAAAGAGAAACAGCCAGTGGTGGCTGAGACAGTAGAAGAGGTGAAGAAAGAACCTATTCTGGTGTGTCCACCCTTACGAAGCCGAACATACATACCACCCGAAGATCTCCACAGTCGTTTGGAATCTCATGTCAAAGAAGTTTTTGGTTCATCTGTTCCTAACAATTGGCAGGACATCTCCCTGGAAGATGTTCATCTGAAGTTCAGCTTCTTGGCACGTTTAGCTGATGACTTGGGCCATGCAGTGCCTAACTCCAGGCTTCACCAGATGTGCAGGGTCAGAGATGTTCTTGATTTCTATAATGTGCCTGTTCAGGATAGATCTAAATTTGACGAACTTATTGCCAGTAATCTGCCTCCCAATTTAAAAATCACTTGGGGTTACTGAGCAGTTTAAAGGAGGAACACGTTGAAATAATTTTTTTTCCACCTGAGAAGGGGGCTGCTTATCAGACATTTTGATACTTTACCATGTGAAATGCTGTCAGAACTGGTCTGTAAATCCACTTTTTCCTGTGGAAGGATGTATTGTCTCCCTTTTTTTTAATCATCATGAATCGACAAATATTTTCTTTTCACATTTGCTGAAACTTTTTTTTAATGGAACCAGGTCATTAATAATTTATGAAAATATATATTACATAACAAGTAAGGTAACATTTATAAAAGAAACAAATCTGTGTCGTGTATTATGAAAGTTGTTTCAGTATTCACTTTACTGTATAAGTAGAAATAGTAGGAAATAATACTGTTCAATCTAGATTAATCTCTTGGAATTAAAGTAGATTTCTTAAAGTGTGTTTGTAATTTTTTAATGTGAAATTTGCTTTTCTGCCTTGTCATTTTCTTAATTTAAGTATTATAAATGAAAAAGTTGGAATATGTGTTATTTTGGTAAAAGAACAGATTCTATACCTAAATGAATATTCTCTTCAAAGGAGATGATGTTTATTTCAAACTCTTTTTCTTTTCTGTAACTTTTAAAAAGTGGCCTTGAGTACTTATGAGTATCCACTAGGGTGATAAGTCTGCAGACTTTCATGTACCTAATTTGTGGAAATTACTCAAGTAGTGAGCTAACCAGATGATTCTGAATGATAAAAAATGAGAAAGTGATAAAATTAGGAATTATTCTTTTTCAGACTTTAGATATGGCTAGAGAGTAATGACACAAGAAGAAGGAATTGCTTATATTTTATCTTGACTACAGATAATTCTGAAAGAAAAGTGATAGGTTTTAAACAAAGGAAATTGTATTTATTTTCTTTTCTAGGGTGACTCCTTTGAAGAGGGAAGAAATTAGTTGGATATATAAATTCTGGTATGTTTATTAGAAAAATAAGTTACAGTATGGTCATGCCCTATAAATGTCATCAGTGGACAATTAGATTTTCAATAACCTCTACATTGAAGATCTTCAGAAGTACCTGGAATGTCAAAGTGTTTGGAGCCCTGGAACTTAAACATTAGAGCTGTTTATCCCTTCTGCTTCTATGTGAAATGGGTTCAGCGTGGAAACATTTGAATTTTATATACAGGATTTGATTATCTCGTTTCCCACACAACTTTTACTTCTAATCTGGAGACACAGAAAAATGTGCAAAGGGCAAGGTGGAAGTAAGAGATGGTGAGGGCAGTGTGCAAAAGCACTTGGTTTCATGTGGAGAGCTGCAAAGCCAGCATTCATGTAAATGTTAGGGCCAAAGAAATTACTCCTTCATAACCTGGAGCAGTTTCTCAAAATTTAATGTGCTTATGAATCACTTGGGATCTTTTTTAAATGCAGATTCTGATTCTGTAGGTCAAAAGTGGGTCCTGAAATTGTCTATAAAGCCCCTAGGTTATTCTGATGATGTTTTGAGTACCATGACCCTAGAAGCTAGTATTGAGGTGGGAGACAAGTACTGCCCCCTGCAACCGCAGTCCTGGAACGTTTAGCTGGTAGGGAAGGTAAACTGCACATTCATCAATAACTCTAGAGGGCATCACTGGTTTACAGCCCAATATAATATATCAGAATAATGACCTATAGTTTTCCTGGAAAGATTAAATTAGGTTTGCTAACTTGTTTCCTGAGATAACTAAAAACATATAAAAGGTTTACTTTTTAAAAAATTAAATGATTACTATATAAAAGTGTTAGCAGTTTTACTCTGTTGGGCCGTTGAACTCAGTGTGTATGCTTACATAAAAACTAATAAAATAGAGATTCAGGTTAGTAGAATGGATGGTCTTACACAAACAGTGCTAAATAACAAAGATTCAACTGATTAATTAGAAGATTCTAATTGGCTTTATTAAATGATTCATGAATCAGGCAGCATCCCCTCCAGCGACAGAGAGCTGCTCTGTTGAGCTTCAGAAAAGGAAAGGTTTTTAAAGGCAGAGAGGAAGCAGAGAAAAGGAAATTACTAGCAAAAATGCATTGTTTTAGGCAAGATCACCCTCTTTAAGGGGAATGGATAGGGTCTATCTGGATTACCTCCTAGCGCTGACCAGGAAATTCCAGATTGGCTGATTAAAGGTCACACTCCTGGGGAAGGTCGAGTCTATGATGAGGTTAGATATTGTCTGGGTTTGCTGCCCTGTGGCTTAGCACAAATGACTTCATTTTGGGTTTGTCTCCTTTTTAACAACAGTATATATTTCAAGCAGCATAAAAGAAACTTCTCCCTCTCTTCTTTTTAATTTTAACATGTCATTTATAAAAGTAGCACTTTTTTTTAGAAAATTGGGAAAGAGAAAAAATACCTTTTCCATCCACCAGATAATCACCTAACATTCTTGTATATTAACAAGTGAAAAAAACCTTTTTTCCTGTATTTTAAAATTTGCTATGACATCCTGTCCTGTGACCACTTCACACCATGAGTATTTCTATTCATCTTTAAATAGTCTTAAGAATAATAGATTTGATTAATAGCATATTATTCCATAAATGCATGTTACATAATTATTCAACCAATATTCTATTACTGGATTTTAAATTGTTGCCAGTTTTTTGCTTTTATGTTATTTTTTAATTTGGCTTTTCTAGTTTTTTGAGTGTGTGCCATAAAACGCCTTCCTACTCAGAAGTCATTCCACTTTGTCTTTTTTTAAAAATTAATTTTTTTTCTTGTTACACTTGTTTTTAATTACACACATACAACGTACAAGTTAATTGTAGAAACATTAGAAAACACAGATAACCAGAATTTAAAAAAACTTTCACATGGTGATGATAATTATTGACACCTAAAATATGTATTTTTACAAAAGTGGTTTTGTATAATACAATACATATTGGTTTATTACTTCTCTCTTAAAATATGTATGTGTTTTGTTAATATTTCTCCAGAGTCATTTTGAATTACTGCTTGATTCTTCATTGAAAGATACACGCTATTTAATTCATCCTGAACATACAGATTGGTTCTATGTTTTGCACATATAAACAATACTCCAGTGAACCCCACCTTGTACATATACTTTTTTTTTTAACATCTTTATTGGAGTATAATTGCTTTACAATGGTGTGTTAGTTTCTGCTTTATAACAAAGTGAATCAGTTATATGTATGTTCCCATATCTCTTCCCTCTTCCGTCTCCCTCCCTCCCACCCTCCTTATCCCACCCCTCTAGGTGGTCACAAAGCACTGAGCTGATCTCCTTGTGCTATGCAGCTGCTTCCCACTAGCTATCTATTTTACATTTGGTAGTGTATATATGTCCATGCCACTCTCTCACTTTGTCACAGCTTACCCTTTCCACTCCTCATATCTTCAAGTACATTCTCCAGTAGATCTGTGTTTTTATTCCCGTCTTGCCTGTAGGTTCTTCATGACTTTTTTTTTTTTTTTTAAGATTCCATATATATGTGTTAGCATACGGTATTTGTTTTTCTGACTTCACTCTGTATGATAGACTCTAGGTCCATCCATCTCACTACAGATAACTCAATTTCATTTCTTTTTATGGCTGAGTAATATTCCATTGTATATATGTGCCACATCTTTATCCATTCATCTGTTGATGGACACTTAGGTTGCTTCCATGTCCTGGCTATTGTAAATAGAGCTGCAGTGAACATTTTGGTACATGACTTTTTTGAATTACAGTTTTCTCAGAGTATATGCCCAGTAGTGAGATTGCTGTGTCATATGGCAGTTCTATTTTTAGTTTTTTAAGGAACCTCCATACTGTTCTCCTTAGTGGCTGTATCAATTTACATTCCCACTAACAGTGCAAGAGGGTTCCCTTTCCTCCACACCCTCTCCAGCATTTATTGTTTGTAGATTTTTTGATGATGGCTATTCTGACCGGTGTGAGATGATATCTCATTGTAGTTTTGATTTGCATTTCTCTAATGATTAATGATGTTGAGCATTCTTTCATGTGTTTGTTGGCAGACTGTATATCTTCTTTGGAGAAATGTCTATTTAGGTCTTCTGCCCATTTTTGAGTTGGGTTCTTTGTTTTCTTGATATTGAGCTTCATGAGCTGCTTGTAAATTTTGGAGATTAATCCTTTGTCACTTGCTTCATTTGCAAATATTTTCTCTCATTCTGAGGGTTGTCTTTTTATCTTGTTTATGGTTTCCTTTGCTGTGCAAAAGCTTTGGAGTTTCATTAGGTCCCATTTGTTTATTTTTCTTTCCATTTCTCTAGGAGGTGGGTAAAAAAGGATCTTGCTGTGGTTTATGTCACAGAGTGTTCTGCCTATGTTTTCCTCTAAGAGTTTGATAGTGTCTGGCCTTACATATAGGTCTTTAATCCATTTTGAGTTTATTTTTATGTACGGTGTTAGGGAGTGTTCTAATTTCATACTTTTACATGTACCTGTCCAGTTTTAGCAGCACCACTTATTGAAGAGGCTGTCTTTTCTGCACTGTATATTCTTGCCTCCTTTATCAAAGATAAGGGGACCATATATGCGTGGGTTTCTCTCTGGGCTTTCTATCCTGTTCCATTGATCTATATTTCTGTTTTTGTGCCACTACCATACTGTCTTGATTACTGTAGCTTTGTAGTATAGTCTGAAGTCAGGGAGCCTGATTCCTCCAGCTCCATTTTTCTTTCTCAAGATTCTTTTGGCTATTTGGGCGCCTTTTGTGTTTCCGTACAAATGGTGAAATTTTTTGTTCTAGTTCTGTGAAAAATGCCAGTGGTAGTTTTATAGGGATTGCATTGAATCTGTAGATTGCTTTGGATAGTAGAGTCATTTTTACAATGTTGATTATTCCAATTCAAGAACATGGTATATCTCTCCATCTGTTTGTATCATCCTTAATTTCTTTCATCAGTGTCTTATAATTTTCTGCATACAAGTCTTTTGTCTCCTTAGGTAGGTTTATTCCTAGATATTTTATACTCTTTGATGCAATGGTAAATGGGAGTGTTAATTTCACTTTCAGATTTTTCATCATTAGTGTATAGGAATGCTAGAGATTTCTGTGCATTAATTTTGTATCCTGCTACTTTACCAAATTCATTGATTAGCTCTAGTAGTTTTCTGGTAGCACCTTTAGGATTCTCTATGAATAGTGTCATGTCATGCACAAACAGTGACACCTTTACTTCTTTTCCAATTTGGATTCCTTTTATTTATTTTCCTTCTCTGATTGCTGTGGCTAAAACTTCCAAAACTATGTTGAATAATAGTGGTGAGAGTGGGCAGCCTTGTCTTGTTCCTGATCTTAGTGGAAATGGTTTCAGTTTTTCACCATTGAGGACCATGTTGGCTGTGGGTTTGTCATATATGGCCTTTATTATGTTGAGGAAAGTTCCCTCTATGCCTGCTTTCTGGAGGGTTTTAATCATAAATGGGTGTTGAATTTTGTCTAAAGCTTTCTCTGCATCTATTGAGATGATCATATGGTTTTTCTCCTTCAGTTTGTTAATATGGTGTATCACATTGATTGATTTGCATATATTGAAGAATCCTTGCATTCCTGGCATAAACCCCACTTGATCATGGTGTATGATCCTTTTAATGTGCTGTTGGATTCTGTTTGCTAGTATTTTGTTGAGGATTTTTGCATCTATGTTCATCAGTGATATTGGCCTGTAGTTTTCTTTCTTTGTGACATCTTTGTCTGGTTTTGGTATCAGGGTGATGGTGGCCTCGTAGAATGAGTTTGGGAGTGTTCCTCCCTCTGCTGTATTTTGGAACAGTGAGAAGAATAGGTGTTAGCTCTTCTCTAAATGTTTGATAAAATTCGCTTGTGAAGCCATCTGGTCCTGGGCTTTTGTTTGTTGGAAGATTTTTAATCACAGTTTCAATGTGAGTGCTTGTGATTGGTCTGTTCATATTTTCTATTTCTTCCTCGTTTAGTCTCAGAAGATTGTGCATTTCTAAGATTTTGTCCATTTCTTCCAGGTTGTCCATTTTATTGGCATAGAGTTGCTTGTAGTAATCTCTCATGATCCTTTGTATTTTTGCAATGTCAGTTGTTACTTCTCCTTTTTCACTTCTACTTCTTTTGATTTGAATCTTCCCCTTTTTTTCTTGATGAGTCTGGCTAGTGGTTTATCAATTTTGTTTATCTTCTCAAAGAACCAGCTTTTAGTTTTATTGATCTTTGCTATTGTTTCCTTCATTTCTTTTTCATTTATTTCTGATCTGATCTTTATCATTTCCTTGTTTCTGCTAACTTTGGGGGTTTTTTGTTCTTCTTTCTCTGATTGCTTTAGGTGTAAGGTTAGATTGTTTATTTGAGATGTTTCTTGTTTCTTAAGGTAGGATTGTATTGCTATAAACTTCCCTCTTAGAACTGCTTTTGCTGCCTCTCATAGGTTTTGGGTTATCGTGTTTTCATTGTCATTTGTTTCTAGGTATTTTTTGATTTCCTCTTTGATTTCTTCAGTGATCTGTTAGTTATTAAGTAGTGTATTGTTTAGCCTCCATGTGTTTGTATTTTTTACAGTTTTTTTGCTGTAATTGATACCTAGTCTCGTAGTGTTGTGGTCGGAAAAGATACGTGATACGATTTCAGTTTTCTTAAAATTACCAAGGCTTGATTTGTGACCCAAGATATGATCTATCCTGGAGAATGTTCCATGAGCACTTGAGAAGAATGTGTATTCTGTTGTTTTTGGATGGAATGTCATATAAATATCAATTAAGTCCATCTTGTTTAATGTATCATTTAAAGCTTGTGTTTCCTTATTTATTTTCATTTTGGTTGATCTGTCCATTGGTGGAAGTGGGGTGTTAGAGTCCCCTACTATGATTGTGATACTGTCGATTTCCCCTTTTATGGCTTTTAGTATTTGCCATATATATTGAGGTGCTCCTATGTTGGGTGCATAAATATTTACAATTGTTATCTCTTCTTCTTGGATCGATCTGTTGATCATTATGTAGTGTCCTTGTTTGTCTCTTGTAATAGTCTTTATTTTAAAGTCTATTTTGTCTGATATGAGAATTGCTACTCCAGCTTTCTTTTGATTTCCATTTACATGGAATATCTTTTTCCATCCCCTCACTTTCAGTCTGTGTGTGTGTCCCTAGGTCTGAAGTTGGTCTCTGGTAGACAGCATATATACGGGTCTTGTTTTTGTATCCTTTCAGCCAGTCTGTCTTTTCGTTGGACCATTTAATTCATTTACATTTAAGGTAATTATTGATATGTATGTTCCTATTCCCATTTTCTTAATTGTAGGTCTTTTCCTTCTCTTGTGTTTCCTTCCTAGAGAAGTTCCTTTAGCATTTGTTGTAAAGCTGGTTTGGTGGTGCTGAATTCTCCTACCTTTTGCTTGTCTGTAAATGTTTTAATTTCTCCAACAAATCTGAATGAGATCCTGCTGGGTAGGGTAATCTTGGTTGTAGGTTTTTCCCCTTCATCACTTTAAATATGTCCTGCCACTCCCTTGTGGCTTGCAGAGTTTCTGCTGAAAGATCAGCTTTTAACCTTATGGGGATTCCCTTGTGTGTTATTTGTTGTTTTTCCCTTGCTACTTTTAATATGTTTTCTTTGTATTTAATTTTTGATAGTTTGATTAATATGTGCCTTGGTTTGTTTCTCCTTGGATTTATCCTGTATGGGACTCTCTGTGCTTCCTGGACTTGATTAACTATTTTCTTTCCCATATTAGGGAAGTTTTCAACTATAATCTCTTCAAATATTTTCTCAGCCCCTTTCTTTTTCTCTTCTTCTTCTGGGACCCCTATAATGCGAATGTTGGTGCATTTAATGTAGTCCCAGAGGTCTCTGAGACTCTCCTCAATTCTTTTCATTCTTTTTTCTTTATTCTGCTCTGCAGTAGTTATTTCCACTATTTTATCTTCCAGGTCACTTCTCCATTCTTCTGCCTCAGTTATTCTGCTATTGATCCCTTCTAGAGAATTTTTAATTTCATTTATTGTGTTGTTCATCACTGTTTCCTCTTTAGTTCTTCTAGGTCCTCGTTGAACGTTTCTTGTATTTGTTTTATTCTATTTCCAGGATTTTGGATCATCTATACTATCGTTATTCAGAATTCTTTTTCAGGTAGACTGCCTATTTCCTCTTCATTTGTTAGGTTTGGTGGGTTTTTACCTTGCTCCTTCATCTGCTGTGTGTTTTTTGTCTTCTCATTTTGCTTAACTTACTGTGTTTGGGGTCTCCTTTTTGCAGGCTGCAGGTTTGTAGTTCCTGTTATTTTTGGTGTCTGTCCCCAGTGGGTAAGGTTGGTTTAGTGTGTTGTGTAGGCTTCCTGGTGCAGGGGACTAGTGCCTGTGTTCTGGTGGATGAGGCTGGATCTTGTTTTTCTGTTGTGCAGGTCCACGTCTGTTGGTGTGTTTTGGGGTGTCTGTGGCCTTATTATGATTTTAGGCAGCCTCTGTGCTAATGGATGGGATTGTGTTCCTGTCTTGCTAGTTGTTTGGCATAGGGTGTCCAGCACTGTAGCTTGCTGGTCATTGAGTGAAGCTGGGTCTTGACGTTGCGATGGAGATCTCTGGGAGATTTTCGCCGTTTGATAGTACGTGGAGCTGGGAGGTCTGTTGTGGGTCAGTGTCGTGAGCTTGGCTCTGCCACCTCAGAGGCACAGCCCTGATGCCTGGCTGGAGCACCAAGATCCTTTCATCCACACGGCTCAGAATAAAAGGGAGAAAAGAAAGAAGATAAAATAAAGTAAAATAAAATAAAGTTATTAAAATAAATATTAAGAAAAAATTTTCTTAAAGTAAACAAAACAAAACAAAAAAACGGACAGACAGAACCCTAGGACAAATGGTAAAAGCAAAGCTATACAGACAAAATGACACAGAGAAGCATACAGATACACACTAAGAAAAGGAGAAAAATTGAAAATATATATATATCTTTGCTGCCAAAGTCCACCTCCTCAATTTGGGATGGTTCGTTGTCTATTCAGGTATGCCACAGATGCAGAGTACATCAAGTTGATTGTGGAGATTTAATCCGCTGCTCCTGAGGGTGCTGGGAGAAATTTCTCTTTCTAATCCGCTGCTCCTGAGGCTGCTGGGAGAGATTTCCCTTTCTCTTCTTTGTTCGCACAGCTCCTGGGGTTCAGCTTTGGACTTGGCCCCGCCTCTGAGTGTAGGTCGCCTACGGGCGTCTGATCTTCGCTCAGACAGGACGGGGTTAAAGGAGCAGCCGATTCGGAGGCTCTGGCTTACTCAGGCCTGGGGAAGGGAGGGGTCCGGATATGGGGCGAGCCTGCGGTGGCAGAGGCTGGCATGATGTTGCACCAGCCTGAGGCGTGCCGTGTGTTCTCCTGGAGAAGTTGTCCCTGGATCACGGGACCCTGGCAGTGGCGGGCTGCATAGGCTCCCGGGAGGGGGGTCTGGATTGTGATCTGTGCTTGCGCACAGGCTTCTTGGTGGCGGCAGCAGCACCCTTAGCGTCTCATGCCCGTCTCTGGTGTCCGCTCTGATAGCCACGGCTCGCGCCTGTCTCTGGAGCTCCTTTAAGCAGTGCTCTGAATCCCGTCTCCTGGTGCATCGGGAACAAAGAGGCAAGGAAAAGTCTGTTTCCTCTTTGGCAGCACCCGACTTTTTCTGGACTCCCTCCCAGCTAGCTGTGGCGCAGTTGCCTCTTCAGGCTGTGTTCACGCAGCCAACCCCAGTCCTCTCCCTGGGATCTGACCTCCTAAGCCGGAGCCTCAGCTCCCAGCCCCCACCCGTCCCGGCAGGTGAGCAGACTAGCCTCTCGGGCTGGTGAGTGCTGGTCGGCACAGATCCTCTGTGCGGGAATCTCTGCACTCTGCCTTTCACACCCCTGTTGCTGTGCTCTCCTCCGTGGCTCCGAAGCTCCCCACTCCGCCACCCGCAGTCTCCGCCCGTGAAGGGGCTTCCTAGTGTGTGGAAACCTTTCCTCCTTCACAGCTCCCTCCCACTGGTGCAGGTCCCGTCGCTATTCCTTTGTCTCTGTTTTTTCTTTTTTCTCTTCCCCTACCCAGGTACGTGGGGAGTTTCTTGCCTTTTGGGAGGTCTGAGGTCTTCTGCCAGCGTTCAGTAGGTGTTCTGTAGGAGCTGTTCCACACGTAGATGTATTTCTGATGTTTTTGTGGGGAGGAAGTTGATCTCTGCGTCTTACTCTTCCACCGTCTTGAAGCTCCTCCCACTGTAAATGTCTTGACCCTAAACCTAGGAATGGCCAACTTAGTCCTGCTTCTTTGATTTGTAATCCCATTACTATGTGTTTTGTATATCCTACAGTATAAAGTGACAAGTACCTTTAACTCAATCATATCTGCATGCATGAAATAAATCTTATCTACAATTACTTTCATTTTAATTAGGTTGTTTCACAGTGCAAAGGTCCTAAAGGTTTTACTTGAATGGTTTATGAATTCAGAAGTAGTCAGTAAAGTTAACTTCTGATTCCATAGAATTCCAGTGTTAATCTTAGTTGTACAGGAGCAGACTGCAGCTGCCATCAAATTTCTGCTTCCTTCTATCATGGAATATCAAGTTCTAAATATTTAACACTGATGCAACACTAATAATACACTATTCATATTCATATTTCAACAATGTCCCAGTAATGAGCTCCATAGCAATTTCACCCCCTGATCCAGGATCTATTCCTGGTTCATGCTTTACATTTTGTTATCATGTCTACTTAATCTTTACTTGAAACAATTTTTCAGTAAATTTTATTTTGTAAGGAATGTATTCATGTCATCTAAGTTGTCAGATTAGTTGGCATAAAGTTGTTATAATCTCATTTTCCTATTAATGTCTGCTGTGATCTGCAATGATAAGCCATCTTTCATTTTTGGTATTTGTTATTTGTATTGTCTCTTGTTTTTAATTTGACCAGTCTAGCTTGAAGTTGAACCAATTTTTGTCTTTGTTAATTTTTTTCTATTGTTTATTTCATTGGTATGTGCTGTTATTAGTTCCTTCTACTTACTTTGAGTTTACTTTCTTCTTTTCCTAGCTTCTTAAGGTAAAGCCTTAGGCCATTTAAGACCTGCTTTCCTAATATAACTATTAAAATAATAAACTTCCCTTTTTAGCTTTAACTTTATCCTCAAATTTTTTATATTGTACTTCTATTATTATTCAGTTTGAAGTATTTTCTATTTCTGATGTTGTTTCTTCCTTGACCCACGAATTATTAGAAGTGTGTTTAATTTTCAAACATTTGGGGATTTTCTAGATATCCTATTGTTATTAATTTCTAATTTAATTCCATTGTGGTAAAAGAAAATCTACGATTTCAATATTTTTACATTTACTAAGATTAATTTTATGACACAGTTTATGGCCTGTCTTGCTGAACATACCTTGTGCACTTGAAGTTGTGGGGTTTAGTGTTATACAAATAGCAATTAGGTCAAGGTTACAGATAGTGTTGTTGAAATCTATGACTTTACTGATTTTAGTTAAGTTGTTTTATCCATTGCTGAGAGAGGGATGTTAAAATCTCCAACCATGATTATGGAATTGTCTATTCCTACCTTTAAATATGTCAAATTTTGCTCCATATATTTTGAAATTCTTTATTAGGATTTATGATTTTTATGATCTTGTCTCACTACCTTTTATCTCGGATAGTACTCTTGGTCTTGAAATCTACTTTATTGACATTACTATAGCTACTTTGGGTTTCTTTTGCTTACTGTTTCATAGTATGTTATTTTTCCTCCATTTACTTGCAGTCTGTCAATGTGAACTACACTAATAATTTTTAACCACAATCCTGAAGCTTGGTAATCCCTTCCTTGCTTTTGTTTGAAGAATTACTCTAAAAGTATGCTCTATAGTTTTACGTTAGCACGTATAAATTTATAAGATTCATTTATGTATATTTATTTATGTGTATTCATTTATGACTGGCATCTAACACTCAGTATTAAGTTTGTTGAGATTCATCCAGGTTCTTACATGTAGCTGTGACTCATTTATTTTTATTGCTTTATAGTATGCCACTGTATATGCCAAAATTTATTCATTCATTTTATTGTTAATAGATATTTAGTTTCCTTTTTTAATATCTTGAAAAATGCTGCTATAGATATTTTTGTACATATTTCTCGATGCACTTATGCACACATTTCTTTTGGGTATATCCCTAGAAATGAAATTGCAGATTCAAAAGTTATTTGTATTGTCACATTTAGTAGATAGTGCCAAAATGCTTTCTAAAGTGGTTGCACCCATTTACATTCCTCTAGTAGAGTTCGAGTCTTGGTGATCCACTTCCTAACCCACCCTTCTTGTTTTCAGAGTTTTTAATTTTTGCCAATCTTGTAGGTCTAAACATATCCCATGATTTTAATTTGCATTTTTCTGATGACTAATGAGGTTAAGCCTTTTTTTCCACATGCTTATACTGTGTTTCCTCTTCTGTAAAGTTCCTGTGTAAGTCTTTTTCTTACATTCAACTGAGATTTTTATAAATTGATTTTTTAAGGAATTCTTTATGTATTCTCTTTAATAATTCTTCATCAGTTTTATGTGTAGCATAAGTCTATTGCAAGTTAGTGGCTTGAGCTTGAAAGTTTTTTATAGAGTATTTGGCTGATCAGCAGTCCTTAAAACTAAGGAAGTTAAATTTACTAATAGTTTCCTTAAGTTTGTAATTTTGAAATGCTTTGTCCATCACCTCAAATAAATAAGGGCTCATAGTTTTATGGAGATAGTGCTTTTATTTTCTTGTCATGAAAAATCCCACTAATGCTCCATTCTATAGCTAGTTCAAGGACCCCTGTTTATTTGTTGAGAGGGGAAGGGAATTGGTGGGAGATTTGGTGTTGGCCAAATTCTGAAAGTAGAAATTGTGCCCAAGAAAAAGTATTTTGTCGGTTACTGTGACCACATTTGTAGTTCTTGGCTAGTTCAGAACCCTTTGGTAGCAGGTCAAAGCCCTTGACTTCTTCTTTATTTGTAGAGGAAAGATATGCCCAATAGAGGTCAAATTTGTTAATTAAAATAATTAATAATATATGTGGGCAAATGTAAGGGCTATTCCTAAGAGGGGAAGATTTAGAGAGCATAGAGAAGGAAAAGAGAGAAAAATGGAGGGGACTGGAGTCTATAAGTTTTAAAAGTTAATAGGAAACTAGAGCAAGAAGTGGGCAGTAATCTGTTATTTCACTTATATTAGCTTGGTTAAACTCAAAAGACATATTTGAGATTTTGACCAGGACAGCTCTAGGTAGTGCCATTCTTCCTTTTACTGCTAGAAAAAAGGGCTCAAGAAGAAAAAGTCAGGTACTTTGTCTTGTAATCAGGGCTGTCTCTTCTGGTCTGATTGGAGGTGGGTTAAAATCAGCTCTTGAATGAGAAGTAAATCTGATTTTTAACTCCAATGTTTGAAATTTAGCAGTTCATGAGGACAGATAGTCTTTTTACTCATTTTATAATCTCAGAGAGCTGTGGAGTTCCAAGAGTGTTTAGATAAGGGTATATCTTTTCAGTTGAATTTTGTTTAGAAAGGATATCAGTAGAGACTTGTGATTATGAAGACATCAAGCCAGAAATTATATTTCTGAGGGAAAATGAAAGGCTATCTGAAATTATTAACTTTTCTTTATTCTATATCCCCCATTCCCATTTATATTTCTCTCTTATTTTAAAGACTGTTTCCTAGAATATTACAGAAGAAACTCTCTTAGCTGAATTGTGGTCCTATTTTTATTTTGTTTGAAGGATGATTTTCTTTTAATGTGAGACTAATGATACATTAGAATTACATTCTGTGAAAATATTTCTTGAAGGTTGATCACATGTCATATTTATGCAATTCAGGAATGAAGGAAAAAGTGATAACATTTGAAAAGAAGTATAAATTGAACTAAAGTTAATGACTTTTCCATTTCTTTCTGTATGGATACACTGGTTGATTCATGTGATACTTAAAGAGAAGCTTAACTGATAATGTGTGGAAGGAATACTACATCTTTAGATTTATTTAGGGCAAAGACTAATTTCCTAGTGATTATCACATATAGACCCTTGATAAATTCTTGTTGAACTTCTAATCAATTACAACTCAGAGCTGGAGATATGAATTCCGTTCCTGACTCTGCCATGTATTTCTGTGTGACCTTAAGTACTCAATTTCTTGAATATTTTTACAAGTAAAATATTGTACTTTGGGGCTATATAATCACTTGTTTTTAGGCTTTTCAGAGAACAGTGTCTTATTCACCATCAAATTCCGATTCTCAGTGCTTCTCTCTCTCTAGGCTGATTCTCAGCATGTATTCATGCCTCATCTCATATCTACCTCTCTCTCTCTCTCTCTCTCTCTCAATACACAGACATACACACTCATTAAAAACAAAATACAAAGGCATTGCCTTCCCCTACCTGCATTTGTGGTTAGTGCACAGGCCTGACTCACAACATCCGAAACTTGGATTCAGATTCAGCTTTACCTCTCCACGTGGCAGGTTAGAAGTGGTGGGAAATTAACGCAACCCTTCCCCTACCACTACCAGGAGAAACCCTCAACCAACCATTTACTGGATATTTCTCATTGCTCTTCTCCACTCCACTTCCTAGAATCGCCTCAAAATAAACTACTTGCTCATGAGTTCTTACCTCAAAGTAGCCTTCTGGAGGAACCCAAAGTAGGACACAAAGCAGACTCCTCCTTGACGCTTCTTTCAGCTACCAGCGTATTGCTCTCCTCATTCTTGAATAATTAAGCTGTCCTATTCATTCCTCAACTGCAGTAGTGCCAGGTTCTGCTGTACCACCAAGTTCTCTCTATAAAAATGCCCAAGGATTAACATGTGGCATATCCAGTAGCAGTTTCAGAACTTAACTTGCTTGAAGTATCAATTAACAATAAATAATCTTTCCTTCAACCTCTCCAGCTCCACTGATGTATATATAATTCTTAAGACTTTGACCTTACACCATTGTGGGAACTGGTTTAACTGCCTCTGAAGGGTTGTTGTCCTTGCATCTAATGATGGACCTTTAGAACTTGAAGTTTGTAGGGCAGGCAGTTAGGAAGAGCAGGTGGGTGTAGAACAGAGAAAGGATAAGCTGGAGCCCACAAATCATGAGTTTATAGTTCATTCTGCCCCTGACTTTGATAGTATGAGTGTCTGCAGATGAGGCTGGTAACTGCCCTCAAAAAACTAAATTCACACAAATTTTGGTAATTTGTTTTCAATATCCTCTAATAAAAAATGTCTTCCTGTTTCCTTTATGATTACTTCTTTGACCCATGAATTATTTATTTATTTATTTAGCTGCACCAGGTCTTAGTTGTGGCACAGGGGATCTTCGTTGCAGTATGCGGGATCTTTCGTTGCAGCATGCAGGCTCTTTGTTGTGGCACGCGGGCTTCTCTCTAGTTGTGGCATGTGGGCTCAGTTGCCACACAGCATGTGGGATCTTAGTTCCCTGACCAGGGATCAAACCCACGTCCCCTTGCATTGGAAGGCAGATTTAACCGCTGGACCGCCAGGGAAATCCCATGCCGTGAATTATGTAGGGCACTCATTTCAAGTGTTCCCTTGAAATAGCCCCCTGTGACTAGTGTGAACTTTATTGGACAGGTGAGTCTTAGAGAGTCAATTATCAAAGGGAAAAACTTTATATTAGCTTTTATTTTAACCATTTCCAGGGATGTTCATTTCTTTCAAGGTACATCCAATTTTCTATCTAGTGTCATATTATTTCCGCCTGAAGAATTTCCCTTAACACTTTTTTTATAGTTCAGGTCTCCTAGTAATGAATTCTACTAGTTTTAGTATGATAAATGTTTGTTTCTCCCTTATTTTGAAAATCTTTTTATTTTGTTTTATTTAAATTTTTTTTTTTTATTTTTTAGGCCATGCCATGTGTCATGTGGGATCTTAGTTCCCTGACCAGGGATTGAAACCATGTCCCCTGCATTGAGAGAGTGGAGTCTTAATCACAGACTGCCAAGGAAGTCTCGAAAATCTTTTTATTTTGAAATAATTATAGGTTCACAGGAAGTTGCAAAACTGTATGCATTCGCCTTCTTTTTTTTTTTTTTTTTTTGTGGTACGCGCGCCTCTCACTGTTGTGGCCTCTCCCATTGCGGAGCACAGGCTCTGGACGCGCAGACTCAGTGGCCATGGCTCACGGGCCCAGCCGCTCTGCAGCATGTGGGATCTTCCCGGACCAGGGCACGAACCCGTGTCCCCTGCATCGGCAGGCGGACTCTCAACCACTGCGCCATGAGGGAAGCCCCTCATTTTTTTTTTAAACATCTTTATTGGAGTATAATAGCTTTACAATGGTGTGTTAGTTTCTGCTTTATAACAAAGTGAATCAGCTATATGTATATATATATCCCCATATCTCCTCCCTCTTGTGTCTCCCTCCCACTCTCCTTCATTTTTGAGAGATATTTTTGCTGCATATAAAATTCTGGTTTTATGTTCTTTAAACCTTTCTTTCTGCAAGATTTGTCATTCCATTTTCTTCTGACTTGCATAGTTTCTGTTAAGGAGTATACTTAAGCTTTTCTTTGTTCCTCTGTATGTAATGTGGGTTGTGGGGTTTTTTGTTTTTTGTTTTTTTTCTTCCTCCAATTGCCTTAAAATGTAAAAAAAAAAAAAAAAAAAAAAAAAAATGAGAGCAGCTTGGGCTGCTCTGAGATTCTTTTGTCTGTGATTGATGTCTTTTACAATTTTTAGAAAATTCTTGGCCTTTATCTCTTCAAATATTTCTTCTGTTCCATCATCTCTCTCTTCTGAATTTCCAAGTACATGTATATTAGATGATTTGTTATCATCCCACAATTCTTGTGTGCTCTGTTCCTTTTTTCTTTTTGCTTTTTTTTCTTTCCCTCTTTGTTAGACCTATCTTTAAGTTTGGTGATTTTATCCAAGCTATGTGCTGTGGATGAGACCATTGAAATCATTGTTTATCTCTGTTGCTGTGGGGTTTTTTAGATTTTTTGTTTTTATTTATAGCATTCCCATTTGGTTTCCTTTTTGTTGTTGTTGTTAAAATTATCTATTTATTCATGCATGTTGTCCACCCATTTCACTAGAGCTTTGTCTTAGTTCAGACTGCTATAAAAACTATCATGCACTGTGTGACTTAAACAATAGAAACTTATTTTTCACAGTTATGAAGACTGGAAGTCCGAGATCAGGGTGCTAGCATAGCTGAGTTCTGATGAGGACTCTCTTTCTTGTTTATAGACAGTCCTCTTGCTGTATCCTCACATGGCAGAGAGATAGCAAGCGAGCAAGCTCTGGCTTCCTCATCCTCTTATGAGAACATCAATCCCATCACAGGGGCTCCACC
Source organism: Globicephala melas (assembly GCF_963455315.2). Lineage (NCBI taxonomy): Eukaryota > Metazoa > Chordata > Mammalia > Artiodactyla > Delphinidae > Globicephala > Globicephala melas. The sequence continues at coordinate 31,063,837 of NC_083319.1, forward strand.
CTCATGACCTCATGTAAACCTCATTACCTCCCCAAAGCCCCACCTCTAAATATCATCACAATATGGATTAAGGCTTCAACATATGGATTTTTGGAGAGATACACACATTCAGTCTATAGCAAGATTTAATATTATTCACAGTTATTTTAAATTCTCTGCTTGTTCTACCTGGGTTTTCTCCAGGTCTAGTTCTGTTGATTGCTTTGTCTTTTGCCATTTTTTTTTTCTTTGCTTTCTTGTGTCTGACAATTTTTTAGTTTTTATTTTTGGCTAGGTTGTGCAGCAACTTTTGTATATAGTCCATTTTTTTTCCTCCATCAGGCCCTACGTAGCCCCAGCCAGGTTATGCTGTGACTCAATTTTGATTATAGGCCTGGTAGCCAGAATGGGGACAGCTTCCAAAGGCACCTGTTGCCTTATGGGGGAAGACCTGTATATGGTCTTTATTCATGTTAGGGTGGGAGAAAGGGAGAGAGGGTAGTTCTAGCTCTTAGTGGGCAAAGGGTGGGCCTCTTCAGCAAATACAGAATGTTCAGAAACTTCTAGGGAGTGACAATTGTTTGGGGCATCCATAAGATATCCCCATCTCATCTTCCAGGTTTGGTCCTAAACTTGACATAACATACCTGGCTTGGTTGAACATTTGTTGGCTGTTAGCTACTTTTACCATCAAATCCTGTGCTTGAATTTCAGCATTTTTCTTTTTTATTGAAATATAAATGACATATATCGTTATATTAGTTATAGGTGGACAACATAATGATTTGATACATTGCAAAATGATTACCACAATGATACATACATTGCAAAATGATTACCACAATAAGTTAGCCAATATTCATTGCCACCGGTAGGTAAAAAATTTTTTTCTTGCAATGAGAACTTTTAAGATCTACTCTCTTAGTAACTTTCAAATATACAATATAGTATTATTAACTATAGTGACTACACTGTAAATTACATCCCCAGGACTTACTTTATTTAATTACTGAAAGTTTGTACCTTTTGACAACCTTCACCCATTTTTGCCCACCCTCTACCCCCTGCTTCTGGAAACCACCAACCTATTCTCTGTATCTATGAGTTCAGTGGGGGTTTTTTGTTTTTGTATTTTGTTTTGTATTAGATTCCACATATAAGTGAGATCATATAGTATTTGTCTTTCTCTGTCTGATTTATTTAACTTAGCATAATGCCCTCAAGGTCCATCCATGTTGTCACAAATGGCAGGATTTCCTTCATTTTTATGCCTGAATAATACTTCATTATATATATATATACTATTTATTCATTCATTCATCAGTGGACACTTAAGTTGTTTCCATGTCTTGGGTATTATAAATAATGCTACAATGAACCTGGGGCTGTAGGTATCTTTTTGAATTAGTGTTTTCATTTCTTTTGGATAAATACCCAGAAGTGGAATTGCTGAATCATAAGGAAGTTCTGTTTTTAGTTTTTTGAGGAGCCTCCATATTGTTTTCCATAGTGGCTGCACCAATTTACATTCCTGTCAGTGATGCACAAGTGTTCTCTTTTCTCCACATCCTCACCAGCACTTGTTATTTCTTGTCTTTTTGATAATAGCTGTCCTAACAGTTGTGATTTTGATTTGCATTTCCCTGGTGATTAGTGATGTTGAGCACATTTTCATGTATGTGTTGTCCATCTGTTTGCCTTCTTTGAGAAAATATCTATTTAGATCCTCTGCCCATATTTTAATCAGATTGTTTATTTTTGCAATTGAGTTGCATCTCATAATTTTTAATTGATTGTCAGACATGGTATATAGAACAGTAAAAATCAATATAAATATTTACATCTTGAACTAGAAATACCTCTTCTGCTGGTCTGTTAGTGGGGTCAATCTAGTCAAGAGTTGAGCTCATTTTTTTTGTTGTCATTTTTGCTATGGTTATATTGGCTATAATCACCAACTTCAAAATCTTTTGGTGTTACACTGTGTTTAGAAGGAGGTAGGTTTGCTAGAGGATTTTTCTCAATGTTCACTTTCCACCCTCAACTTTAGGCCTTCCCTGTGTGCCTGCACATTAGAAAGTGTCTCTTTCCGTGTTTTTATACACTCTAAATGGTAGACTGTTGTTGCTTGTTACTTGGTGTTCACTAGCCTGGTGGTGGGGAGGTCATGATAGTTTTCTGTTATCCTAGATGAGCCTCAGTCTTTGACAGGCCCTGTGCCCCGCTGTCTGGGGGTGGAGATTTCTCAGTGATCCTGCCCTCTCCAAGTGATGAGAGACCTCTAATTATTTGAGTCCAGGATGGTTTCCTGTCCTTCTCCAGGGGTAAGGGTTTTTTTGTTTGCTTTTTGTTTTTTCCCCATTCATTTTTTCCTGCCTCCAGCAACAATAGGTCTCCTGTGCCTTGAGAGTGACAGGACTTGGTGTTCTTTCTCCAGTAGGGTGACCAACTCCTCCTGATTTTTCTGGGACTGTCCCGGTTTTAGTTCTGAAAGTCCTGCATCTTGGGAAATGCTTCAGTCCCAAGAAACTGGCTCAGTTGGTCATCCTCTCTCCCAGTGGCTTAAGGATTTTATTCCTCAGGGAAAAAAGGTTCAGGTGGGGCTTTGTGCCTTTCTTGCAGTGGTGGTTGCTACCCTCCTCCAGGACTGCCCAAGTCAGGAAACATTTTTCCAGTTTCTTGTCCTACTCCAATCTTTCTCATAACCATCTGGTGAGGTACATAAAGAAGAGCCTGTTATTGGGTACAAACTTCTCTTGTGTCTGCAGCTTCTGGGTGTTTTCTGTGTTTATGCTAGCTCACACAGCCGTTAGCAATTCACTGAAAATTCAGCTGAATTCCGGTTATCTGCTTGTATGGAGGCCCCATCTTGTGCTCTGCTGCAGGTTTACCAGGTTGTTTCATCATGAAGGCACCCTTCTTTTCTTACATTTCAGGCTAGTTAGTGGCCCTGCAACCTCACCTCTCTGATAGATTCAATATAAGTTATGATTTTCAAGATTATTCACATTTTCTTGTTATTATTGATGGAACAACACTCTTTCTAGCTGCCTACATTCTAAACAGAAATCAGTACTTGGTTTCTTTAGAAAGAATATATATATTTCAGTTTTGAGGTATAGTGTTTTATAAATGTCAATGAGATCAAGTTGGTTGGGAGTGTTGTCCAAATCTTTGGTATCTTACTGAATTTTTAAAATCGACTTGAACTGTCATTTACTGAGAGACAGTTGCTAAAATTCTCAACTATGATCATGGAATTTTAAAAATTCTTTCAATTTTGCTTCATGTATTTTGAAACTCTGTTATTACAGAGTGTATATACGTTTAAAAATATATTTTCTTGATGACTTGATTTCTTTATTATTATGAAATATCCCCCTTTATCTCTAGTAATACTCTTTGTCTTGACATAAATGGCTATAAATAAATATATATATATAAAAATATATATATATATACACTTATATATAGTCTTTTAAAAAATATATTTATTTATTTGGCTGTGTTGTGTCTCAGTTGCAGCACACAGGATCTTCGTTGTTTCATGTGGGATCTTCATTGTGGCATGCGGGGTCTTTAGTTGCAGCATGTGAACTTCTTAGTTGCAGCATGTGGGATCTAGTTCCCTGACCAGGGATCAAACCCAGGCCACCTGCACTGGGAGTGCGGAGTCTTAGCCACTGGACCACCAGGGAAGTCCTGTATATAGTCTTGATATAAGTTGATATAAAGTTGATATACATATAGCCCCACTAGCTTTCTTATGTTCAGTATCTGTGTTGCCTATATTTTTATTCCCTTTTATTTTCAATCTGTCTGTGTCTTTTATCTTGACAATACCTTTCTAAAAAAACAGCAATTTGCTTTTTCAATTATTAGTCTGACGATCTGCATCTTAAGTGCATTAAATTTTCTATGGATTTCTCTTTATTTTTCTCTATGGGTTTTTGTTGTTATTGTTGCTTCATCATAATTGAAAGTCACCACATAGGAGTGAAAATTTCTTCTCTTCTATGAGGAGCTTGTCACTTGCTAGAGTTTAATTCATTTAGATTCTTTGCATTCTTGGCAATCTAATGAGTTTAACAAAACAAAAACACTTCTGTGTACCTGAAGGGCTTGTCAGTTTCTCCTTTTGCTTAGGACTGGGTAAATCCTAACTAGAAGCTATGAGTATTTTTTTTTCCTAGGGAGCAATATGTCAGCCTCCTTGTTCTCCCGAGAGACTTTATTCTCATTCTTTTGAAAGATCATTCTATTTTTTATGCTCTTGTAGGTAAAATTTTAGATGCCAAGGCATTCTGTTTGCAGGACTCAGGGAGGGCATTAGTAGTAGAGTCACCTGTTTCTTACATAGAGACGTTCATCAAGTCCCCCTGTTTTCAACCCCACCTCTCACTCCTATTCTCCATTGTACTTGACTTTTCAGAGGCTCTAGATGGCAGATTGTGATGTTTTCCTTGGATGTGTTAATATCATTCATGCATATTTTGACTGCTGCTTCCTCAGCCTTGGATCATTATTGTTGTGAAACTTATCACTTTGCTATATATCTTCTAGAAATTTGTTGAACACTCCTAGGAATCTTGAACTTGAAGATTATATCAGGATATTTGCTAAGTAACTGGAGAGTTAGAGCTGAATCCCAAGCAGCCTGATTCCTGGTCCAGTTTACTTTTCCTTAACCTTATCACTGCCTTATTTCATTCTCCCATATTTCTTTCTGTGTTGAGGTTTACTGAAGGCATTAGTGAAGAATCATCCAAGGAGCCACGCTGTAGCAAGGATTCAGCTGACAGCTACCCCTGCAAGTGCACTCATGTTGATGAGCCAGCGCATAGCTAAAGACCTAACTCCATTTCAGATAGTGCTTCTTTGGACGTCACTGGAAGATGAAAAGGGAATCCTGTTTCATTCTCAAGCCTACTCTAGGGCCAGTGAAGTTGGTGAGGTGGACCTAGAGCATGCATCTTCTCTTGGAGGTGATTATGTAGGAGTCTACCCTATGGGTCTCCTCTGGTCCCTGAAACCTGAGAAGATATTAACTAAACTGCTGAAAAGAGATGTTATGAATAACCCCTTGCAGTTCCAATTAAAACTTTATGATTCAGATGTAATGGTTACCCACACCGCCATCACTACTCCAAAGGTCAGCCTGACTTTGGAGAGGTGGTACGTAGTACCTGGTGTCACCGGAATCCAAGTCAAAGAAAGCCGCCTTCGGGGAGCCCTCCTTCTCCCTCCAGGTGAGTGGAATTACCCTGGTTATTGTCATCTTTTTTTTTTTCCTCTTTTAAATCCCTTATCCTCCTAGAAGTTTACTTGGATGTGGATAAAATAGAGAGCATTTCTTTCCTGACTCAGAATCAGAGTTAACTTTGGGTCAGAACAAGAACGTGGTGATAACTTCATTCCAACTCAAGTTTTATCTCAGCAATTCTGGAGCCTAAGGATGTAACAGTAGTTTATGGAGTCCCTGCATTATGAGATTTCCATAGCTTTGGATTTATGTGAAATTCATTCACATTGAAGCCTAGCTATCTGAAGATCCACATCCTGATATGGAACTGCATCCCAGCTTCTTTTGGGGGTTCTGTCATGTCTGAGTTTTAATTTAGGCATAGGTTATTGCATGATTGTCACAATAAGCTGATGATATAATGGATTGAAATATTGCAAGAAATATAGAGGATGCAAAGAAACTTTATACCCTCTAGTTCCATAAATATTGCATATTTATAGGATATTCCATAAATCAGCAGCTAATATAACATGCTCCCTAATGGCTATAAAACTTTTCAGAACATTCAGTTTCTCATAGTGATCTCAACATACCAAAAAGTGGTTCAAAACACTATTGGTACATTTCTCAGAGTTTATTGTGGGGACTGAATGAAGCAAAGTTAATTTCCCAGAAGTAGCCCTCAGTAGGTCCAGGTTTCAGGTGTGTCTGAGGTTGCCTTATTCAGACATGTGCTTTGATTTGGGACACAGCCATCACATCGTCAGGATGTATTCCCCCTCTCTCCCTGCCTTTTTTTTTTTTTTTTTAATAGTCACCTTCTAGAACTGAGGTGGGTTAAGGAAACCTGAAATGTTAGAGGTGATTTCTGACAACATAGAGTGTTAGATGGCGTAAAAGGAAAAAAAGCTTCCCTTTGCAAATTCACCATGACCCATGCACCTTTTTGGGTAAATTTGAAAATTTTTTACCCCCAGTATTTAGCATATAGACCACTTTATTGTGTGTAGGGGTCAGGAAGTAAGTGGCACAAACCTCCTTGACGCTAATATTCAGTTAATCTGAATATTCGGCTCAGTGCTTTGTGATAACCTAGAGGGGTGGGATAGGGAGGATGGGAGGGAGGCTCAAGAGGGAGGGGATATGGGGACATGTGTATGCATATGGCTGATTCACTTTGTTGTACAACAGAAACTAACATAGTATTGTGAAGTAATTATACTCCGATAAAGATCTATTAAAAAAAAGAATCTGAATATTAGTTCAGGCCTTTCACCTTGGGATGATGTGCTGGTTTAGGGTGTGCTATTTGCGAACGCTCTTAGACATTGTGTGTGCTGGGTCTCCTGATTTGGGTGCTTATTCTGTTGGGGTACAGAAAAGTGTTGTGTTCTGTGGAGCCAAAAACGGTTGAGTCAGGTCTCAAAGAAGTTCTCAACAACAACATTTTTCCAGAATAAGAGGCTCAGTACTCTTAAGTACTGTCAATCAGAATATGCAAAAACATCCCTATTCATGTATTCAAGTGGTACTTTTAAACCAAGATGTATTCAGTATCACTTTATTTCTCCTTTTCTCAAGGTGAGAAAATATAGCAATATTTTGTTTTGACAATTCCCAGTACTCCTTTAAATCAAGTCACTCCTTTCAAATATGGATAGGATCAGGCTTTCTTAGCTAAAATCACTTATACAATAATAGTATATCCCCAATAAGGGTATGATAAATTACTTTCAGTATGTGAGCTCTGCTTTATTTTGGAAGCAAGCTGCCTACACAGTGAGTGTAGAATGATACCCTGACCATCCCTATTTTGGTGTAAAATTTCATCACTGTATAGTCAGATGAGTGTAACAGAGCAGTGTTAAGTCAGGATTTTAGCTAACATAATCATTTCAATACTTTTTTTTTTTTTAAAGCCATATACTTCTTTGAGAACCCAATTAAATCTGTGGGTGCTCTCATCAGTAAAATGCACATATAAATGTATAGTCTTGCCTGTAATTTCAGGACCTTCGCTGATTTCCTGAAGCCTATTTGTGTAGGTTAAGAAGCCCTTGCCTAATTTCTTTGGCTTTCTTTACTCCAGCACTATAGATATGACTGATTAAGAGTCCTGAATTCTTTTTGGCTGTAGAGATTAAACATGTCAATGAACATGGTGTCCAGTGAAACTTCTGAATATTATGCTCCATTATATACTCAATCAGCTTTAATTCTGCCCCAGAAAAAAAGGCTGAAAATGTGGAAATTCTATTGAAATTTTATACATTAATTCTAAAATTTGTGATGCATTTCTTCATGTTGTCATATTTGTCTTCTCTTCTTCTCACCTTCCCTTCATACTCAATTCTGTGGTTTTTTTTTGTTTGGTTTTGTTTTCAGGAGAGGGCCGTTTCCCAGTGGTTATTGATTTGTTTGGTGGACTGATTGAAATCCGAGCCAGTCTTCTGGCCAGTCATGGCTTTGCTGTCTTGGCCTTGGCTTACTGGGACTATGAAGACCTCCCTTTCCAACTAGAGAAAGGAGATTTGGAATATTTTGAGGAAGATGCCAACTTTCTCCTGAGACATCCTAAGGTAAATTTGACCTTTTCAGTCAGTTTCAATCCCTATTTTTCAATAAGCATGATATTCTGTGACTTCTTTTAACTTCCAAGTATGATTCTCCCTCAGTGAACTTGAAATTCTATTACATATTTATATTTTACACATGATTTATTTTGTATCCCGTGTCTTCTGCTCAGAAAGATGAAATGCATAGTTAGCCTGTGTCTGTCATGGAATCAAAGGCATTGGCTTTGGATTCAGACAGAAATGGGTTTCATTTCTGGCTCCATCCCATCTGGTTGTGGGAATCTGGGCAAGTTACTAAGAACCCCTAATCCTCAGTTTCTTCCTCTATTAAATAATATTGTAGTGACACTACTTCATAAGGTTATTGTGAGAATTAAAAGGAATACTAGGGCTTGCCTGGTGGCGCAGTGGTTGAGAGTCCGCCTGCCGATGCAGGGGACACGGGTTTGTGCCCCAGTCCGGGAGGATCCCACATGCCGCGGAGTGGCTGGACCCGTGAGCCATGGCCGCTGAGCCTGCGCGTCCGGAGCCTGTGCTCCACAACGGGAGAGGCCACAACAGTGAGAGGCCCGCGTACCGCAAAAAAAAAAAAAAAAAAAAAAAAGGGATACTAGAAGCCAAGTGCTTATTAGAGTAACAGGCAACACTAAATACTCAATAAATCTGATCAGTTATTATTATTATCACCTTCTCTGATAATTATTAAATCACCATACTTAACCAGGTAGATAATCTATTTCTTTGAAGAGTGGGTCAGAATTTTTAGTTACGTGACAGGTCTTAAACATAATGCTGTAGTACTTTATAATCCACATACCTTCTTTAAATTTTAAAATGTGCTTTGCTGTTGTAAGAGGGTTGATGCATGTTAGTCCTTATTTATTGCTAATTTTTTTTCTTAATAAGAAGCAGTCTAAGTAATTAAGACTCTGTACTGCATCCTTTCTCATATAAGGATCACCAAAGTACTGTGAGAATTGCAATTGTAAGATGAGCAACAATTGCTGACAATCTACTGATGCACTGAATTTTTAAATAGCTATTTTTGATGCATATAATGGAATTGTCCTTGAACTATCAAATAGGCATTGTTATCATTGTGCTAGCCCTCTGCTTGGCTTAGATGAGAAAGTAAAATGTTATGTGATTCTGCTTTTCACTCTTTTAGCTTGGGTCGCCTTGTAGGTGCTGCGTGACTTTTCTATCATTCTTTCTACCAATATCACACAGATGGCTAGTTAGTGACTAAGCCAGGCCTGGAAACCTGATTTCTTTCCTAGGCTCTGAGTATTTCCATTAAGCCTGCTTCACACTGTCTCTTCTGCAGGAGGATAGACCTCAGATACTTCAATTCCTTGAAAGTCTTATTTCTCCATCTGTTGATTTGAAGTGTCTTCTAAGGACTCTAAATTCCCCAACTGAAAATTTGGTGGCAGAAGTTGTAATAAGAGTTAGTGTTCTGCCAAAGGCCAGAAGTAAATTAGATAAAGCCTGCATATATCTGAGTCACCTTTTTTCTGTTCATCCATGTTATACTGGCTTTTACTTTATCTTCCATGGCCAAATCCATTCTGAGTTCTCATCTCTCCTTGCCATAACTGTGACTATATCTTTTAACTTGATATAGAATTTCAGAGCTTGAAAGTTTCTTTTAACCCAAAGGGCAGGGGGGTGGGTGGTTCAAGCCACTTCTCTTAATATGCAGGATGAAAAATGGAGTGTATATATGACTCAGTTTGTTTCATTTTTTTCCCCTTTACCATAAGAATTTCTCACATTTGTGTCAGCTAGATACAAGTGGTACATTCATTCATATTTTTCTAAATAGTAAGAAAAAAACCCCAAACATTACTTAATAAAATGTCTTTTTTTCCTAAGAAAATCTAGGGAATCAGTAAGGCTTTAGAAGAGATGTGACTCTCTGAAACTATCCTTGCATGGGGCCAGTGCTCAAGGAGAATGAAAGCTTTATTTTGTACCATAAAAAACAACATTTCATACCATAAACAACAACAACAACAAAAACTTTAACTCCTTCTTTTCCTTTGCTCTCCTATGCCAAATTGGTAACTAGGAGCTGTATATTCTGCACTCATAACTAACTCGTTGTCTTGTTTCCTTTTTTTTCCTGCTGGTGCTGCTTAGCTCAGGGCACCATTATTTCTTGCCTGTACCATTGCAATAAGCTTGGCTTTTCTGCCTCCAATTTTGCAAGTCAGAGTCATAAGACTGGTTTTTCTAGAGCACAGTTATTTTACTCTCTTGCTTAACCATCTCCCAATTTACTAGGCTTCCTAGTCAGGATTCCTAGCATGTTAGATAAAATTTTCCATAATCTGACTTCTGCGTACTTCTGCCTTATCTTATGCCTCTCCTTAAAATCTGTCCTGATTCTCCTCTGTAGTTTGGAAAAGAGTAAAGGCTGCTTATTAGCATGTTCTTCAAAGTCATTCCCTGTCAAGCTGCTGTTTTCTTTTCCAGCCTTATTTTGCTACTTCCCGTCTGATACTCTAAACTCAAGTAATGAAGAGCTACTATGGTTACCTGAACACACTGCTCCTGAGTTTTAGCACGTGTTCCTCCCATGGTGAATCCATTAGGAATGTTCTGGCTATGTTTCCAGAAAAGTCACTGAGTGTGGCTTAAACAACATCAACATAAGGCATTTTATTCTCTCATGTAACAGATCTGGAGATAGGTGGTTCTAGCTTTAGTTTGGAAACTCAGTGGAGTTTCTTACTGAGGAGACTGGATTGACATTTCTGTAATTTCCTGGCCTTCTCCTCAAGGTCACAAGATGGCTGTGGCAGTTTCAGACATTAAGTCAACATGCCAGCATTATCGGCAATGTTAAATCCATAGTATTCAGTCAGTAGAACCTGACATATTCTTGAAGGAACATTTTCCTTGGACATTAGTTACATATTCCAAAACTCTAGAACTGGGTGTGTGGGTGGGATTAGTACATGCTTTGTTCCCACTGGCCATTGAAGTTTTTTGGTTGTTTGAGATTGTAGGGTTTTGCTAAATGATGGATAGAATCAACATCTCATTTCTATTATTTTTGGGACTATTGACCTAAAACAAATAGACCTTCAGATATTTCTCTAGTAAAGATGGGTTTATTTGAGATCAGCAGAGAACTGCAATTTGGTGTCTCAACCATGGAGAGCCACGTGCAAGTCCCAACACAGCAAGGGAAAGAGAGCACTTTTATGGAGGGGAAAAGGAAGTGGGCGGGGGAAGAGCTATAGTAAACAAAGACTCTATGACCTTTCATTGGCTGAATCCTTGCCAGGAAAGAAGAGGAGTATTTCTTCTTCTAGTTGGACTTTGTTGTGGGGCGTGAGAGCTCCCCCTTCTAGTCTCCCAACTCTATTTAATTGAGATTTCTAGTTTATTAATTTTTTACATTTCCCCCTTTAGATCAAGATCTTTCTCTGAAAACATCACTGATCAAGAGTCAGGTTTTCCAGTTTCAGCAGCTTTTTGTCCCTCAATGCCAGGAAAGACCTTTCCTGGGTGTAGTGTCTCACACTGGAGGGCAAGTGCATAGATTGGAAACCAGTTGAGGTACCATGCAAGTAACAGGGAGGGACAACTATCAGGTACTTTTAATCTAAAATCCATATGTTATCAAGATCATCTAAAGCATTATGTCATCATCAAAAGTAGGCAAACTTCCAATAGGCCTGGTCTGAATATCTTGGGAAAGTTGTCTCATCAGATGTCATCTGCTTCAATTCTGGGAAATCTTTACTTTCAGGTCACTAGATGATATGCAGGTCTACTCAGGGTTTGATGCTTCTTTAGATGTGTCACATGAATCCAAGAGTCTATTCCTTGGAGTTTGGTGCCTAAGGGCCTTTCCTGTGAGGCTGAAGAGAGCTTTTATGGAAGTGTCTTTTCCAGTAGATGAAATCTCCAGGTTATAGAATATGAATCATAAGGTCCTTGTCTCCCAAGAGTACACTGTGAAAAGATTGCTCTACCAAAACATAGTTATTTTTAATAGAAGCAATTAGCCCTTTGCAATATTGGAGTATCTCTTCTTTTATCAGTTGTGGGTCAAAAGAAGCAAGAGCCAAAACGTTGGGTGTCATTTGACTGTCACAAAGGGTGAGAGTTTATGGGTTCCAAAAATTATGGATCTGAGATTTAGAAGGACCAATGGCAATGTTTTTGGTCAAAGTACTTAGAGGGCCTGTACCAATTTTGCTAACTGAGTCTTAATAATGCCACTGGTGTGTTCGACTAAGCCAAAGGTTTGAGGGCAGAAAGTACTGTGAAATGTGTAAAACCAGCCAAACAGCACAGACTTATCAAAGCACCTGGTCAGTAAAAGGGTTCCTTGATCACGATGAAATTGAAGAGGTACAGATAATCTTTTCCAAAAGGACTTTAGCCACAGAAGAGGCAGTAGCCTGTCTGTAAGGGAAGGCAACAGTCCCTTGTGAAAACATACAGACCATGACTAAAACATATTTATATCCATGAGGTGGAGAAAGTTGTATGAAACCCATTTGTCAGACCTCGAATGGTCTATTAGGCAGTTAAAAATGTCTGGGAGCAGTATGAACAGGCTTCCTGGGTTGTATTTTGGACAAGTGGGACAAGTGAGTTATGAACTTTTCATGGGTTAGTTAGTGTTTCCCCAATATTGATTCATGAATGTTGTCATTTTGTCAGTAGATCAATAGTTTAACGCATGTGCAGTGGTGAGGAGTGGGAATTTTAGAGTCTCTGGTAGGACTGGGTTGTTACCTGGTCTAAACCAGAGCTTTCTCTTTTTATCAAACCAACAATTGTTGAACTTCCAATCTTGTTCTTCCTTTTCTGAGGCCAATTTTTGGACTTCTCTAGCGAGTTTTCTTAAGTTACCACTTGGGGAAATAACTCTTTAGACCATGACAAAGGTTTGGCTGCTGCTGGTCCCTTTAAGGCCAGACTTTTTTTGCAGAAATGATTTCTGCAAGGTGATTTCCTTAGCTTGCAGAGAGTCAGGGTTAGAATGCTCCCAAAGTATTAATAATAGCTAAGGCAGCAGGTAAAAATTTCTGAACATAGGGGCCATTTAAATTTTTATTTCTGCTGGAAGTAAAGAAGCCATGTTGCTTCTACAACATTTCAAAATCATAAGTTACTCTGAAAGCATATCTGCTATCAGTATAAATATTGCCAGTTTTCTCCTTGTCTAAAGTACAAGCCCATGTAAGAGTGTATAATTCAGCCTGTTTGGCCAAAGTAGCCATAGGTAAAGATTCATCCTCAACAACATCAAAGGAGTTGAAGTAGCTTACCCAGCACAATATTTGCCACTAGCACCTTTTAAATAAGAACCACCAGTGAACCATGACAGGTCAGATTTACTCAAAAGATTTTCCTGTAGATCATTATGAGCAGTCAGGAGGTGATCTCTCAACGTTAAGCTGTCAAAAGGGACTTCGTCAGTGATGTAGAGAAGAGTAGCAGGGTTAAGCTTAATACAATATAGAAGAGTTATGTGAGGGGCAGTTAACAGAAGGACTTCATGGGGGTGAAGTGGCTGACTGAGAAATGTTGAGAGTGATGAGAATTCAGGAAAGCTTCTAATGCATGAAGTACAAAAAAGGTTAAAGGGGATCCCACAACGATTTTCTCAGTGTTTTTTTTTTTTTTTTAACATCTTTATTGGATTATAATTGCCTTACAATGGTGTGTTAGTTTCTGCTTTATAACAAAGTGAATCAGCTATACATATACATATGTCCCCATATCTCCTCCCTCTTGCGTCTCCCTCCCAACCTCCCTATCCCACCCCTCTAGGTGGTCACAAAGCATGGAGCTGGTCTCCCCATGTGAAGCAGCTGCTTCCCACTAGCTATCTATTTTACATTTGGTAGAGTATGTATGTCCATGCCACTCTCTCACTTTGTCCCAGCTTACCCTTCCCCCTCCCCATATCCTCAAGTCCATTCTCTATGTCTGCGCTTTTATTTCTGTCCACCCCAGATTCCATATATATGTGTTAGCATACAGTATTTGTTTTTCTCTTTCTGACTTATCTCACTCTGTATGACAGACTCTAGGTCCATCTACCTCACTACAAATAGCTGAATTCCTTAGATAGGATGTAATGAGTGACTGTGTCTGTGTTCCAGTTAAATTTTATTTATGAACACCAATGTTCATAAATAATTTTCTATTTTTTTCCAAGTGTTTACAAATGTAAAAACCATTCTTAGGGGCTTCCCTGGTGGCGCAGTGGTTGAGAGTCCGCCTGCCTATGCAGGGGACAGGGGTTCGTGACCCGGTCCGGGAAGATCCCACATGCCGCGGAGCAGCTGGGCCCGTGAGCCATGGCCGCTGAGCCTGCGCATCCGGAGCCTGTGCTCCGCAACGGGAGAGGCCACAACAGTGAGAGGACCGCATACCGCAAAACAAAAAAACAAAAATCATTCTTAGTTCTGGGCAGCAGAAAAAAAGGGTTGTAGGCTGGATTTGGTTTGCAGGGCATAGTCTGATGACCATGGGTATGGAGCAATGCCAATTACTTTGTCCAAGGTCAAATTGGAGGTATGTTCTCTAAAGGGCACGTCACAGGCCCGATATTCCTGAGCTACTGAATTGCAATGGATCGAAGTAGAGGAGATTGATGGATAATTAAGGTGAAAATGAAGCAGTACAAAAGTATTTTGAATCATTTTGTAGGTATGATGGGGAGCCAATAAATAGAGTAATAGAAGCAACATGAGGACACTTCAGTTTTATCTGCCTAAACTCTTATTATTTTATCTGCTTTCTGATACCCTCTCTGTTTAGAGTGAAATTATTCCATTCAATATGCGTGGGGCTGTTAGCCTCCCTCCTCTCTCAGTCACAGAAGTTTTCACATTTCTGAGACCTGGCCAATCAGAATACCTCACTCCTTTAATTATAATAATCATGTAATTGCAATGGCTAATACCCCCTATGAGTTTTGCTATGTATTAGTTATATATGTTACATGCTATATATATTAGTTATATATGCAATATGCAATAATAGTTATCGTAATGAGTATAATCAGTATAATTTTTCTTGTTTCCTGTTTTGGACTTTAGGAAGAATGTTGGTGTTTGGCCTGCTATATATCCTTGATTTATATTTTATGTATTTTTCTTTTAAACCAGGAAGGTTTGGGATTTTTTAAGTGTTTTTTCAGCATTGCTAGAAAAAATTATATGGTTTTCTCTGTAGATCTATTAATATGATGAATTATTTTTCTAGTATTGAATCATCTTTACATTTGTAGACTAAAACTCAGTCATGATGTATTGTTAATTAACAATAAATAAAATCAAACTTTTTTTGTGGGGTGTTTTTGGTCAGGTATTATATCAATGTTGTACGTGTTTCATAAAAAGAATTAAAAAGTTTTCCTTTTTTCCTATAGTAGTTTAATTAGGACAGAAATTATCTCTTCTTTAAAAGCTAGTTGCTCTATCCTGGGTATTACATTGTTCCTGGCAATTTTTTTTAAAAGACAACCTGGATTTTTATTGATATTTAGTATATTATATCTTTCTATATTATAGTGGATATTTTCAATCCAAATAAATTCTTTATACATGTATATATACTTTTTTGCATTTTATATAGCAGAAAAATCAGAAACATTTAAGATTTAAATTAAACTATATGATAAAGTCTAAAAAATATAACAAAGTAAAAGAAAAAATCTCAGTTCTGGCATATTAATGTTGCCAGAGTTAAAACAAATGAATTCCACATTAATTTTATTTAATTTTTGAAATTATACAAACAAAACTTTATAGAACATTCTGGCTTTTTTTTTTTATTGTGGCAAATAGACAAAACATAAAATTGTCACTTTAACCATTTTTAGGTGAATATATGCTGAATTATACAGTGGTTTTAAGTACATTCATATTGTTATGCTACCATCACAATTATCCATCTCCAGAAGTTTTTCCTAATTGAAACTCAAAGCCCGTTAAACAATAAGTCCCCATTTCCCATTGCCCCAATCTCTGGTAACCATCTTTCTGTTTCTATGAATTTAACTACTCTTTATATAAGTGGAAACACACAATGTGTGTCCTTTTGTGCCCAGCTTGTTTTACCTTCAAGATTCATTTATACTGTAACCATGTGTCAGAATTTTCTTCCTTTTTAAGACTGAATAATATTCCACTGTATGTATGTATACCAAAATTTTGTTTATCCATTCATCCATCAATGGACATTTGGGTTCATGTGACATTTTGGCTATTGTGAATAATGCTGCTATGAATGTTGGTGTATAAATATGTGAGTCCCTCTTTTCAATTCTTTTGGGTATATAAGTGGAACTGCTAGATCATATTGTAATTCTATGTTTAATTTTTTGAGGAACCATCATACTGTTTTCCACTGTGACTACATCATTTTATGCTTCCACTATCAACGCACAATTGTTTCAACATCTCCACATCCTCACCCACACTTGTTATTTTCTGTTGTTTTGAAAGTACCCGTTGTGGCCGGGTATACCTTGAGTGAGGTGGCTTTATTCAGCTGAGGTAATCCCTGAAGAAGACTGACAGGTAAGATTTATCTCCCAGCAGTACTTCCAGCAGCTGGATTGTAAATCCTTTATTCCCGTAGGAGGATCACAGCATCACTGTGTCCACCGCATTGGCTTTCTGAGTTGTTACATATGGGTTCCCCCTCTCTATTTCTGAAATTTCCCTCTCTGCCTCACCTGGAGTTTAACCTTCTCAAAGCCATCCCTCTTCTAGTGGGGCTGTCTCTTTCTGAGAGTAAATATTCATAATTTGTTAGACTTATATGTCTTTTAGGTCACTGAAAGTGTGTTTGTTTGTTTTTGTTGTTGTTTCCCATTTGTAATTTACTGATTTTCAGGAGAAGGGAAGATTTAGAACTAAGCAGCCACCATATTCTTATTGAAACTGAAAGTTAGGAAAATTCGTATAATTATCTTCGGGGTTTTTTTCAAGTCTTTGGGATTATTTGGATGTAGCTGGAAGAAGAAAGAGAAACCTAGCATGATTCCCAGGTTTTGACTCAGGAAGCTTGCCGGATGGACAACATTCATTGAGATAAAAAGTTTGTATAAAAGAGAATGTCTCAGAAGGTGAAGAATTTGGTTTTGGATATGTTAAATTGGAGATACTTGTCTTATGTTCAGGGGGAGATAGAATCTGGTCACAGGAGATATGCCTGAGTTGGAGATATCAATCTGAAGTGCTCAGCAGTTAAATAGGAAATCACCCAGGGAGAACATGCAGTATGAGGAGGGATGAGTATCAAGGAGAGATTGCTGAGAAAACAATAAAATTTAATGGACAGGATAAGAAACAGGAACCTACAGAGAGGGCTAAGGAGGGCTAGTTGGAGAGGGTGAAGACATGCCAGATATGAATCATTTCACAGAAACTAAGAAAGAAAGTCATAAGAAGCTGGATATGACTACTGTACAGTGTAGGAAACCAAATTCAGGAGGAAGTCTTCAAGAGGAAGACTAAAAAGCTTTCATGAGATTTGAAAATTAAAAAATTCTTGGTGAGCTATTTTATTGGGATAGGACAGAAAATAGAGTGCAGCTGGCTGAGTGGATTAGAAAACAGGAGGTAGAGATTATGTGTTGCAAAACTCCCAGGCAAAACAAACTGGCTCATGATTTGTGTTTTGTTTATGGTACATGTTTTGTTTTTGTTATTAATTTTAAGTTAATATTGTCGGCCCTGGAGGTATCTTGGAATGGTAACTGAATCACAAATTAATAAAGAAGAGATGGTGTGTTAATGTGTATAAGCTTGAGCCAGAAGCATCTGAAATTTAAAAAGCCTTTCTCACTATTGCAGAGATTGGCACTAGCCTTGAGGTACTGTTCAGAAGAAACCCAGATTCCCCAAAGTACACACTTACTACCTCAAAGTCCTATCCCCTAGTTTCTGATATTTGACCCAAGTCTAAACATCAAGTTCTGTCATTAAAAAATTAACTAAATTGTATTTGTCATTTAGATTTCAATTTCACATGTATATAAATGACATTATATGAAAAACATTCATCCAAATTTTTTCTAATACTTTGGGAAATAACATACTTGTATGTTATTTCAAGTGATCCTTGCCATATTGTCCACTCTATATTTACTAGAGGCTTACGTTTTACTTCTAGAATCAAGAGTCAAAGTTATAATGCCAAGAAAAAGAAACATACCTCCTCTTAGCTTTCAGCAATGGTGGGGTTGTGTGTACATAAAATCATATTGAGCAGATGCTCACTAAACATTTTTCCTTAAACCCCACAATGCAATATTTTAATTTTTGCTTTAAGGAATCTGATGCATTTTAAAGAAAACTAAAGAGAAAAATGGTCTTTTATATTTACCCATATTTTTATTTTTCTAGTGTACTTTATTACTGCCTGAATATTTGACTTTCTGTTTGCTAAGATTTTTCTTCTGCATGAAGAACTTCATTTAACAATTCTGCTGGCAATAAATTCTCAGTTACTTTCATCTGAAAGTGTCTTCATTCTTGAGTGACATTTTCACTAGATAAAGAATTTCTGGGTTGACATTACTTTTAAAGATGTAATTCTACTGTCTTTGTCACCTTACTTCCGTTTCTGATTAGAAGTTAGCCATCAGAATGTTGTTCATCCACATGTAATGTGTCATTTTTCTCTGACTGCTTTCAAAATTTTGTTTATCTATGTTTTGGTATTTAGAATATGATCTTCCTAGGTGTGATTTTCTCTGAACCTGCCTTGCTTGGGGTTCACTTCTTGAGATCTATGAATTAGATCTTTCCCCAAATATTGGGGAATTTCAGATATTATTTTTTCAAATAATTTCTCTGCTTTATTCTCTTTTCTTCTTCTAGGAATGTGAATGAACACTTGCACTTTAAACTTTTCTCTGGATATTTCCCAGAAATCCCTAAGACTTTTTTTTACCCGTTTTCTTTTCAATTTTTTTTTGTCCTTCAGGTTGGTTAATTTCTATTGGTGAGTTCTCAAGTTTTTGACCCTTTTTTTCTAACTCCAGTCTTCTATTAAACCCATCTTATGTTTTTCCCCCAAATATTTAACTTTTTTTTAGTTCTACTATTTCCTTTTTTTGGGTATATTTTATTTTATTCTTTTATATTAAAAAAAACTTTAAATATAGTTCATTTACAATATTGTGTTAGTTTCAGGTGTGCAGAGTGATTCAGTGATACATACATATATATATTCTTTTTTTATATTCTCTTCCATTGTAGGTTATTACAAGATATTGAGTATAGTTCCCTGTGCAATACAGTAGGTCATTGTTCATTTTCTATTTTATATATAGTAGTGTGTATATTTTAATCCCAAACTCCGAATTTATCCCTGCCCCCCTCCTCTTTGGTAACCATAAGTTTGTATTCTATGTCTGTGAGTCTGTTTCTGTTTTGCAAATAAGTTCATTTATATCATTTTTTTTTAGATTCTACATATAAGTGATATCATATAATATTTGTCTTTGTCTTCCTTCACTTAGTGTGATAATCTCTAAGTCCATGCATGTTGCTGCAAATGGCATTATTTCATTCTTTTTTATGGCTGAGTAATATTCCAGTGTGTGTGTGTGTGTGTGTGTGTGTGTGTTTGTGTATGTGTGTATCTTATACTAAGTTTATATATATACACACACATATATATATATATATATATATATATATATATATAATATCTTTATCCATTCATCTGTTGATGGATATTTAGGTTGCTTCCATGTCTTGGCTATTGTAAATAGTGCTGCAATGAACATAGGGGGTACATGTATCTTTTTGAATTATGTTTTTTCTCTGGATATATGCCCAAGAGTGGGATTGCAGGATCATATGGTAGCTCTCTTTTTAGTTTTTTAAGGAACCTCATTACTGTTCTCCATTGTGGCTGTACCAATTTACATTCCCACCAACAGTGTAGGAAGGTTCGTTTTTCTCCACATCCTCTCCAGCATTAATTATTTGTAGACTTTTTGATGTTGGCCATTCTGGCTGGTGTGAGGTGGTGCCTCATTGTAGTTTTGATTTGCATTTCTATAATAACTAGCGATGTTGAGCATCTTTTCATGTGCTTTTGGCCATCTGTATGTCTTTGGAGTAATGTCTTTAGAAAGCCCTGAAATAAACGCATGCACATATGGTCAATTAATCTATGACAAAGGAGAGAAGAATATACAATGGAGAAATGACAGCTTCAATAAGTGGTGCTGGGAAAACTGGACAGCTACATGTAAAACCTACACCATACAAAGAAACTCAAAATGAATTAAAGACCTAAATGTAAGACCAGATACTATAACACTCCTAGAGGAAAACATAGGCAGAATATTCTTTGACATAAATTGCAGCAATATCTTTTTCAATCCGTCTCCTAGGATAATGGAAATAAAAACAAAAATAAACAAATAGGACCTAATTAAAAGCTTTTGCCCAGCAAAGGAAATCATAAACAAAACAAAAAGACAACGTACAGAATGGGAGAAAATATTTGCAAACAATGTGACCAACAAGGGATTAGTCTCCAAAATATATAAACAGCTCATACAGCTCAATATCAAAAAAACAAACAACCCAATCAAAAAATGGGCAGAAGATCCATGTGTTCTGTTTTTTGTGCCAGTACCATACTGTTTTGATTATTGTAGCCTTGCAATATAGTCTGAAGTCAGGAAGCATGATAACTCCAGCTTTGTTCTTCTTTCTCCAAACTGTTTTGGCTATTTAGAGTCTTTTGTGGTTCCATACAAATTTTAGAATTATTTTTTCTAGATGTGAAAAATGTCACTAATATTTTGATAGGGATTGCCTTGAACCTGTAGATTGCTTTGGATAGTATGGACATTTGAACAATAATAATTCTTTCAATCCATGAACATTGAATATCTTTCCATTTATTTGTATACATGTTCAATTTCTTTCATCAATGTCTTATAGTTTTCAGAGTAGAGGTCTTTCACCTCTTTGGCTAAATTTATTCCTAAGTATCTTATTATTTTTGATGTAATCATAAATGGGATTGTTTTCTTGATATTACCTTCTTTATAGTTCACTATTAATGTATAGAAATGCAAAGATTTCTGTATATTAATTTTGTATACTGCAACTTTACTGAATTCATCTATTAGTTCTAATAGTTTTTTGGTGGAATCTTTAGGGTTTTCTATATATAGCATCATGTTGTCTGCAAACAAATAGTGATAGTTTTACTTCTTCCCTTACAATTTGGATGACTTTTGTTTCTTTTTCTTGTTTGATTGCTGTGACTAGGACTTCCAATACTATGTTAAATAAAGTGGCAAGAGTGGGCATACTTATCTTATTCTTGATCTTAGAGGAAAAGCTTTAACTTTTATTTAACTTTTATTTAACTTTTATTAACTGGATTTGTCATGAATGACTTTTATTATGTTGAGGTATGTTTCCTGTACACCAACTTTGTTGAGAGTTTTTATCATGTATGGCTGTTGAATTTTGTCAAATGCTTTTTCTGCATCTATTGAGAAGATAATGTGATTTTTTTTTTTTTTCCGGTACGTGGGCCTCTCACTGTTGTGGCCTCTCCCGTTGTGGAGCACAGGCTCCGGACGCGCAGGCTCAGCGGCCATGGCTCGCTCCACGGCATGTGGGATCTTCCCAGACCGGGGCACGAACCTGTGTCCCCTGCATCGGCAGGCGGACTCTCAAACACTGCGCCATCAGGGAAGCCCGATAATGTGATTTTTATCCTTCATTTTTTTTTAACGTGGTGTATCACATTGATTGACTTGCAGAATTTGAACCATCCTTGCATCCCTATAGCAAATCCCACTTGATCATAATATTTAATTCTTTTAAAGTATTGTTGAATTCGGTTTGCTAATATTTTGTTGAGGATTTTTGCATCTATGTTCAGGGATATTGGCCTGTAATTTTATTTTATTTTTTGTAGTGTCTTTGTCTGGTTTTGGTATCAGGGCAATGTTGGCCTTGTAGAATGAATTTGGAAGTGTTCCTTCCTCTTCAATTTTTTGGGAATAGTTTGAGAAGAGAAGGTATTAAGTCTTCTTTAAATGTTTCATAGAATTCCCTTGTGAAGCTGTCTATTCTTAAATTAAAAAAAAATTTTGTTTGTTGGGAGGTTTTTTTTAAAATTTTTATTGGAGTATAGTTGAGGTACAATGTTGTGTTAGTTTCAGGTGTACAGCAAAGTGAATCAATTATACATATACATATATCCACTCTTTTGTCGATTTTTTTCCCATATAGCCTTATTGGGAGTTTTTGAATTACTGATTCAATTTCACTACTGTAGTCAGTATGTTCAGATTTTCTATTTCTCCCTCATTCAGACTTGGAAGATTTCATGTTTCTAGGAATTCATTTGTTTCCGCTAGGTTGTCCAATCCATTGCTGTATAACTATTTATAATATTCTCTTATGATTGTATTTTTGTGGTATCAGTTGTAACTTCTCCTCTTTCATTTGTAATTTTATTTATTGGGTGCTCTTTCTCTCTTTTTTTTTTAATGAGTCTGGCTAAGTTTATCCATTTTGTTTATCCTTTCAAAAAACTAGCTCTTATTTTCATTGATCTTCTCTATTGTTTGTTTTTATCTCTATTTTATTTAGTTCTGCTTTGATAGTTATTATTTCCTTCCTTGTGCTAACTTTGGGCTTTCTTTGTTCTTCTTTTTTTTATTCCTCTAGGTAGAAAGTTAGGTTTATTTGAGATTTTTCTTATTTCCTGAGGTAGGCCTGTATCATTCTTAATTTCCCTTTTAGAACTGCTTTTTGCTATGTTCCATAGATTTTGAAGCATCATGTTTCTATTTGCATTTGTCTCAAGGTATTTTTTTATTTCCTCTTTGATTTCTTCATGGACCCAGTGATTTTTTAGTAACATGTTGTTTAGTCTCCATGTGTTTGTGTCTTTTCCAGTTTTCTTCCTGTAATTGATATGTAGTTTCATACCATTGTGGTCAGAAAAAATGCTTGATATGATTTCAATCTTCTTAAATTTATTTATTTATTTATTATTTTTGACTACGTCAGGTCTTAGTTGCGGCACACAGGGTCTTTGTTGAGTCATGCAGGATCTTTCATTGCAGCGTGTGGGCTTCTCTCTAGTTGTGGCATGTGGGTTTTCTCTTCTCTATTTGTGGCACGCAGGCTCCAGGGCACATGGGCTCTGTAGTTGTGGCACATGGGCTCCAGAGCACGTGGGCTCTGTAATTTGTGGTATGCAGGCTCTCTAGTTGAGGCATGCAAGCTCAATAGTTGTGTTGTGCTGTTTTCATTGCTGTATGGCATGTGGGATCTTAGTTCCCTGACCAGGGATCAAACCCACATCCCCTGCATTGTAAGGTGGATTCTTTACCACTGGACCACCAGGGAAATCCTAATCTTCTTAAATGTATTGAGACTTATTTTGCTGCCTAGCATGTGATCTAGCCTAGAGAATGTGCACTTGAAAAGAATGTGTACTCTGCTTTTTTTGGATAGAATGTTTTGTAGATATCTGTTGAGTCCATCTGGTCTAATGTGTCATTTAAGACCATTATTTCCCTTCTGTCTGGATGATCTATCCATTGATGTAAGTGGGGTATTAAAGTCTCCTACTATTATTGTATTATTGTCGGTTTCTCCCTTTATGTCTGTTAATATTTGCTTTATATATTTAGGTGCTCCTATCTTAGATACATCTATGTTTATGAATGTTATATCCTCTTCTTGGATTGACCCTTTTATCATTATATAACGGCCTTTTTTGTTTTTTGTTATATACTTTATTTTAAAGTCTGTTTTGTCTGATAGGAGTATTGCTACTGGAGATTTATTTTCGTTTTCATTTGCATGGAGTATTTTTTTCCCATCCTTTAACTTTCAGTCTGTGTGTGCCTTCATCTCTGAAGTGAGTCTCTTATAGACAGCATATAAATGGGTTTTATTTTTTTAATCCATTTAGTTACCCTAAGTCTTTTGATTGGAGCATTTAGTCCATTTACATTTAAAGTGATTTTTGATAGGTATGTACTAATTGTCATTTTATTACTTGTTTTATGGTTGTATTTGTAGTTCATTACTTCTAGTCTCTTCCCTTGTGGTTTGATTTTCTTTAGTGTTTTGTTTGTGGTTTCTTTTTGTTTTTGTAACTATTACTGGTTTTTGTTGTGTGGTTACCATGAGACGTGTGTGTGTGTCTCTGTGTGTGTGCGTGTATTAAACTGATAGTCATTAAGTTCAAACACATTCTAAAATCTCTATATTTTTACTCCTCAACACCATGTTTTATGTTTTTGATTTCATATTTTACATATTTATATGAATCCCTTAATTGCTTCTTTTAGTTATAGTTGATTTTACAATTTTGTCTTCTAACCTTTGTCCTAGATCTTTAAAGTGGTTGATCTGATGTCTTTATTCTATATTTACCTTTACCAGAGAGATTTTTTCCTTCATATATTTTCTTATTTCTTGTTATGGCTTTCCCTGTGCGCCCCCCCCGCCCCCCCCCCCACTTAAGGAAGACCCTTTAACCTTGCTTTTAAGGCTGGTTTAGTGGTGATGAACTCTTAGTTTTTGCTTGTCTGGAAAACTCTATCTCTCCTTCAATTCTGAATGATAACCTTGCCAGGTAGAATATCCTTGGTTTTAAGTTTTTTCATTTCAGCACTTTAAATATATCAGCCACTCCTTTCTGGCCAGCACAGTTTCTGCTGAAAAGTCAGCTGACAGCCTTATGGGGATTCTCTTAGTATGTGGCCCTTTGTTTTTCTCTTGCTGCCTTGGGAGTTCTACCTTTATCATTAATTTTTGCCGTTTTGATTGTGATATGCCTTGATGTGGGTCTCTTTGGGCTCATCTTGTTTGGGACTTTCTGTGATCTTGGAACTTGATACCTGTTTCCTTCTTCAAGTTAGAAAAGTTTTTAGCCAATATTTCATAAATTACATTTTCTGCCCTTTGTTTCTTCTTTTTCTGGGATCTCTATAATGCAAACATTAGCATGTTTGATGTTGTCCCAGAGGTCCCTTAATGTATCCTCATTAAAAACATTTTTTCTTTTTTCTTTTCTGATTGGGTGATTTCCATTATTCTGTCTTCCAGGTCACTTTTGCATTCTTCTGTAACACCTAATCTGCTGTTAATTTCCTCTAGCGTATTTTTCATTGTGTTCTTCTATTCTTTTCTCGAGTTTGGTGAGCATTTTTATGACTATTGTTTTTTTTTTTTTTTTTTTTATGGTACGCGGGCCCCTTTCACTGTTGTGGCCTCTCCCGTTGCAGAGCACACGCTCCATTCGCGCAGGCTCAGCGGCCATGGCTCACGGGCCCAGCCGCTCCGCAGCATGTGGGATCTTCCCGGACTGGGGCACGAACCCGTGTCCCCTGCATCGGCAGGCAGACTCTCAACCACTGCGCCACCAGGGAAGCCCCCATGACTATTTTTTTGATTTAATCAGGTAAATTACTTTTCTCCGTTTCATTAGGATTTTCTTTTCCCCCCTGGATTTTATTGTGTTCTTTGGTTTGGAACATATTCTTGTGTTTTCTCATTTTGTTTGAATTTTTCTATTTGTCTCTATGAAATTAGGTGAAACAGATACCTCTCTTGGTCTTGAAGGTGTGTTCTTGTGTGGGAGCATCTCTATGCAGTCTGTATGTGCCCAGTGACTTTGGTGGGAGAGCTTGATCTGAAGCAAGCATGGGCCAGAGCTTTTTCTGGGGCACACTGAATCCATCACCTTGGTGGGGGTGGGCTGGAGCCTGGGGGATGGGGGGTAGAGCTGAAGCCTGGCATGGGCCAGGGCTTCTCCTGAGTTGCACTGGTGGCTGCCACCTTGGCCAGGGTGGACTGGAGCCAGGGGGCAGCTAGAGCTAGAGCCCAGTGCAAGCTGCAGCATCTCCTGGGGTGTGCTGGTGGCCATCAACTCGACGGCGGGCAGGACAGGAATTGGAGGGGCTGGAGCTGGAGACTGGTGTGGGCTGGGGAGTGTGCTGGGGCTGTCTTGGCAGGCCAGCCAGAGCACCAGGCACTTTTCAATCTGCTGCTTCTGTGCTGGGATTGGGAGCAAGCAAGTCTGTGTACATGCCCTTTAAAAGCAGTCTTGGTTTCCTACAGCCCTTCAAAAAGCCTCACTGGTTTTCAAAACCAGACAAGGAGGATTGCTGTCTCAGTGCTAGACCCCAATGTGGGGCTTGAACCCCTTGCTCCTCAGGCAGGATTCCCGTTTGTGGTTTCCCCCTCCTCTTCTGAGTTGCCCACTGGTGGTATGGGTCCTGAGTAGATTGCTTCTCTTCTGCCAGTCTCAGTGTGGTTGTTGTCTTTATATCCTCAGTTGTAGAAGAGCTATTCTACTAGGCTTCAGGTCATTTTTGGAGAGAGTTGTTCTACATGTAGTTGTAGTTTTGTAGGTGAGCTAGGGTTTTCCTATGCCACCACTGATCCTGCCTTCTCTTTAATTTTCTGTAATAGAATCAGGCTTCCTTTCAAACACCTGTTTCCAATGATGATGGAAGGGAAAGAAAACATAAAACAGCTCATTAAAGGTATCTTAATCTTTTCTTGTTTCATACAGCCCATGTTCAGGTAAATAATTAATTTGAAGTTCAGATATTAGCAGAAATATTTCTATTTCCTTCAAAGATACCCTGTACCCTCTTTTCCAAATCTGGGTGCAAGAGGGCTTGTATAATCTCAGGGCAAGGGTGTGTGGCAGGAACGCTAGATCAAATAACTATTCTTGGCCAGCTTCTCTAACCTGGTGGAAGTGTAACTCATCTGGTCTCCAGGCATTGACCTTTTGTGTGTATGCATTCATAACTCATGGTTGTTCTCTCAGAATGGTCAAGGCCAGGTGGCAAACTCACTCTCACCCTCTGGCTCAGGTGGTGAAACTACTCAAATCCTCTGGGTTTGCCCCACTTGTCCTTCATTGTCCTTCAAAATTCCCTGAGTGTCACCTGTGTCCTTTATAGATCCCTGGTAGAGCTACATACCCCATACCCTGTGCTAAAGAGTCACCTCACACATTGTCATAATGGTCCCCAGGGAGGTTTGCTGGCCTTCAACTCTTAGCTGCTTTCCATGCCCATCATTGTGAGAATATGGGGACTTCCTGAACCCTTTCACACAACAGGAGTGCAAAGAGAAACTTATGTGTGCTGTCTTTGCATCTCTCTCTGCTTAAACACACAACATCCTGTTTTACTCTACTTTCCAGAACTCCAAACAGGAAGCAGGACAAAATCTTCCTCTGGGGTTTCCAGTTTCTTGTAATTCATTCCCACTTTTGGTCAAGGCCTAGACCTTTTTTCTAGGCAGGGATGCCTTCTCCCCTAGCACAACAGGTCCAGGGTCTAGCCTTAATGTAATAAAGCTTCAGAGGAAGAACAAAACAATTACTGAGACTATAAACAAATTGGGAGGTATTAGTAAAGATTTTTCCTTGTAAGTAATAAGTCAGGGTGTACACAGATACAGCTGAACTTATGCAGATGCTACTTAATGACTGAAATATTTTGGAATACATCAGTATTTGGAATACATCAGTATGTTAGCCTTCTCATGTTACAGCTAAGTAATAGAGTCTTGGAGAAATTTTTACAATGAATTAAGAGCAGTGCTGGGATCAGAACCTGGGGATGTAGCCCTAAATTTTCTCTGTTACACTATGTTGAGATTTTTTCCCCATAGGCTGTTAAATTCTAAGGAAATTTGAAATATGTTTTGCTGTATTCACTAGCACTGTTTTTGTCTCCGGAGAGCTAGAAACACTTCCATTTCTATATTTACTCCTATTTAGGGAGTACATTTTTTTAGGTTCTAATGATGATTAGAAATATTGTTAGGTCTGTCACTGAAAGGGAGTCACAGTTTTCCACTGATTGTGCTGCAGCTCTGTGGAAGTTCAATGAAATCCCTTAAGTACACCTGGTGACTTTCACCCACCAGAATAGTCTTCATTCCATAATCACTTATTTTTGCTGCTTTTCTTTCCTCTCCTTCTAAGGAAACCAGAATATATCATCCCAAAATAGGCCTCTTTGCCATAAAAATACTAGCACTTTAGAAAAACAGCAGCTACAAGAGAGCCCCTCTGACCCTCCCCCTTTTCTTCCTAAAAGCAGGAGATAAAACTCCCAGATGGAAGGTGTCCTCCCTACACCAGAAGGAAAGAAACATTCTTATCATCAAGGACAAGAAATTGAGACTGAGATAATTCTATACAAATAGACCTTGTTAAAAACAATTCTTATCTTCCTTTAGGCTCCCCACATAGTGTAATTACTTTTCCACAATTGCCTCTCTTTGTTCAATCTAATATAAAACAGGTAGGTTTTGCCATTGCTTTGGGTCTTCATTCCTTGTGAGGGCTCCTGTGTCACATAAAGCTTACACTAAATAAATGTGTATGCTTTTCTCCTGTTAATCTGCCTTATGTCAGTTAAATTCTACCCTAAAATTATATATTGATATAATCGTAGAGACAGAGACAGAGAGGGAGAGAGAGAGAAAGAGAGACAGAGACAGAGGGACAGATATTTTAAGGATTTGACTCATGCGATTGTGGGGACTGGAAATCTGCAGGGTGGGTCAGCAAGCTGGAGACCCAAGGAAGAGTTGATGTTACAGTCTTGGGTCTGAAGGCAGGCTGGAGGCAGATTCCTTCTTCCTCAGAGGAATTCAATCTTTTCTGCATGGTTCACACCTGCTACTGACAACTGCTAATGCCTCCCTTGTACATGGTTAGCACCTTACTGTCCAGTGTTCCCACCAATGTCCCCGCTCTTAATTTGCTACATTCTTTGAGGGTCCATGGAGTGCCAGGTCCCTGGTGTCTTCTGTTCTAGGCAGCAGAGTGAAGAAGGTCTGACTCTGTGCCAGCTTAGCATGCATCTCACTTTATTGCCTGGATGCTGGAGCACCCTTTCCTGTGCTTCTCTTAGAGTCTTAGTAAAAACAACACTATTTCTGCTGCGTTCCTCCCCAGCCCACCTCCCATCCTTGGATCAAGTCCTAGGAATTAGTCACTAAGCTGGGAGCCTTGCTAGCCTGCCAAGGTACCTCTCATCCTGTGTAAGAGCTGTGTGCTAAAACAGCCTCCTCTTCTCCCAGACATTCCAATCTGCCCATGACTTCCAATATTGGCCCCTTCTCCTCAAGGCTTATACTTCACTTTTAATACATTTTATTGTACCATTCCCATTTCACAAGTTAGAAAGCAGAAGCCCAAGGAAAGGTAAGTAATTTGCTTGAGGTCAGTCACAATGACAGATGTAAAGGAATCAGGGTTCCAATCTAAGTCTTTCTGATTCCAGAGGCCAGCTACACCCCACTGGCTGCAAGAGATGCAAAAATTAAAAGACATGGTACCTTCCCTCAAGGAGTTCACAACCTGGACGCACAGTCTGCAATTTGTAGCTTGGATCACTTGGATATTTTGACAATGGGCACTGACTGATGGGATTAACAATAGGACAGATTTCAGAGGTTCTGGTCCTGAGGAGGCATTTTTGCATGGGGAGGGCTTTTGCTGTCCCTTTGAAGAGTGGTTTGCAAACTGGGCTATGCTTTAGAATCTGCTTTTAAAAGTACAGATCCCAGAAACTTACCCCAAACTTATCAAGTCAGAATCTCCAGCTGAGGGGCCTGGGAATCTTTATTTAACAGACTTGTCAGATGAGTCTGAAACCCGCACCACTCTGAAGATGGATATTTGGGACTCATCTTAGAAACCACTAAAAAGGCAGCTGCCTAAGAGACCACTGACTTAGAGGAGGAGATAGAGACGGAATTGAAGCAAAGGAGAAGAGAGCCAGGAGTTGAGAGGAGGAGTCCAGGGAAGAGGTGTAGAAACCAGACCTATGTGATGAAATAAAACATTCCTTTATGAAACACCTGGATTGAAAGGCACACCAGCTAAACAGAGCCTCTGCCCAGACCCTGTGGCAGCACGTGCTCGTAGCCCTGTCCCTGGGAACTTAAAAAAAAAAAAAAAAAAGGAGCAGCTGATGGTTTCTATGGAGACAATCTCAACTTTGAACAGTAGGCTGGGGTATTTTGAACGATCTAAATTAGCAAGCAATAGGCAAGTGTCCAGTGCTTCTAGCCGGCTCAGTAAGCCATCCCGCTCCAGCTTCCTGCAGCCGAATTCAGGGTGAGTCAGGGCTGTCGTGGCCAAGTAGAAAAGGTCTGCTTTCTGATTTCAGCAGCAGGGAACCGGGGAAGGCTGCTTTGTCTTTCTGTGTATGTTTCGCTCACCTCAGTGGGTAGCACAGTTCTCTGAAGAACCAGAAATTACTATCCCAGGTAGTTTATTGTTCAAACGCTGATTTATGTCAGATGCATAAACCTAACCAGAAGACTGTTTAGAGACTATTTTGGAGGTGAAATGCACACTTGGCTGCAAAAGTCAGGGTCCAGCCTAATGTGACCAATGGAGAGATTGTTTTTTATTTACATTTAATTAATTAATTAATTAATTTTTGGCTGCTTTGGGTCTTCGTTGCTGTGTGCAGGCTTTCTCTAGTTGCGGTGAGCAGGGGCTGCTCTTCGTTGTGGTGCGCGGGCTTCTCATTGCAGTGGCTTTTCTTGTTGCGGAGCACGGGCTCTAGGTGCGTGGGCTCAGTAGTGGCTTACGGGCTCTAGAGCGCAGGCTCAGTAGTTATGGTGCATGGGCTTAGTTGCTTTGTGGCATGTGGGATCTTCCCGGACCAGGGCTTGAACCCGTGTCCCCTGCACTGGCAGGCGGATTCTTAACCACTGCGTCACCAGGGAAGTCCCTGGAGAGATGTTTCTTGACTCAAAGAATTTTTCTCTGGGCTTTATTGGGAGGAGGAAGTGCTGTGATGAAGGAAGAAAAGCAACAGGATCCTAAAGAAAATGGAATTTTTGTTTCTTGATTGGTAATATGGTAATTTTAACTTCCACGGGACCTTTCGCTCTCTTTTATTCTTTGTTTCCTGCCTTCTGATGTGTTGATGTCCCGCCAGTTCTTGACTGCCCTTCCTCTAACAGGTCAAGGTCTCCCAGTGGTGCAGGCGTGATCCCCGTCCTTCCCCCTGGGACTCTAGGGGGGTCTGAAACGTGCTCAACAATGCAGCTATCAGCTATCAGACCCTATCAGATTGCTTCCATTTTGCTGAGGGCTCCCTCTCCAGCCACCAGGAGGCTATGCCTGTGAGAGGCAGCTGAGTTCTTGTTTCTTGCCCTCTGGCTGCTTTCTATCTTTGGTTTCACTGACAGTCTGCAGTGTACATTAACTGTTTCATGGACAGTCCTGCCTTCTGCTGCAAAGAAGTGAGGAACCCTGGAAATTGTATCCCATTGGATTTTGAGGAATTTTCCATCTTCAGAAGTAGCCTATAAATATTCAACTGGGCTTCTGTTCTGTCTTCACACTCTCTCTGAGATATGTCACTCAACTTTTTTTTGTGTGCTTTTTTATCTATCATTTATTCTTTCACTTCATTCCTCAAACATTTACTGAGCGATCACTATGTACTGGCACTATTCTAGGAACTGAGAAGTAGAGTGTTGAACAAGGTATAATTCTTGCCCGTGAGGAATACTTTACAATCCAGAGTAGTGCTGTCCAGTAGGATATTCTGTGGTGATGGGAATATTCTATAGCTACATGGTCCAATACAGTAGCCACTAGTAACATGTGGCTACTGAGCAATTAAAATGTGGTTAGTGTGAATGAGAAGCTAAATTTTAAATGTCAATTTCATGCATTTTTAAGTGAATTGAAATTTAAATAGCTGTACATGGCTAGTGGGTACTATATTGGATAGAGCAGAAAAGGGAGAGACAGATAAAGAAGCAGATTTTGACAATATCCTATGCTAGTTTGTAATGAGATGGTTGCTTAGACTAGTAAATAGATTGGGGGGTGGTGGTGAAAGGCTTTGATTGAATTAGATGATAAAGCGTGTCAAACACAAAGGGAAGTCCAAGTCCAAGACTGACAGGTTCAGCTGGAAAAGAAATAAGGAGCCCCTTTTAGATTCAGACAGTTTATTACTTATATAGGCAGTGAAGGCAAGAGGTGCCAAGGGTGCAGCTCTCTGGGTCCTTGTCTCACCCACCAAAAGGATGGAACTGAAGCAAAAGGAACCAGACGTCTTCAACAGAGTTGTGAGATATTCAGTGGCTGAGGAGCTGATCCTAGACTGCAACTCAGTGGTCCTAGAGCCTGCAGCTCTGCCCTAAAGGGGTGTAAGTATGAGATGGAGAGTCCCATGCCTCTCTGGAACCAGGGAGGTGGATGGGAAAGCTGCCTCATGGCAGCCTCCCACAAGATAGGGAGAGACAGATGGGAAAACTGTCTTGTGAAGCCTCTTGTAAAGACTGCTTCTCATGCCATGCTCCTGGGAGGATCACAAGGCATTCCACCCAGATTTAGGTCATATGGTGGTTCAAGCTGTTTCTGTGGAAACATGGAAGGTCTCGAGGGTGCTATGGTAGAGCCATTCCCCTGCAAAGAGTCTTAAGTGCTAAGACAAAAGATTTAGACTTTATCCTCAAATGAATCTGGCTGCCACTGGAAGTTTAAAGCAGATGAGAAAATTGATTATTTTTGAGTTTTATAAAGATCTGTCTGACAACATTGTCGAGATTAGACTGGGGAGCAAAAGCAACTGTAAAGAGAGAGAAATAATTGGGTAAAAGGATGAGAGTTTATGGGAATGGAGAGGAAAATCCACAATCATTTAATGAATACATGGGATGTGAAGAGCTCCTGTGCAGTGAAAGTGACAAAGACACATCAGACAGGATCCTGCCTTCAAGAAATTTACAAAGTAACAGGAGAGAGTACACACAGCATACATTACTCATTAATATTAAGTTCAAGAATTAAGTGCTCTGGGAGACATGGTGTAGAGAGAGCCCAGAGGAGGGACAGCCCTCTTCATCTGGGTGTCCCCGCACAGTGTAGGTGCTTCATTGATGATAATGACAATTGAGTGTTGAACAGGATAAGTTTTAAGTCTTCTTACAACTTATTTTGAAAATCTGTGAGGGATGGGCCCTGGCAGGCAATAAGCCTTAACAACTAACAAAGATATTAATCCCTATAGCAGTATGTGGATTAGTTGGGATTCAATTAGAATAAGACAATAGAAATGGAATACAGGGAAAGCAGGAAAAGATTGTAAAGATTCAGCACGGTGAGAGGTGACAAGGAGAAGGTTTGAGGGCAGGGTTAACTTGCCATATACCACTGGAAATACGAATGGCTGAGTCCTCACTCCCACTTCCCATCCCCACATTCTTGTATTTTTATTTGACCTTGTTTTCCTTCTTCCTCCAGAGGGAGATCAGTTGATACTTATTGCTTCAGGAAAGAGAAAAACAAAAATGTTTTCCTGGCCTTTATGTTGCAAAAAGCCTAATAGATGATGTGAATTTCAGAAGTCACAAATGGGTGTATTTCATTTGGTGTCTTTCGTTTGGTCCACGCCTTGGGTTGTTTTTTCCTTTGGTTGGTTGGGTGGTTGTTGTTGGGTAGTTTTGTGTGTGTGCATTTTTTTAATAGAATACATTTGAATGCCTTAGATGGGCAGGTAGTCTTAGGTTCACTGCAGTCTTACATTTTGTTCATCTCTGTCCTTTATCTACAAATTTATATTACCTGCCTGGCCCCTATAGGTATCTGAATTTGGAACCACTGGTATCCATCGTAAAACAGGTTTAGAAGAATGCATAGTAACATATGAATAGGGTCTCCCAACCCCAAGTCTTTGAGCACTGCCACAGTCACAGGGAACTTCCTTGAGCTCCCAGGAAAAGCAGGATGCTCTGAATTCTGTGATTATATCTCTGCCATCTGGAGGAACAAGGACTCAAAATAGAAATTACTCTGAATTTAGAAAAATAGAAAAAAAATTACATTTCATGCACATGTGGGTTTGTGGACTAAAGTTTACTCCTACTATTCCATTACTAGTCCTGCCACCCTGTACACCAGGGTATATATTTTAACTAAAAGCTTCAGAGTTAGGGAAAGGGAAAGATGAAGTTAAGGTCAAAGAAGAAGTAGGAAAGAAAAACAAGAGGGGGAGGCTAGGAAAAGAATGAGCTCTCATATGTCTACCCTCATCTGGGGAAGATAAGTAAGGTTTATATGTAGGGTCAGACGGTACTGGTTAAAATTCTTGCTTCATCATTAACAACATAGGCAAGCTTGGGTAAGTCATTTAACTAGCTGAGCTCAATTTCCTAATTTACAATGTAAGGATAATAATAATTTTTTATTCCCACAGGTTTTTTGCAAGGGTCAAGAGAAATAATGGTCATAAAAGGGTACTGAAAAGTGAAAAGACTTTACTATGTGGATTCATATTACCCAGTGACTAGCCATTAGTAAGTGCTCAATAGTTGTTTGCTGTTACAGAAAAAAGGGCAATGAGGGGAGAGCTGAATTCCAAAGGCCACTTAAAATTACCAGCCCCTTTACTTGTCAAATAATTGTGATATTTTATTTGTCTTTTCCATTTTCCTGGAGCCATTGCTGCATTTTTTAGTTGTTTGTTAAAGACCATACCCAATGCAACAGGACAACTTGTATTACCAGCTGATGTAAATTCCACTGATAAGTAGCTTCACTGTAAAGACAGAGTGTTTCAGTGTGTGGCCTCTTGTCAAATGACTCAGAAAATGGCAGTTCTCCATCACTAATCTTCTGAGTTTTGTCCCTAGTCCTTCAATTCCCTTCTTCCCATTTTAAATTTACCCTCAAATTTATCACTCCATTGGACTATCAGGCATATTTGGAATGCTTACTGAAATATAAAAGAGTTTCATAATAAGTAACAAAATGAGAAAAATTCCCTAAAAAAAATTCCGTATGAAAATTCTCTTCTTACACTATCCACACTTCACAATGTTTACAAATAATAACAAAGTGTCAGGGTGCAGCTGACTACAGTGTGTAAAAATTCATTTTTCGGAATGCAACTTTCCTTCCATATTACACCAATAGAGTTTGTTCACTCCTTTAACTCAGTCCACGGAGCATGAGGGGAGTTTGGAGGAGGTAGTTCAGGAAGGAGAGGCACACATCAGCCCACCATGCTCTTCTCCACATCGAGCTCGCCACTAGCCATCAACAGCCTCCCCTAATCTTGCATCCCAGACTGAGAATGGTCTCAGCCAATTGTACGTGGTCCTTTCACACACCACCCTATGGGGCTGAACAACATGTAAAGGAACAGCTCAGTGACTATCTCCCTCCATCATTGCATGCACTATCATCACATCACACTTGAAGTTCAAAAACTGTTTCTCTTTTTTCCAATTAAGAGCTCTTGTGGAAACCCTAGTGACATTTTGCAGAGCCTCGGAGTTCCTCAGAAACCCAGTTGAGAATCCCTGGTGTATAGGTATCAAATCTTCTTTCATGTATGTGTGTGTGTGTGTATGTGTGTACAAGTGTATGTATGTATTATTTATTTTTGGCTGCGTTGGGTCTTAGTTGCAGCAGGTGGGATCTTTTGTTGCAGCGCTCAGGCTTCTCTCTAGTTGTGGTATGCGGGTTTTTCTCTTCTCTAGCTGTGGCGTATAGGCTCTGTAGTTTGCAGCACGCAGGCTCCCTAGTTGAGTCTCCCGGGCTCAGAAGTTGTAGCGTGTGGGCTTAGTTGCCCCGTGGCATGTGGGATCTTAGTTTCCCAACCAGGGATTGAACCCGTGTCCCCTGCATTGGAAGGCGGATTCTTTACCACTAGACCATCAGGGAAGTCCCCATGTGTATGTATTTAAATCCTGGATTTTTCTTGTTTCTTGAATATATAAGGGGGTGTTATATAAAGAACAGATGGCACAAGGCTTGAATAAGTCTGAGGTCTGATAGACTTACAACCAGCTTCTGAAGAGGTAATCTGTCAAACTGTGCCTTGGATCCCTACCAGATCTTCATGTGGGCACACTCTATCTTTGTCAGCCTGTGAAAAGTGACTTTGTTTAGCCCATGTTCCAAAGGCAGTGACTGTGGGATTGCTGATCATGTGGCTGCTTCCTAGTCTTTGGTCAGGAAACCTGACACACCATTCACAAGCACACACTGTTGACTTATCAAGTGACCTCTCTCTCTCTTTCTCTCTTTGTTTCACGTGCTTTTGGGAGAACGCCTGCTTCTTATAGGAAGTTTCATTATAATCTAACCCCTTGCATATACCTTGGTGCAAATGGCAAAAATCTAGACATAGAATACTAATGACCATTAGGGGAATTTCTGAGAAGTCAGAATCAATAACTTAACACATTTAACAGGAGCTCCAGAAAAATTAGGAGACAAAACAGTAAGCATAGTCAGCTAAGTGCCGAGACCCCAAAATAAAATTCTAGCTCTAAGATAGATTCCTTTCAAAGACTGAAGTCTTCTGAAACCTATCTTCTTCCATCTCTCTTTTCTCTGACACTTATTTATATAACCACAGACCTTCTAAATGACCTACCCTTTCTTTCTTCAGGGGTTTCTCAGGATAGGAGCAATCTAATTTCTCTTTGTCCCTGTATCTTTCTCTCTTTCCTCAAACTCCCACACTCTACTGCAAGACTGTCTTTCTGTGATTATCTGGTTACAGCTTCTGAATTTTATGGATACAGCCACGTAAAAAGAGTCCAAGGCTAAGACTAGGCTGAGGCAAGAGGGCACCTGGAGTGCAAAGTTTCAGGACTTCAGGGACTTGGTCATGCAAGTAAATTTTGCTACCTCGGTGCCTTCTTGCTACACCTTTAGTCCTTACCTTGATAGAGTGACTGGTGACTCTGGGTCTCCATTCCAAACTGGCAAGGGGGGAACATCCCTGGCACACCTTGAATCAGGTGTCCAGTCCTGATCCTGTCAGCAACGGCCCCCCGGGGTGGAGGTCACATGGTATAAACATAGCTGCTGAGGGTCCATCTCTGGGCTTTAGGGAGCAGTTCTCAGATAAAGAGGGACCCTGACTTGGGAAGAGAGTCTAATATTTTATATTACAAAAGCACTATGTAAGTAAAGTATTTTAATTACATTTTTGGTGCTATTTTTTCCTGCCCCTGTTATGAATTTCATAACTCTGAAGCATGCACATTGTATAATTTACTATATGAGTATCAATAGGGTTCCTAAAGTTTTAACACATAGTTGCTGCCCTTGAAGAATTTGCAGTCCACCTGGAAGAATAAGACCAGATGCGGGATGCACGCAGGAATGCAGGAGAGTACTTATGTTAATTAATTCAAATTAATTCAATTTGAAAATCAAATCTATATCGAGTCAATAAATTATATAGAAGTTTTGAGAAGGAAGAAGAATTTGTGGAATAGGGCACGCAAGTACCCCTTCTTAATGATCTCTTTTTGGGAAGAAGGAAAGAGCAGATACAGAAAGTTATAGGAAGGACCAGATCAGAAAATACCAAGGGAGCACTGAAATGTCACATGGGATGTGGGGTGTTCTTATTCATATTACAGGTCCCATTTCCCTGATACATATGAAAGACCCAGGAAGTTTGAATTGATGCCACCTTCTTCTGCCAAGAACTCTGCTGGTATTGAGGGAAAACATTCACAATCATTCTATTTATTCCAAATTATTCTATTGACCATGAGTTTTGAAATGGTCAGTAATGCTGGTTGTTGATGGGGGTCAGGTGGGAGGGAGTGCGTCCTTTGCAGAAAATCACTTTCTTAAAAGAAGCACAAAATGCATTTTTCCTTGACCCTCTCTTTCCTCCAAAGACCTGCTTTCAACAGTGAAGAACTGGGCATTAAAACCCCTCTTCTGCCCCTGCACTGCCAGAGCCTGTTTATTTTCTCCAGAATCTTTTCTGCTCACAAATCTAAACCCCAAAGGCTTCACTTTGCATTCCTCTGTAAAATAAAATCAAGGATCCCTTGGAGGATCAATCTTTCTGAGAGAACACCTGTTACTACCATTTGTGTGAAGATACTGTTGGAAAAATGATGCATACCTATGTCAAAGTTTCATATGAGAAATTTCTTTTAGGAAAATATTGGAAAGGCCTCACTTTTTCCTTTCCTTTGAGAAACTGGTAACCCTTTCTATGAGACTAATTAGAACAACACAACTGAGAGATTGCCTTTTTTCCTTTGGCTGTCATTCATTCAGTGTCTCTGATGCTACTTCATATTTTCCCAGATCCTATTTTATTTTTATTTGTTTATGCCTCCTTTATCTATAAGCAGGTTCAAATCCCTTGTGGAATGAGGTATAGAAGAAAGGAGGGAAAGTAAAGAAAGAAGGAATGTACAGAGGGAGGAAGGAGGGAGAGAGTACCCCCAAATTTTGCTCATAAAATGAGGAGAGTATGAAATAGCTGATCAAATGTATATTTCATTCTCTTTGCTACAAACAATATTTTATGTTTATCACTCTGTTGGAAAGCCACAAAAGCAGATCATGAAGTTTTATTTTCCCTTAAAAAGAACAAATAATGGGAACTCTGAAAAGAGCTGGCAGTCCGTCTTACAATGGCAGGGAGGGATTGGAAACTGAAAAAAGAGAAAAGAAAGAAAGAAACAACAGCATAACATGTTTCTTGTTTATGTAGGTATGGGAGTTGAAAAGCAGCACTGATCCTTCCAATAAACCCTTAATCATGCATTACCCCCTCGGATCCTAACAAACACCAGTGAAATAGGTCACCTGGGAATGATCTCAACTGAAGATATGAAGCTCAACTTACTCAAAACCACAAAACTAAGATTTCCTACAGTGTTGTAATGGATAAGACAGGAGGCTGTAGTGTCAGACCTAGCTTGAATTTCAGGTTCTACTATTAATTATTTACAAGACTTTGAGCATGTCACTTAACCTGTTTCCTCATATGTAAAATGAGAATAATGAATACTGTCTGCAACACCCTATTTTCCCTCCTCCAAATGTCCTGTGTATTTTGCACTAGTATCCAGAAATCTGCCTTGGCCAGACCTAATATAAGCCTTGTCTGGGCTTCTTCCTTGGAACTGAAGTCTCCAACTCAGAGTTTTCTCTTTCACTGCAGGGTAGGAAATACCACTTGGTCCCTTTGCCGGTTGCCAATGTTCCAGCTGACAGCCACCCCGGCAAGTGCCCTCGCGGATGAGCCCGTGCACATCCGAGTGACAGGCCTGCCCCCACTGCAGACGGTGACACTCATGGCATCTATGAAGGATGAGAAGGGGAATCTGTACCAGTCCAGAGCCTTCTACAGGGCCAGCAAGGCTGGTGAGCTGGACCTGAAGCAGGCTCCTGCCTTGGGCGGCCACTACGTGGGGGTCCACCCTATGGGCCTCTTCTGGTCTCTGAAGCCTGAGAAGGCTTTTGAGAGGCAGATTAAGAAAGATGTGATGAACAGCCCCTTTTGGATCACTCTGGAGCTATATGACTCCGTTTATTTACAAAAGTCAGGGGAGGTTCAGCCCAGGGCCAGCCAGGTGGTGCAGCGTTGGTTCTCCAGCCCTCAGATGCAGCGGGTGCAGGTCCAAGAAGGTCGTGTGCGAGGAGCCCTTTTCCTCCCTCCAGGTGAGACTAATCTTTTATGATCTAGAAGACATGGTTCATGGAAATAAAAACAAAAACAAAGGGCATCAAACTGTTGGCAAACTAGTATTTCCCACAATATTTTAAAAGTAATAAGCCGTTTCGTTGTGTGTGTGACGGTGGAATTCATTCTGCTCAGCCTGTACTTTCGCTGGCACCTACTCGACCCTCTTGTTGCTCTTTGTGATCTCATTCTCTCCTCTTTTTTCTTGCTCTTAGGGGCAGGCCCTTTCCCAGGACTCATTGATTTGTTTGGGGGCATCGGGGGTCTAGTTGAGTATCGGGCCAGTCTTCTGGCCGCCCACGGCTTTGCAGTGCTGGCCTTAGCATATTTTGCCTACGCAGACCTGCCCAAGCAGTTGCAGGAGGTGGACCTGGAGTATTTTGAGGAAGCTGCCAACTTGCTACTAGCTCATCCCAAGGTATTTAAAATACTTTTCATTTTACCTGGCAACATTATAGCCAAAAAAATCAAAAATCACAAATGTCCGTTCTGCCTATATCACCAGTCTGTTTAGACTTGGGCACACACAGTTGAGTGAAAATGCAGATAATAATACGTACCTTGTAGGATTGTTGAGTTGGTTAGGATCAGCTTAGTGCTTACTGGCACAAAGAAGACAATAAATGGTGGGTATATTATGATTCTCTTCATTTGCTAGTTCAAAAATGTTCAAATATCAGGTATTTCTTACAGTTCAACCTGACAGGGTAAAACAACCGTATCACCTAATGTTTCTATTAAGTGACTATTTGTTAGACTCTATGCTAAATACTTTATATGCACTATCTCAGTTAATGCTCATAATTACTGTGCGAAGTTAGTACTTTTGACATGGTCCTCATTTTTCAGATGAGAAGGCATACCCATCTCAGTTAAGTAAGAGGCCAACACTCCACGGCCAGTAAGTGACAGAGCCCTTGGGGCAATGTCTTTGCTCCAAACCGTTAAGTCATCCTGACTCCCCAACTTACATCGTTCTCTCCTGGAGCCTTGACTCTTCTCAAGAAGAGATAGGATATGTTTGCTATTGGAGCATCACCGGTATCCTCATCTTCAGTGTTATCATCATCATAATCAAATATACACGTGATTTTCCTAAGCATATTTGGCTGTGTTTAAAGGATTGCCTAGAAGGAATTAAATCCCAGGCAAAATGTTTTCAAGTTAATTTTTTTTTTCACTTCAAATTTAACTATTTGTGACATTGTATGAGGAGAAAGGGCAATTGCCAAAATTCAACTTGTAGTCAGATTCCACAGAAGAGGTTCAATTCCCACCTCTGCCCCTTGATACTGTTGTAACCTTGAGCGAGACTTACACTTCCTGAATCCCCGTTTTCTTGTTGGAGGGCCGAGCATATAGTAAACGCTCAATAAATCCACCTTGTCACCTGTGCCCATCTGGTTTCTTCCCTCTTCCTTTCCCCACACCCTCAACCCATCCCAAAGTGTTTTAGCTTCTTTCTCAGTACATCACACCCTCTTCACCCTCCCTGCCGCTGTTTTAGTCCCTCATCATTGCTCAGCTGTGATGCTGCAATAGTGCATTAATCAATTTCCCGTCTCCATTGATAGCCCTCCTCCCTCACTTCCCAATCCACTCCTCACGTGGATGGTTCCCAGATGTGGATGCACACTGGATTTCCTTGGGGATATTTTATAGTATCAGATTCTTGGGCCCACTCAGACCTACTGAAGTAGCTCTCAAAAAACTGGATCTTAGGGGCTTCCCTGGTGGCGCAGTGGTTAAGCATCTGTCTGCCAATGCAGGGGACGCGGGTTCGTGCCCCGCTGGGCCTGCGCGTCCGGAGCCTGTGCTCCATGACGGGAGAGGCCACAACAGTGAGAGGCCCGCGTACCGCAAAACAAAACAAAACAAAACAAACAAACAAAAAAACTGGATCTCAGAAAGCTCAAGTTTTAAAAGTTTTTTTTTCAGCTGATTCTGATGATAGAAAGGTGCTGGGGATACAACTGTGAGCAAAGTTAACACACAGGGTCACTATGTATTTGCTATTGTTTGTCCAGAATGCCCTTCCTCTCCTCATTTATCCCTCAGACTTCTTCCCTTCCCTCTGGTCCCTGGGCCCACCCCAAAGTTAAGGACTCCCTCCTGTGACCTACTACTTTTCCTAGTGGACTGGGAACTGACATTCAGTTTTTTACAGAATCTAAGTCTTTCATCTTTACACTCCCAATCCTTCCAGGATTAGCCTTTGGTTTAACAAATATGCAAATCCTTTGTAGCTGTAAAATGCTGTTTAAGTATGAATTACACTTACCTAATATTTGAAAGAAACTGGGACACCTCTTTTACTAGCTGGAGAGAAGAATTCGATTCTTCAAAAATCTTACCTGCCTCTGCTCTTGTGATGTCTAATGTTGCTGGTGTATTAGACCCTTTTTGCCTTTATAGAGCTCTGCTTTGGGTGAAGAGTTTTAATTTCTATTTTTTCACTTAATCTTCATAACTGTCCTACAAGGTAGGTAATATTATCACCCCCATAAGACAGTAAGGCTTAGGGAGGGTAAGTAGGTAGTATTCTCTCTCAGTCGCAAAGCCGGTAAACCTTAGTGCCAGGACTCCCACCCCACATTTTCAAACTCTTCCCATCATACTAGCTTACTGGCCTGTAGGAGAGCTCCTTCTCAGAGAATGTCCTGTAATGGGTTTCCTTTATTTTCTCCTTCAGATCCAAAAGCCAGGAATTGGAGTAATCTCTGTGAGCAAAGGTGCAGAGATCGGGCTGGCCATGGCCTGCTACCTGAAGGAGGTGGCAGCCACTGTCTGCATCAATGGGTGCAATGCCATCTTTGAATTTCCGCTCAAGTACCGGGATCTGGTTATAACACCCATCCCCTCGTTGCCGGAGCGCATGGAGTTCAACATCATGGGCGCTTTGTGCCTCCGTCACTACAAGGGGAACCCCCGAGATGCACTGAATCAACACAGTGTGCTTCCTATTGAAAAGGCCCAGGGTGCGATCCTCTTCGTTATAGGGGAGGATGACGAATGCTTCAATAGCAGAGAGTACGCTGAGCAAGCCCTGGACCAGCTGCGGAGGCACGGCAGAAGCAACGGAAGGATGCTGCTCTACCCCGGGGCGGGCCACCTCATAGAGCCGCCCTATTTGCCCCTGTGCTATGCGTCCTGGAGCCGCGGCCTCTTCTGCCCCCTGCTTTGGGGGGGGGACCCTGTGGGCCACGCGGCAGCCCAGGAGCACGCCTGGGGAGAGATCCAGAAATTCTTCAGGCAACACCTTGTTCAGAGCAGAAGCACACTCTAAGGGTGATGATAGGGGAGGAGAAACAAAAAAATTGGATAAGGCAGGGATGTGGGTGGGGGAGGGGACTCTTGATTTCTCTAGATTCACAGTCATCTTGAATCAACTGGAAGGAAATTGGACAAAGTCAAAGAATCAGGTGCATCTGAAATATTTCTGACAAAATTGTGTGTGCTTTGAATTTTTGTAAATTGAATCTTGGTTTATATGCACCAGGTACGTTGCTATTTCAAAATTGTGATACCCTTGCAAATTGAATAACCTTTTGTACCCCGGTAAGGGAAACCTTGGATCCAGGTATTGCCAATCTAGACGAATGTTCTGGAACTTTGAAGTCACTTGTGAAATCATTTTCTGTTTAAACCATTGTGGGTTGAATTTGACATTTGATATGAAAAGTTCCTGATGCCACCATCAAGGGTAATCCTTGCTAGAGATTTCCAGTAGATACGTTAATTCTTTTTTAGAATAGTGATGCTTCTTTTTATTCCTAAAATATATTTCTTTTTTATAATTTTAATCAGGAGTGGGGCTAAATGCTCAAGTGCCTTTGGAGCATTTAGTGAAATTAAATGAGCTATATTTAAAGTGATTAGAAGAGAGCCGGGCACATAGCAATTTCTATATCAGAGTTAGCTATTATCATTTTCATGATGCTTTTCTCCTATAATCTGTTAATGTGGTGAATTGCATTCATTAATGGACTAATTTTGCTTATTCATCTAATTCTACTAGATCAGTTTCTCATATTGACTAGTTTGGGCTTTAAAATTTCTTTTGAAGCCAACCTAGTCATTTATATTTTCTCAGAATTTCACCCCTATTTTCTGGAACACATTTTTCTCATAATTTTTTACATATCCCCTGTTGTTTATTTGCATGCTTTCTCCTTTTCCTTTCAGTCTGACTTGCTAAATATTTGTCTATTTTATTAACCTTTTCTTAGAATAGCTTTTGGGTTGTTTATTGGTCAAATCTAATTTTTCCTGATTCATCAGTGTATGCTTCTTTGAAATAAGTTCATTCCTTCTGCCATATTTGTGTTTTCCTGGCTTTTTGATATGCAGTGTTCTCATTTTGTTAATGTCTAAATAGTTTCTGATTTGCTTCCTCCCTCCCCCCACCCTTAAACCCAAGAGTAATTTTACCAAAGTACAAAGTATCATCCTGTGGATAACTTGCTGGTTATAAGGACCTCACTTTGCAATGAAGGGGTCAGATTGTCTCCACCTGAACCCACTGATCAAATTTAGCATCTCTAAAAATGGTCAGTTTGACTTGTTGTGGTTCATGACAAGATGTAATGTGGAGCGCCCAGCACTGCTTAGAACTATTTCTAACAACACTGTTCAACTTGAAGCTAATCAAGCCCTTAGATCAAACTTCTTACTAATGTGGTAGTTAGTGAACAACTTAAATGGTGCTACAAGGAGACAAACAGAGATTGTCCATCATTCTATGACCTGGTCTCTTCACAAGTTAATTACCAACTCACCTTGTCTCTTTTCACAAGTTAATTGCATGAAAAAATATGGAATTTTTCACTTTGTGGGATTTTGCTTTCCTTTTTGCATTGGAGTGAGCTGGGGGATTGTTCAAAATTAAAAGGGACTTAAGAGGCATATCAACCAAATGCTATGTGTGGGCCTGGTTTGAACAAAGTAACTGTAA
This sequence comes from Globicephala melas, assembly GCF_963455315.2. Taxonomy (NCBI): domain Eukaryota; kingdom Metazoa; phylum Chordata; class Mammalia; order Artiodactyla; family Delphinidae; genus Globicephala; species Globicephala melas. Next base: position 31,108,137 of record NC_083319.1, read on the forward strand.
AAAGACATTTGGGGGATAATTAGAGAACTCTGAATATGACTGGATATTAAACGACACTATGAAATTGTTATCTTGTTAGGGGTCAAAATGGTATTGGGGTTATGTAAAAAAGTAACTTTTTAGAGATGCATACTGACATATTTAGAGGTGAAGCGTTGCAGTATCTGGGGATTGTTTTAAAATACTACAGGAATCTGGCAAATGTGAAAAGTTATTATATCCAGATGATCGGTATAGTGAAGTTTGTTTTCTCTACTTTTATGTATGCTTGCAAATTTTTCATAATAAAGAAGTAAGAGATATAATCGGTATATTTACTTTTCTGCCCCAACAGACAAGAACTTTAGCATGCATTACATCTTTTCTCCATGACAACCCCATTAATTTCATATTAATTTTTTTGGAACCAATAATTATTATTTTTAAATTAATTTTGATTGGAGTATAGTTGCTTTACAATGTTGTGTTAGTTTCTGCTGTGCAGTAAAGTGAATCAGTCATTCGTATACATATATCCACTCTTTTTAAGATTTCCTTCCCATTTAGGTCACCACAGAGCATAGAGTAGAGTTCCCAGTGCTATACATTTGGTTCTCATTAGTTATCTGTTTTATACATAGTAGTGTATAAATGTCAATCCCAATCTCCCAGTTCCCACCCTTGGTAACCATAAGTTTGTTCTCTACATCTGTGACTCTATTTCTGCTTTGCAAATAAGTTCATCTGTACCATTTTTCTATATTCCACATATAAGTGATATTATACATTTGTTTTTCTCTTTGACTTGTTTCACTCTGTATGACAATCTCTAGGTCCATCCATGTCTCTGCAAATGGCACTATTTCGTTCCTTTATATGGCTGAGTAATATTCCATTGCATACATGTACCACATCTTCTTTATCCATTCCTCTGTTGATGGACATTTAGGTTGCTTTCAGGTCCTGGCTATTGTGAATAGTGCTGCAATGAACATTGGGGTGCATGCATCCTTTTGAATTATGGTTTTCTCCAGGTATACACCTAGGAGTGGAATTGCTGGGTCATATAGTAGCTCTGTTTTTAGTTTTTTTTTTTTAATTTATTTAATTTATTTATTTTTGGCTGCATTGGGTCTTCGTTGCTGTGTGCGGGCTTTCTCTGGTTGTGGCGAGCAGGGAGTACTCTTCGTTTCAGTGACTGGGCTTCTCATTGCAGTGGCTTCTCTTGTTGCGGAACACAGGCTCTAGGTGCGTGGGCTTCAGTAGTTGTGGCATGCGGGCTCAGTGGTTGTGGCTTGCGGGCTCTAGAGCACAGGATCAGTAGTTGTGGCACGTGGGCTTAGTCGCTCTGCAGCGTGTGGGATCTTCCCGGACCAGGACTTGAACCCATGTCCCCTGCATTGGCAGGCGGATTTTTAACCACTGCACCACCAGGGAAGTCCCTCTTTGCTTCTTATAAGAGGTTGATGAGGAGTATCCAGTGGTGATATTTTTCATATCTTCATTTCCAGGTGATGCCGTAGACTATCAGTATTCTCCTTACTACTTGAAATAGAGTTATTAGCAACTTTAAATCTAATCAGGTTGAAGAGCCAGTTCCAGAAACGCCAGAACCAATTCAGAAAATTCATCCTTAAAACTGTTTCTTTAGAAACACTCTCAGTACCAAAATCTCAGTCAGGGTTCTCTGGAAAAATAGAAGCAACAAGATAAATATACAGAGAGAGAAAGAAATTTATTATAAGGAATTGGCTCAGGCGGTTATGGAGGCTAAGTCCCCAGATCTGCAACCTGCAATCTGGAGACCCAGGAGAGCTGATGCTGTAATTGTAGTCTGAGTCTGAAGTCCTGAGAACCACAATAGTTAATAGTGTAAATTACAGTCCGAAAGCGGGCAGACTCAAGATCCAAGGAGAGCCGATGTTTCAGTATGAGACTGAAGGCAGGAAAAGACAGACGTCTTAGCTCAAACAGCTAGGCAGGAGGAGTTCCCTCTTTTTAAAGGAAGGTCGGACTTTTTGTTCTATTCAGCTTTCCATTGATTGGGTGAGGGCCACCCATATTAGGGAGGGCAATCTATTTTACTCAGTCTGTTGAATTTAATGTTAATCTCATCCAAAAACACCCTCACAGACATATGCAGAATAACGTTTGACCAAATAACTGGGATCCCTATGGCTCAGTCAAGTTGATACATAAAATTAACCATCACAGGATAGGTAGCCAGTAAATTATTTCCATTTTACAGGTGAGTAAACTAAGCCTTGAGGAGTTTTAACATACCTAAGCCCACACAAGTACAGATGACTTTACAATGGGATTGAGTTTATAGTCTTCCTCCAAAACTCATGTAACTATTATTTCACCTGCCTGACAGCAGTATCTACCCAGGTCGCAATAGCTAGGGATGAAATAATCCAGTCTTCTGTTGTCTGTTATATTATGGCTTCCACTAGAATTTAGGTTGGATATGGTGTCTTTATAATTTTTTAGTTTGGTTAGCTCAACACATAATATTAAAAGACAGACTAGTTCAAAGAAAGAGAGCCTTACAATACTTTAACTGATAATACCACACATACAGAAAGAAAAATTCAGACCAACCAGAGGTGTGTTCTGGCCTCAGGGAGAAAGATTTAGTGAATATCCATCATTGCCCTGAATGAGAAAAACTGGGTCAGAGAAGAAAATCCACCAATAGAGGAAATATAGATGGGTCAACAATAGAAAAGTTATCTTAGCCATGGAACCAGGACTGTGCAGCAGGCCTTTCCCATGGCTTATTCAATGATCTGTATACACTATTCACCTTTAAAAGAATTTTTTTTTCATGCTAACCAAGCAATATTTTAACTAATAAAATGGTTTTCTAGACACCCTGATTACAAGATGGGGTATGGGTAGGGGATGTCAAATTCTGGACACAAATTAGTGATGATTCCACCATCAATTAATAAATGTTTTTTTGAGCTTATATGTGGTGTGATAAAGATAATATTCGAAAATGTATTTACATGCTTTTCTCATCGCATTTCCTTGCTTTTATTTTTCCGCTGGTTCTATCTGAAACTGAGTAATGATTAGTCAAATCCATTTCACTTGCCTTCATTAATCAAGGTCGTTTTAACACTTGCATGTCCTCCAAGCAGCTCCTAGCCTAAACAAGATGTTTGCCTAAGTTATTTTCCAGGACCTTGGAGTCTCAGCTGTGTATAGTTCAAGTTGAGCTAGTTAAGGGTAGCACCATCGACCCTCCAGCTGGGCAGGTGCTAGTGTCCGCTGGGTGACCTTTTGAACGTACAGAGGCCTGTAGCTTAGCTACACCTGTGCAGGACCACGATTATCGCGCACCCTTTCCCAATCACCTTTCCCCGCTCCCCCCACGCCTCAGCCTTCCCTGCTTCTTTATTGGTCATCCCATAAATAACCCAGCCCCTTGTTTTCTGAGAGGCGGATTTGAGGTTCGTTCTCCGGTTTCTTCTCTTGCCTGCCTTGGGAGTAAAACCTCTGCTTCGAGCCTTGGTGACTCAGCGTTTTGGCTTGCTGTGCCTCTTGAAAAATGAACCTGGCTCAGTAACAACTTTGGTGGGTCAACCGGGAGGTAAGTTCAGATGGGAATTTTGCCTGTTGGTTTGTTGGCCTCTTGCTGGTGCTGAGAGCCTGTGCACGAATCCAAGCAGCTGCCTGGTCCATTTGTAATAGGACCGTCCTTGGGATTTCTCTGGGGAGGTGCCACCAACCTTCAGCACTTAGTTTCGTTTTGTAGTGAAAAAATGGTTTCGGGGGCTTCCCTGGTGGCGCAGTGGTTGAGAGTCCGCCTGCCGATGCAGGGGACACAGGTTCGTGCCCCGGTCCGGGAAGATCCCACATGCCGCGGAGCGGCTGGGCCCGTGAGCCATGGCCGCTGAGCCTGCGCGTCCGGAGCCTGTGCTCCGCAACGGGAGAGGCCACAACAGTGAGAGGCCGGCGTACCGCAGGAAAAAAAAAAAAAAAAATGGTTTTTGGTGTTTGGGTTTGGAAGATGTCTTTTGGGTAACCTCGTTAAAGAAACACACCTATGCCTAGGTTGTTTGTGCGATCCTGACCCGGTCGTGGGTTGGAGACCCACCTGGTGGGATGTGGGCAGACAATATAAAAGGTTACAGCCATTGAGTTACCTGGGTTAAAGGCCCGGGATTTTGTTTTTTGATCTTGTCAGGTGGGGCAAAATCCCTTAAGGCAAGTCCCCACTGGAGGTGTGATTGCTGAAATGGGGCAGCCAATGGGATTGACCTGGGCCCATTCTCCTTTTTCAACTTCAGATTTATTTAATTGCAAGAAAAATCTGCCAACTTATAGAGATGACCCAAAGACAATGGAAAACTTTCTTTCATCGATTTCTTGCAACCCACAACCCGACTTGGGCCGGTGTTCAAAATTTATTAACCACCCTCCTCATTTCAGGAGCATGAAGAATGGTGCTGGGTAGAGCTGGGGAGGAGGCAGGTGAGCTTCATTCAGAAACCCCTGGCGGCCCGATACAGGCTGCTGCCAGCACAGCTGAACCAGCAGTGCATCCTAACTGGGATGTGATGCTGGGGATAGGCCCAAACGTGGACATTATCGAGACTGCATTCTTGCAGGATTGTGAAGAGAGGGCCGAAACAAAGAAGCCTTAATGAAGCACAGGAGGGAATGCAGAAACGGAATGAGGAGCCTTCAGAATTTCTAGAGAGGATCTTTAAAGCCTATGGGCATATACAGATACAGTCCCTAAGGCCCAGAGAATTTAAAGATGGTTAATATGACTTATTGGTCAGAGGGCCTCTAATACACAGAGGAAAATGCAGAAGGTGGAAGGGGCTTTAGGAAGGGGCTTTAGGAATGCCTATGTCTTAGATTGCTGAAATTGCCTTTAAAATTTTTAATGGCAGGGACCATGTTTAGGGAAAAGGAACAATGGAGAATGAAACAACAGGCCACTCTGCTGGCGGCTGCCTTAACACAGAGAAGAGCTGGGCCTCCACAAAGGACTCGGCAAAAGGTAGGGGGCCCCCGGCCCTAAACTTCCCCTGGAATGGTACCCGATAGTGGGTGTCACTCTGGCTTTCTTTCAGTTCTTCACATGTGTAAAACTCGTTTTTGCCCCAGGACGTTTGTACATGCTGCTCTCTTGGCTACTTTCTGTCTATTCATCTCCAACTCATTGTAATGTGTATGTCACTTTAAAGAAGACATAACACTTGCCCTATCTAAATTAGGTCTCCCTTCAAAGCACTAAATGTTTTGTGGTCCTCCTTTTCTTCCACTTGACCCAAAATTCCATAAGGGTGAGAAGTAGTCAATTTTGTTGCATATTCCCAGTTCTTGGCATGACTCTTGACACATAATAGATGCTCATTAAATACCTGTTGAATGATTGTATCACTCAATCCTGGGATATTTGGACCAAGAACTAGGATGCAAGCAAGAGATTTGATGTTCATTCCAAAATTCCCGTGATAGTAGAAGGGATGACAGTAAATAACAGACACGTTCTAGTACACATCCTGAGTTCAGCAGGGCAAGAATAGTGTAACAGACTTAAGGCAACCTCCTTACAACGAACTAGGGCAATCTGGTATTTGTGTCTGCCTCCAAGACACTTAAACACCCTCGAAGTTCTGGTAGTTGCATATAATAGGGAAGTCAAGGCAATTTATTGGAAACAAAAATGCTATTCCTGTCTCTTCTGCTCTTCAAATCATACCAATAATGTCTGCTCCTCCTCCTGTATATGGCATTATGCCTGCTTGCATTTCTGATTCACTGAAGCTACATACAGTCCTTCTGTCTATTATAGTCTAATTAGAGAGAGCTCTAGAATTTACCAAGAGAGGCACCCACATCTTCAGAACTGCTGAGTGCAGTTTCCTCACCCTTATTTCTGTATCTAAATACACTTATCTTTCATTTACCTTCAGGCCCCATGCAAATTCTCTTTATTTCCAAGTGAGTCACAGTCTCCTTCAGACAAATAAGTGGAACCCTGGAACCTGTCTATTTGACAAACTTGGCTCTGTCAGATCCTATTCTGGGTGCAGAATCAAAGAACTGAAAGATGTCATAAATATCCTCAGGGGCTAATAGTCTCATGAGGTTGCTTATGTCCACACACTATATCAGCCTTTCTTTTGTTTCTTCCTGCTTCCCTCTCACAGTGAGTCAGACTTCTCAGGCTCCTCTGGGCCTTCTTTAAAAAGAGGAAGAAAAGCTCATTGCAGAGTTCATCCTGAGGTGATAGAGTTCACTCCTCCTACTTACACAGAGGGCTTTGTCCTGGGTAAAAGGCCCATGTGGGGGGTCTCTAGCCTTATGAAATGAATCTCAAATGGCAGGCTTCCAAGATCAATGTGAAGCCAGTGAAATGACTTGGGGCTAAATCAGGGGTAACACTAAGGTTGCCTTGTCATAATGGGAGGAATCAGACTGGCTCCGTGATCCCAGGGATGTGAGCCCAGAGATGGTCCTTAGTTCCAAGTGCCCCAGTGTCGTGTCCTGTGGAGCATCCCTCACTGAAGTCATCAATAACATATCAAGGCCAGGAAACTGGAGTCTGTGGCCAGAGATCTCAGAACACTTCTAATTGGTTCTTCCAGATCGAAACCAGAGAAAGGAGGAGAAGGGTAACCCTCACTTGGTCAACTTACGTTCTTGGAAATGCCATATCTGGTAGTCAGATATTTAGATGGTCTCCCATTGTGATAAGAGATGGGCAATGTAAAATCAAGAGTCTGCCAGTATTTTTCAGAATGTCTTATGAACAATGAAACTGAGCTCTCATTGCCGTTATTAAATAATTACATATTTAGAAGATGAATCACTCTGAAGTTGGGCTACATTATACTTAGGTAGTTTATACAAGATTGGAAGCCTCAGAGCTTACAAATTATTCCTTCTCATAACTAGAATGCATCTTTCTCATGATGTGCTTTGGTCAGCTACACCATCTAATTATACTCTAATACCTAAGTAGGTAGATGACATTGAAAAACCTCTGAAAAGATGTGGACTTGGTTTGCAGACATTTTGGTGTAGTGGAAAGAATGGAATTTGGAGTTGGGCAGACCTGGATTCTAATATCAATGCTGACGTGTATAGCACCGCCTTGGGGTCATCACAGCTTCTCTGGGTTCCTTGTTTTGAACAACCAGATTATGGTTGTGACGTAGCATCGGGGATGAGTAGGGCTTTCAACACTTTCCTTTCTTGCCCACTTTCCCAACTTTTAGTCAGACTTCACTCAAAAGATGTGTGTGAGTGTATATACATGTAAGTGCAAATAAGTTTAGGCCTGAATGAGATGGGGGATGAGTTTTAGCAGAGGTAACTTTTCCTAAAAATGATTCTGACTTTTTACTGACACCTTAGGAGTATCTATGGGCAAGCTGAAGACAAAGGTGGCTTGCTAGGCATCCAGAATGTGCCTCTGAGTGTCTTAATTTCAAGAATTCTTTTGTCTAAACACACACTCCTTCATGAAAGGACATATCAGTCATGCCTCTATTAGGATTGATCCCATAGGCCTGGAACTGAGGAGGATAAACACTTACTGAGGTCACGTCATTGTGACTCTTCAAATACCTTTGCCCAGTGGATGAAGTTTCAAACAAAGGACACGAGCCAAGATACATTTTGTGATAACTTTTTTCTTTAGAAAAAAAACATGTACAAAAAAAGCTAAGAAGAACCAACGTGGAAGTGTCGAGAAAAGATTCTGATAGATACAGACAAGGGAGCTCCCGCTCTCAAGGAAGTTACACATTAGTTATTACCATGCTAGAAAAATGTGATGCAGTTAAAATTCTAGAACAATTAAAAGCCACAAAGTCAAGCTGTTGCTCTGGGGCTCTAGGTTGTAGATGCTCTGATACCCTTTCTGCAAAATAATACTGTGCAAACTGTAAAATATTCATTTTCATATAAAGTCCATACAATATGACCTACAAAACTGAGTTGACAGGGGACGCTGGTACCGGCAGTTTCTTGGGAAAGAAGGCTGCAGTGTCACCTGCCAGCCCAAAGACATAATTGCAAAAAGATCTTGAATTTCTTAACCAGGAGAGGCCATTACCTAAGAATCATACCCAACATTCCTCAAATCCAGGATTTCCTGCCGTTGTTTATGTAACTTAGGTGATTTTATTAATATGTTACTTTAACTTCGAATGCAATCACATGTTAAGGAATCAGAAAAAGTTCTTTTTCAAAGCAATACTTCTTTCTACACAATTGATTTTGCGATTTACCATAAACCAACATTGTCTTCCCTGCAACTCAGAAGTTTTTTTTATTTTTAAATTCAAAAATTCTGGAGGAGGCAGCAACTGTGATAATAAAAGATTAAAGTGAATTATTTCATTTCAGTGTCTATAAAACTGAGAAAAGAAGGTTTGTGTACAAATATCACAAAACAACATCAACCATTGAATAAATGTGGTTCTTCAATGCACACCTGAAGAAGAAAATTTTTTTAAAATTCTGGCATAAATATATTAAAGCTGACTAAAAAAAAAGAAAAAATCAGGGCAAGCTACATCACTTCCTCATACAAAAAATGTACAAAACATTAGCCTCTAACTAGATAAACATAATACTTGTCTTCACAGTTTGACATCAAGTAACTGTGTGCCTTGAAGTATCGAATTGGAGGGTGATTTAAAAAAAAAAAAAGCAGCTTGTGACACGTCAGCCGTTTCAGGTAACTTCGGTCATAGAGGCAGAGTGATTCTGCGAACACAAGCAGATAAAACCTTAGTTGACTCATGCACACATTCTCCCCAGAATATCCTCTTGCTTTTCTGTCTCAAGTTCATTCTGCTCCCGCTCCCTGACATGCTCTTCCAAGGACCCTCGAATTGTTACCTCTTCTATTAAAACTTCCCTGATTTTCAACCCAAATAAGACCATGTCTTATATCATACTTAACTATATTCTATGAAACATTTGAAGATCGAAAAGTAACTTTAGCTTCACCCCACATCTTTTTTTTTTTTTTTAATATTGTGGCTTTAATTTTGAACAGTTCTAATCTTTGAAAAATTTCTATATGATATATTCCGAGTCATGAGTTCCAGAGCAATGAGTTTAATATTTTCGGATGCACAGGGGTTTTTGGTTTAAGGTATCTTTGAATTTCCAGAGAATGTGATCTAGATGCTTTTGAAGTTTCTTGATTTGCTTTATAGCCTTGCATGTGGTCTATTTTAAATGTTTTGTGTGTTTTGAGAAGGATTATATATGTGCCTTAGATCAACTTTATTAATCATCTGTCTTTTATTATATTTCATTTGCTTATTACTGAGAGAAGTGTTAAAATCTATGACTGCAGCTTCGTCCACTTTTCCTTGTAGTTCCATTAATTTTTGTTTATGTGGTTTGTTCATAATAACCCTTATCTCTTTGGTTTTATATAACTTATATATAATCCCACCTTTTTTCAGGCCCAAGTCTTTCTCTTTTGTTTGAACTTAAAACTTCCAGTCCATGGGATTGGTAAATACCTTAAGAAATGGTGGCTTTAGATCTAATTCATTATGGGTTTCCAGATTCCTGTTTGTTTTTAGGACGCTAGAGATGTATATTCTTGAGAGTTCAACTATGAATTTTAGAAACTGAATATTCCATATTTTTCAAGGTACTTTTGTCTCCTATATTTGTGAAAATTGAGGTTTTTATATTTCTTGCCATAATGTGAAAAATTTGTTTTTACTTTTATAATATGCTTTCTTTTTTAAACTTTTGGTCAATAATTTGGTCATTTATATGTTTATAAGAGTCCATTTAAAAGTGGGTGGTAAAGATAAAGTAGTTTAACAGCCTAAGATAACTAACTGGGTGACTTCGGGCAGATTTCTTTAACTCTCCGAGTCTTTTCTTTTTTCTATTTATAATTTGAAGTCTATAATATCACTAGTTCTAAATCAAGGGGTGGCGAGCATTAGAATTCCTCTGGGACTATTTTCTTATATGGCTTTGCACCCCAGAATGGCTGAATCAGAATCTTCTGGAATAAGGTCATAGGCATCTGAGTCTTGAGATAGATTGGATCCTTCTTTTTTGTTAAAGAAAAAAATATCATCTCCCCCCTATATCGCCCCGCCCCCATCAGGAGACACGGGAGACTTTATACCACACACAGTGAGTTAACACACTGGCTCATCTCTCATTTCTCTGTTAATATAAACTGTGTTCAACAAAGACACAGTTGCTCAACGCTAAGCTTGATTACGCAGGTGAAAGTGGGTATGAGGCCACAGGATGAGGATAGCTCGAAGCTGGTCTCTCTAGGACACAACAGCTCTGTTGCATCACAAAATAATGCTTTGGAAACTCGACCATTTTTGTTCCGTTTGGATTCTGTAATTTTACTTTCTGGTTTCTCTTTAGTTTGGGGAAAGATTTTAGAAAATGTACCGTCTCAACCACAGAAGGCAAATACTCAAATTTGAGTTGGTCTTTTGGAGAGGAGGAAAGAACACTGCAGCTCTGGGGCTCCGTGTGGCAAAGGGGAAAGGATGTCTCTGGAAGAAGGGAAGGGAGGGTGAGGGCGTTCCCTCCCCAGCTAGACAGTCTTCTCCTTGAGGCGCTCTGAAGAGCTGGATGGACTTCACGTGTGAGAATGTGTGCTTTAAAGACAGGTTCATATCTTCTCTCAGATCCCCCTCCCGGGAAGATGGTTCTATCCCAGAAATTACAAAGGAGCAGCTTCTAGTAGAAGCCATGGCTGCTGCTGTTGCACAGGAAGCCCTCGCCCACAGGGGAAAACACAGGGCATATTTATTTTGGAAGAGGTGTAGCTCAGTGTAAACTCTGCCAGCCCTGTGCAGCTCAGCTCACACACACTGTCCCCTAGAGCGTGTTTCCATATTCAATGCTGAGAGTTGTAGATTTCAAAATGGAATTTTCCTTAAACGTCAGGCCGTGTGGTGTATAAGAGCAAGCAGGGCCTTTAGAATTAGATGGGCCTGGGTCTTAATCTTGACTGGGTGACCTTCGGCATGTTACTTAAACTCTTTTTGCCTTACTTCATCTATAAAGTCGAATGATAATGCAAATTGCAGGATTATTGTAAGGACTGAATGTGAGGGCTTGCAATAAATGCTCATTTTCTCTTCTTGACCCACAAATAAAGGGTATATCCTCCTCACTACCCATGTGGAAAGCAGATGCTTCGTTACTTGAATATCGTACAACTAGTATGGAAGGCATCACTCAAGAGGCAATACTTTCCATCCGGCTTCCTGTAGCTTTATTTTGACTAGCCTGCAGAAGTCCTGTTCATCATTACTCATAAACTTCTATTTACCATGGAGTTTCAGATATTGACTAGAGCCCAGTTTTAGGTTCTCAGTTTTGACTAGAGGGTCTAGTTCAGGTTTTGGTTCTGGCTTGCATCTGTCCATCTATCACATATTTATTTCACCCCTAGTGAATGCCAGGAAATATAGAGGGTAAGAAAGACCTGGTTCATATACTTAATCTCTCAGTCCTTGTGGGAGGCAGATATGAGGGGATTACTGACATTAATTGTGAGGGGCAGTCACACCTGGGGCCCTGGGGTCTCTTTGACCCAAGCCTGGTATTCACAAAAGGCCTCAAATTGTGCCCAGATGAGGGGATATACATGGAAATAAACATACATGGACAGATTTGAAAAGTTCAACTACTGCCTGTAGTGAATAATAAACTAATGCATATTTTTAAAGAATTTTTAAAATCTATATTGCGAATAGCAGGTTTTGAAATCAGGTTGGCACCTCATTTTTCAATGTAAGTAGAATCCCCCAAAACATGGCCTGGATGTCTCTTGGCCTGGTCAACTACTACTGGTCCTGAGGGAGAAGAGAGAATTCTGGAGAAGGTTTCAGACAGAAGGTGATGCTTGAGCAGTGCTGGGTAAAAGGATGGGGCAGAAACAGGGTGCTCTTTGACCAGGACATTCAGGGTAAAGTCGACAGCATTTACAAGGACAGACTGATACGTTTGTGGAACTTGGCAAACATCTCAGCTTGCTTTTCGAATTCACCTTTGTCATTAGTTGCTTCATCTCAAAAAATAGAGGGAACCACTCTGACCTCACCAGGTACAAGAACATAATCAGGGAAGAAAAACTAGGGAGAGTCTATTTCACCATTTCATTACAAGGTTTTATTATTTAGCTAATTCGTCATTAACTGGCATTAACTGGCTATATATAAATAAATCAGTAGTAAAATTTTCACTATGTTATTTCTAATTGGACCAAGTCAAAATTTTCACCTTAATACAGGTGAAGGGAAAACAAACAAAATACTTGGCACTGGGTTTAATGGAGAGCCATAAATATTTTTCCCAAGGTGGAAATAGCTTTTTTTTTCCTGGTTCATTAATAAAATTAGACTTCATTAAATGTGAAAAGAAGTAGGATAGTTTCTCAGATGTCTGATAGTTACTCTTTAAATAGTGAAATATTTTATACCGTATTGATAGGAAGTACATGATAATTCCAGTGGGAGGAGATTTGCTTCTCTTGCACTCTGTAAAAATGATTTAGTAAGGAAATGCCAAATACAACAAGATTTCGAGATAGACTATTACAGAAAATAAACACTTTAGCAGGACTCAGCTACATGAAGAACGTGTCATGATATAAAAACCCTGTCTTATTATTAGTTATCCCCATTCTGTCTGCTTAAAGAGCTACTCACCCCAGTTTTCCCACTTGCTGGCTATGTGGCTTGGGGAAGAAATTTACTGTTGCTATTTTCATATTCCTCTCAATCTGTGAAATGGGAATTATACTACTGATTCAGTAAGTTTTTGTTCAAATAAAAATATATTTGTAAAGCACCTAGCAACTGTCTCAGGCAAAAGTCAGTGCTTTATACCATGTTTCAGGGCTCATTTCAGGTGGCAAGTCTTCTCCGTGGCTTTCCCTGCCTTAGAATAAATTTCTTCTTCATCTGTGTTCACAAAGTGCTTCGTGTATCTGATTCAGCATGCCATGTTATGATTACTGATTTATATACACCTTTCCTGATCATCTGTGAGTTCCTTGAGCACAGGACTGTGTGGCTAGTTACTCATCTCTGGCATGAAGCAAGGTCCTGGTGTAAATAAGTGATCAGTTAGTACTGTTGCATTGAATTTTTGATGGTCATCAAAACAGATCCAAAAGGATACTTAGTTACCTTTCTTAATGTGCTGCCAGTTTACATCTATCACTGGATGTAACAAAGCATTTCTTTCCAAATGTTGTCCTAGTTACTAAATCAAATTGGCCTCCCACAAGGGTTGGTGTAAATTTCACAAGTGTGTTACTACATTGGAGGTCAAGGTATCCTGAAGCAGTTGGGGTTTAAGTTAGACATGACTAAGAACTTCCTGAGGAAGGGCCAAGCCCTGGAAGGAATACAGGATTAATTGAGGGAAGCTGTGAAGTTCTTGAGGGCCTTTATGTCAGATTTTTATTGTTGCTGGGTGGATTCAGTTATGTCCTGTTTTCAGTAGAGAAATGGATTAGTTGACCTCCAAGATAACAGGCCTGGAGCCTCCGGGTTTGGTTTGCTAAAACCACTTTACTGTACCTGTGCACTTAAGGTTTCCAGAGGGCTTTCTATCCTTGGGAAAGCCATTAGGGGTACTCCACGGGGGTCCTCGGGTTTGGGTTTGGAAGGAGATCCTTGTGTTCCTTTAAAGTTATGGACCACACACATTCCCTGCAGGATGAGGGGAAAAAAGATTGGGGTCAGACTGCGGCCGTCAATGCCTGGCCATCTCTGCGGGTGGCAGGCCTTCCCCCTTAGAATGTCGTTGCATAGTGACTTGTGAGCCAGTGGGTAGGGACCATGGAAAGACCTGGGGCATGGTTCAGGCTGCCTGCTGCTGAGCACATTCTAGGTGCTGAGGAAGCATCTGTTTGATCACCAGATGGCCAGGGATGCTCAGTCTACCCCCACTGAGCTTGTTTCCTCACCTGTAAAAATGGGAATAATACCTACCTCATAGATTTACAACAATTAAAAGACATGATGAATGTAAAGCACCTCATGATAACAGCTAACATTTACTGAGGGCCACTTATGTGTCTGGTACTGTCCTGAGGGTTTACCTTACTTCATCTAATCCGCTCAGCAATCTTATAAGGGAGGTACTATTCTCCTCTCCAACTTAGATAAGGAGGCACAGAGAATTTAGGTAACTTGCCCAAGGTTACACAGATTTAAACTCCATAGCCTCTAAATCACACCACCGCTATAGGATTCTGCCTCTTAACAAGTGCCAAACATACAGCAAAAATGCAACGTTAGCTAGTCTTTAACTCTTACCTAAGATGATTACCCTTAAGTTACTTAGCAAATATTCACATCATTTATTAGCGGCACTTTTATTGCTTCCATTAAAACTCCCTCTCTAAATTGCTACCCACTTGTCTTTATTTCCTACTGAGGCCGCTTCATAACTAAGTCTGTTCTAACCATCTTTTGTCTCTTTCCATACTCTCTTCCATTGTTCTGCATCGTTTTTTCTATATCCAGTGCCTCTGAATCTTTCCTGTAGCTCCTCAAACCCCACAGAACGTTCACATGAATATTCTCTACCTGGCTCTCCTCTACCTTACTCTCCAGCTCTGCTTAAACTTCCCCCATTCAGGAAATGGGAGAAGTGGAGGGTGTAGGAGCTCTGGGGTTGGAGAGAGCAGGTCAGATTCCTGGCTTACTGGCTGGGTGGCCATTGGGCAAGTTACTTATCTGCGAGCCTCACTTTCCTCTTTTATAAAATGAAGATAAGAATACTGTTAGGGCAAGATAAACAAAACAAACACAGAACCGGTTGGTGGTTACCAGAGGGGAAGGGGGGCGGGGGGAGGGCAAAATAGGTTAAGGGAGTCAATTCTATGGTGGCAGATGAAAAGTAGACTTTTGGGGGCGAGCATCTGTATACAGACGTCAAATTATAATGTACACATGAAACATACATTATAAACCAAAGTTACCTCAGTAAAAAACATTGTAAGGGTTGTCCTGGGAGCACATGATTTGGTGTATATAAAGTGTAGGGCATGTAGTAATTGTTCAACTAACTTCCTTCCCCTTTCCCCCACTTTCATCTTCATAAGAAACACAAAACCATAATGAGCACAGGCCACAAATATGCTCCCGTTCAGACTCCCCTTTTTCGGCCTCCTCCAAGTCTCTGCTTTGGAACGCTTCCGTTCTCTTCTACAAGGTCCGCTTCTCCCATTTCCCAGCTTGGCGAGTGTATATGTGAGGTGTGTACATGCAGATACAGTGGGGGACAGTGTGGCCTGCCTCCTAACAGACCCGTTCAACAGCAGGTATGGGTCTTACATAAAGATCATTTGTGGAAAACAAATTTTGACATTCATCATCAATTGGGAAGGCAATACAAGACTGAACAGTAACCAAGTGGTAGGAAAGAGGGCTGCAAGTTACTGAGAGAACACAAGTTTAATGTTAAAGCAGAATTTGTGTATGGGGCCTCGGCAAACACAAAGTTTTTGGATTTCATCCCATAAAGACCCCATGAAATTGCTTGGAACAGTCAGTACCGCTTTTTCTCTTTAGCTGGGGTTGAGCTGGATTCAGGACCGATGGGGACAGCAAAAGTGTTTCTTTGGAGTTCAAGCCTTCACTTATGTACTGTTGATCTCTGTTTGTAAAATCCTCTCTTCTCTTGAAGTCACCTGTATTCTCTCCCCCTTTTAAAAATCACCCTCAGGGAAATATCTTCTGAGAGTTCAACATCTCAGGATCATCTCAGCACCACTTTTCCTGCTGCTTCACCCAGAGAATTTGCATTTAAGTCCCTCATCTTTTACTTTAGAAAGAAAAACTGGATCCATTAAAAATAATTTTGAATTCAAATGGAACTTGCCAGTTAATGTTCTGAGTGAATGCGAGCATTTTCTGTGTGTATCTATCTGAGCAGGTAAAAATATTGGGAAACTCTGAGTTAGAGGTTGGGAGAGGCATATGTGCATTTTGTATGTTGGGGAGGACATACATACAGAATCCCTGTATGGAAGGGGTAGGACAAGGAGCAGTTAGGTCATAGGCCTGTGAAATCTATCTGCGTGAGATGTTAGTCTTAACAGGTGCCTTGGACCAGAAAGGACAGAAGGGGAGGAAGGACATCCAGGCTGTGATGGCTTCTGTCTCCTAGGGGAGGCCTGCTGAATGTTATTAGGAGATTGATTTCATGCACAACATCTGCAGGCCTAGTGATTTACTGTAAATCCTTCTGGGTGTATTTTATTTTATTTTATAAATTTATTTTATTTATTTTTGGCTGCATTGGGTCTCCATTGCTGTGCACGGGCTTTCTCTACTTGCAGCGAGTGGGGGGCTACTCTTCATTGCGGTGCGGGGCTTCTCATTGTGGTGGCTTCTCTTGTTGCGGAGCACGGGCTCTAGACATGCGGGCTCAGTAGTTGTGGCATGCAGGCTCAGTAGTTGTGGCTCCTGGGCTCTAGAGCACAGGCTCAGTAGTTGTGGCATGCGGGCTCAGTAGTTGTGGCTCGTGGGCTCTAGAGCACAGGCTCAGTAGTTGTGGCACACGGGCTTAGTTGCCCCACAGCATGTGGGATCTTCCCGGACCAGGGCTCAAACCCATGTCCCTTGCATAGGCAGGCAGATTCTTAAACACTGCGCCACCAGGGAAATCCCTTCTGGGTATATTTTAAATCCTGGAAGATAATTTTTAAAACTGAACCTCTATGGTATGCCCATGCAATGGAATACTACACAGCAAGAAAAAGGAATTACTGATAACATGCTTACAACATGGATAAATCTCAAAATAATTATGCTGGGTAAAGGATGCCAGGATAAAAAATACATACTGTATGATTCCATTAATATTAAATCTTAGGGTAATCTAATACAGAAGATCAGTGGTTGCTTAGGAATGAAGGGAAAGGAAGGGTGGGAGAGAAGGATGTATCTGTAGGTCAAAACTGGTCAAATTATACACTTTCTATGCCGTTTATTGTATGCCTATCATACCTCAAATCTGTAAAAATTTAAAAAGTCAATATAAGTTAACCAGAACCCTTCTCCAGGAAGTATTATGTCGTTGAGAGGCCACTTACAGTGGAAATAAGATGCCTAAGAGGCATGTTCAGATAAGAGTCCCCCTAAAAAGTCTGGGTGTGGTTAGCTGAGGGTTTTCATATCTCTGAGTGGGATATGCAAGTCTGGGCCAGAGTGGAGTTTCTTGAAATGCTGGAGAAGGAGCTGCCTGCTTGTGTCAATATTTCGTTCTCTGTTCTTCCCCCAAACAACACTTAGCTTATGCTCCCAGTACGTTCTGAACAAGTATTTAGAGAATCATGGTTTGAAGGTATGCTAAATTGCTTCTGCCCAGCCCCAAGGCCAGGGCTGAAGCAAGTGGAGCAAGCCGTCCTTCCTGAAGCCATCCTACTCCTGACCCACAGGGGGAATATGCAGTCATATTTCTGAAAGAAAGGGCACAGGATACTTGGCGAGCAACTGCAACTCACAAGGTTGGGGCCAGAGGACCTTGGACTTAGACTGGAGTCTGGGGAGCCTGACTTGCCAGGATCCTGGGCAGCCTTTCAGAGGGCACCAGTGGGGAAAAAAGTAGAGGGAAGCTGACCTACCAGAAACAGGGCTACAGCAGTGCCCAGGATGAAGCCCGCGATCACATCGGAGCAGTGGTTCCGATACTCGGAGACCCGGTTGAGGCCCATCAGGAAGGCTGTGCAGAGGGTCCCGAGGCACAGCACCGGCTTGGCCAGTCGACTGCTTTTCGTCTTGATTGTGCTTGTGATGTACATCTAGGTTAGGACAGAGACCAGGGAGTGACTGGCAGCCTCTGCATACGGTGTATATACACACATGCACGGACATACACCACACACAAACGGGCCTGTACCAAAGCAAGAACGATGAATGAATGTACATGGGTCTCGGTGCTTTGTATTCTGGTGGGCATGGGAACAGAAATTACAGTGACGTGAATGACTGCATAATAATCAGGTTCAGAGCATGCAGTTTTTATGCAACAAACTAAAGAATCACTTGGGGTATTAGGAAACCCAGATAAGAATCTCAGATGCCAAATAAATCTTCTATGAGAATTAATTTTATGGAGAAGACCAGGTAGGTGAGTGGCAATACATTTCACTTTTTGTGTCCTCCATAATCCTAGCGGATTCTTCACACTTTCAATGAATATAAAAGCATTAGTTAATTGACTGAATTAGAACTTGCAAACCAGTGTGTCACATAAATACGTTTCAGTTGTGCTGGGAAGTTGATTCTCACAATCCTTGTGATAGCTTGATCAGCCCTATCCATTCATTTACTCCAGCATGTTTTAAGATAAAATTTTCTATGTGGGTCACGACATATAAAAAGTTGGGAAGTCCTGATGTAAGTAAAGGATAATGCAACTTATGACATGTGAGTTGTAGGTTGTTCTTATTCCATTGTGAGGAGCTGGGTAAGACTCCTAAGTATTTCATAGGCTCAGTTACCAAATGTGTCCCTTGTGGCTTAGAGTTAGGAAGATGTGCCTCTTTCAAACAAGTAAATACTTTGTTACACAACCTTTGGTGGTGGTTACAAGAAACCACTAGAGGGCGTAATTGATCTATCATCGCTTCTTAACAAGTGTGCTAAATGAGTTTGCAACCCAGAAAAATAGTATGCCAATACTTAAATTACAATCTATGGTGTGCTTGTATGGCCTGAGCACATGTAAGTTCACACAGATGCATTTTAAAGTATTATAGTAGAAACTTAATCTCCTAGAATGATCCTTCAGCGCTGGTGTGAATACAGGAAGATGGGATTTTCTTTGTTACATGTAATAGATACCCTATAAAACTGTGGTTAGATCAGAGTTACATAAATTAGAGCATATCATTACACCATTCTGAGGCTGTGTAGGAAATGTCACTTAACATCTATACTAGATATATTTAAATTTAGTTTTTTATGCTTCTATATTGTTTTTTAATTAAAGCCTTTATAAATCTTTCCTATAAGATTACAAACTTTTTTTTTTTTTTTTTTTTTTTGCGGTACGCGGGCCTCTCACTGTTGTGGCCTCTCCCGTTGTGGAGCACAGGCTCCGGACGCGCAGGCTCAGCGGCCACGGCTCACGGGCCCAGCCGCTCCGCGGCACGTGGGATCTTCCCGGACCGGGGCATGAACCCGTGTCCCCTGCATCGGCAGGCGGACTCTCAACCACTGCGCCACCAGGGAAGCCCAAGATTACAAACTATTAATAACATGGGCCTGTGGTTAGTTAGTATTCTTCACAGCATTAACTAGTACTTAGGAAATCCTTGTTGAGTAATTTCTGAAAGCACACATGATAGGGGCTCGGAAAAATGTTTACACAATTGGAATCTTGTATCAGGGTTTCTGATTATAGTCTGTCTGTGGGGCATGATTTGAATTGGATTATATCTGAATCCTTGAAAACGTGCTATATAAGCATCTATTCTGAGTAAGATAACTTCTTTCTTCCCAAGAGAAATTTATATCTCACTTGACGAGACAGTATTTTTTGATGAGTAACAGATTTATTTTTATAACGATGTTGTAAAAATTGATTTCATACAACAATGACTTGAGTTCGATAAAAATACAGAAAAAGGTGCAAGAGTACATTGCTTCATATAACTTAGGTCCTAGATAATCTAAGATACAAAGCGATTATTTTGAAAACTGGAAACTATGCCAAATGCCTGAAAAGACTTTGTTTAAAAAATACCTGGTGTAGATTTTTTTGGGGAGTGGGCAGTAAAGCCCAGGAATCTCACTGAGCTAAATTGGTCTGTTTGTAAATCAGACTTCTGTATTATTTATGTTCATGTTTCCTTAATATGGGGGTAGCTGAAATCACTTTTGATATGTATTCATTAAAGAGTGGATCTAAAAGAAATAATTAGACTTATTTTGGAAAATTGATCCTACAGATGTTATCCTATAAATTGGACAAAAAGCGCCATTGTTTTAAAGAGAATATTCAGCAATTTCTTTCAAACTCTACTAAGTGGACCAGACCTGCAGTCAGTCACCTTTACTCCACCCTGAATGTATGTATTTGGGGCAATGGCATGGACACACTTCCATCAGAAGCAGACTCAGGGAGTGCAGTGACTGTCGTTGAATAAGAGGGGACATGCTCCCTGGGGGTGGGGCAAGGGCACACCCAGAGTCTCTGGGAAGACTGTGTAGTTTGAAAAGGGGTCTTTCCTCTGCCTCCTCCTACCTCACCTTTCACTGAGAATCACTAGACTAGTCACACCCTGAATATAAAATAAGTTGAAGGAAAAGGGGTGTTTTCAGCAATAGTCACTCATCCACAGGTAAATACACATGATATCCAGGAGTGGAACCTTTGCACTGATCCCTCTACTTCTGTACGCTTGGTTCTAAGGAAACAGAGGTCAGAAAAAGGTGAAATGAAGTCATTTCCAAAGTGGATGCAATTAAAGAGCAGGAAAAAAAGATGGACACCATCATTTCTTTTATTTTAAGATGTGAGACACATTTTGGGCTTTCTCTGTGATGAGAGCAAAAAGTTTAGAATATTATACCCCAGTGGGGGCAGTCAAAACTTGTGTGACCCAGGGAACAGTGAGAAGTAAACTTGTGGGTGTTCGGGGTCTTTTAGGATCACCCATCTGTCCTGGCAAAGTGATGAAGAGTATTAGGAGGAGCAGAGGAAAGCCATGTCTTTATCCGGGTTTGCCGCACTGCCCGGGCAGGCGTTCACACGAGGCACACACCTGCAAATTTGTAGACAAGTGTGAGAAACGTGTGCTGTTCTAGAAACAACCAAAGCTTTGGCAAAGAGTGCAGTTCTGGCCAGTGAAAGAACCCCATACCCGGTGCCAGGAGCCTGGGCCTCCGCTCTGACTCTGTGTTCTTAGCTACTCTCTGGGCCTCAGTCTCTGCATCTGTAAAATGGGAGGATGTGACTAAGTGATTATCAACAGTCTTGCCAGAATTAACATCCTCTGGCAGGTCTTAAATTGGGATGTTGAGGGTGGGGGCAACAGCATGATATAATAAAGGAGAAACATATTGTAACATGACTTTAAAAGTCACCAGAAGTAATGAAAGAATGGGGGGGAGGGTGGTGGAGAGACCCATCACAGCCACAACTCCACGTGGGTCATACTCACCGTGGCATATAAGGCGGAGTAAATGCTCAGAGCAGCATGTTTGGAGGGAAAGGACCTCCTAGCCTTCTCTATCACTTCCAGGTCCCCCGTACAGATGTTCCCGTTGTTGATAAACTGGTGGTGCGCCCGGCAGTCTGCGCTGGTGTAGTTGGGCTTGCACACTGTCAGGAAGTACGGCGTCAGGTGCCCCGTGACCACTTGTCCGGCGTTTACAAAAATGTCAGTAGCAAAAAGCCCAAAAGCAAATACCCCTATGAGGAGATTTAAAATAATTAGGAAAGTGACATACCCCATCGATTGGTTTTGTCCCTGAGAGAAAAACAGCAGTGAGAGTCCATGACAACCTATCAGAAAGGTCCTCCCCAGAGTCAGATTGTCCCCTCACCTTTATCTTTCCAGGGACTGGTGCCTGCTTCCCAAACCACTGTTTCTTCCAAATTGGTGCAGTCACGCTGCTGTTAGCATTTCATTATTTTGTATAAGTAAATTAGAAGCAGCGTGTGCTAACGGAAAGAATTTGAATTTTGGAGTCATGTAGAGCCGGGCTCCAGACCCACCTCTGGTGACTCGTTCACGGTGTAAGTTGTTGACCTTCTCTGAATCTTGGTACCCTTATCACAAAGTGGTTGGGGGGAGTGATACCTCAGAAAGGAGTTGGAAAGATGAAATAAAATATGTGCAAAACACCCGCTGCGTGCCTGGCATTAAGTAGTTACTCAACATTAGTTCTCTTTCCGTCTATAGAAAATATCTTCCCCCTGGTCCTGTTGGAAATGCAGATACTCCTTGGAGGGAGTTATCATGGCAGGTGAGAGAATGAGGTTGTTAGAGAGTCGTCCCTAAAAGAGAGAAAAAGATCACTCTAGAAACCTTGATTGAATTGGATGTTTCATTGGATGTTGGAAACAGAAAACGAGGAGGAAGAGTGTTAAAGATGAATGTTGTTGACTGTATCAAATTACCACAAACGGAGTGGCTTAAACCAACACAAATGTATTGTTTTACAGTTCCGGAGGTCAGAAGTCCCAAATAGGTTTCACGGGGCTAAAATCAAAGTGTTGGCAGAGCCGTGTTCTTTCTGGAAGCTCCAGAGTAGAATTCATTCCTTGCTTCTTCCAGCTTCTCGCCTTCATTTCTTGACTTGTGGCCCCGCTCTCCCCCTGCCTCCGCAGCAGTCATATCATACGAGCTCTGCTTCCATTGTCACGTTTCTTTCCACGACTCACTCTCTTGCTTCTCTCTTAGAAGGTTACATTGTCTACCCGAATAATCCAGGATAATCTCAAAATCCTTAATCTAATCACACATATAAATTCCTTTTTGTCATGTAAAGTAATATATCCAGTTTCTAGGGGTTAGGACATAGACATGTCGGAGCGAGGAAGGCGTTATTTTACCCACCATGCTGACTTGGCCTGCTTGGCCAAGAACCCCATGGGTAGGCTATATTTCCTGGATTTTATCTGTTCTCTGGTAAATTCCACAGGAATATAGGATTACCGCCAACAAGCTTGAACATGAATAAGCAGAATTCCCTATAGGAAGTTTCACTGTGGACCTTTCAAAGCCTATACATACATCTATAGATTACCTGTGGACTGTTTTCTGTTAACTATATCAAGAGCAGCTGTGCAGAGCCAAGGTACATACAAGTCATCTGAAGAGATACAAGTGCGACTCAATTATGAGAGAAGTTGGCAAGTGTGAGAGGCAGCGTTAACCCTTGTAAATGTCAAGGATCTGCTATATTTTCAATTAAATTTCTATCCAATTTTGACTTCCATATTCAATGTCTTGAATCTGCAAATTGTGCTGACTTCAGCAGCTAAAAGTCAATCCATTAGAGCAGAAGCAAAGACAAGTTTGGCTGAAACCTTCATCCGGTTTCCATTTTGACCTGTATTGATTGTTATAATTTTCTTTTTTGTGGCTTTGCCAGTATGTGCTTTATCAGAATGAGAACTGGCTCTTTTAATACCTTCAGCCGGCTCACACTCATAGCGTCTGACCTCTGAGAGTAGGCATTCGCTGATCATTCGTGGTAATTTTCACCCACAGGTTCTGGAAGTCTGGTTAGAAATTTTTTTTACATCTTCAAGCAAGATTCTCAAAGACCAGGTTCCTGGCTTTTTCAAGGGGCAGTAAGTCTGTCTAGACATACCTTTCCAGGAAACTAGGGTAACATGTGATTTGAAAAGGGAAAAGTGACAGCATCTTCCTCTGGGATTTTATTTGTCAGAATGCTTCCAATCAGGGCGAATTCTTTCTGAGATAGAGGATTTCTAGGCTCCTTGGATAGGTGTCTGAAGGACCAGGTCCATGGTCACAGTGAATCTGTGACGGGCAGACTTCCACTTTGCTGCCATGTGATATTATTGCTGAAAGTTGCTTTCCCCTCTTCTCTTTGCCTCTCCTGGATTTTGTCTGCTTCTCCTGATGGCTTAACGAGCATTTGCTTTCCAAACATTTCATTCTGGTGTATTTGATGTACCTTGAGAAAGGCAGTCCCGGGGATTCCACTTGCCTGGCATGGGCCATGCCAACAAAGTGTAGTGGAAGCTGCAGCGGTGATTCACAGACAATGTCAGATCCTACGGGGCTTTTGTAAGAAATTCCAGCTATTCCTCTGTTAATCCTGAGCTCCTTGTGTGTATGTTACAAGCCTCAGAAGCCAAACAGAGCTGCTTTTGTCCTCAGAGTCAGGTAGAACACTGTTTATGGTCTCCTGTACTGCAATATATGATTTGAAGGAGATGCTTTTAAAGTGTCTATATATCCTACCTTGGTGGCTAAAATTCTTTAAGTGAGATAATCTTTTTGAAATTTTAACAGATACATTTTTCATTCCTGTAACCCTCCCTAGCTGGTTCTACTTATCTTATGGCTCTGCTCCCAACGGTGTTCCTTGTCTCAGGGGAGCTGATCGCATTTCGGAATGGACTTATAGCAGACACAAAGTCTAAAAGTAAAGCTCCTTTGGCTTGCCAGGGCTATGTGCTTGAGACACGTACTGCTGTTTTTGTTTGGAATTCTGAAAAGACTTGGACGGGAAAACCAAGAGCCATGATCTATAGGATGACCATTGAGTTTCTAAAATAAACCCTAGAATGGGGAAGATGAGGCTGAGGGTGTCTCCCAAGGAGACAGAACCCTGCCTGGTCTGGCTGTGAAGGAGTGAAGGGACATGCCATGCTATTTGCCTCATGCTGGCTGTCAAACCCCAGGGGCAGGGCAATAGAAACCTCCAGAATGATTTTTGGAAATCAAGTTGAAGCATGTCCTGTGCCTCCCAGGGGTGTAGCTCAGGAGCCCTGGACAACTTTTAGAGAAGTTCCACATCCAGCACAGTATCAGAACTACAGGAGCCTGCACTGGCAATGTTGGAGGGAGGATCAAATTGTTTGAGCCCTAGGGTTCCTCCCAAGACCCATACATTCTGGCATGGAATGGGCTAAGCACCTGTGAATTCCCACATCCCTAAGGGGTGAGGGGCATTGGAATGCTGAGAGGACCAGGAGGCTAGAAAAAATGTGGCATTAGGACAGAGACTGGCATCTGTTGATGGTGTTGTCTGCGGTCCCTGTTTTGATGATACAGATCGCTAAGGTAACCTGAGCGTGCCTCTTCTTTGTGGCCTCAAAGGATCTGACACCCATCAGGCAAGTCAAAGGATGAAGAAAGAGGAAGATGAAAGTGTTTTTAAAAAAAAAAAAAAAAAAAAAGTCCTTTTTCCCCCCTCTGAGGGTTTTACCAGGATCCCTCTGATCTCAGGACGTCTTTGGACAAATGAGGATCTTTGATCACTAGTAAATTAGGACACGTAGGTGAAACTCTGTGATCTGCTTCTTGCCAAGGAATCAGTGCAGAGTTCTATCCTTTTACTCAACCAAGAATGTAGTAGGGGAAAGCAGTGACGTGCGCAGGAAATGCGTACGACAACGATCTTCTCAGCCAAAGGTAACTGGTGTACTGGCAAATGATAACAGGGCTCCTATCGGGATCTCTTTAGGCCTCCCAAACAGAGAACTGGTCAAAATACAGAAGCCAGACTGCTTGTTGCTGAGTCCACACAGGAGGCCTTCATTAGGAAGCCTAGACCCAGGCTGCAGAGTAATAATTAGCAGGGACTGGTGGGGTGAGCAAAGAAAGGAATAAATTCCTTTTAGCCACAAAGAACCTGTGACTTTAGGTGGAGCCTCTGAACTGAAGGCCAATTATTCCATATTAAATTATAAGTGTATAATTTTCCAGTTTAAAATGGCACTTTGCTAACAGCCTCTAATAGAGCACCTCTCAACTGTCCACTAAAACATAAACAATGGCAGTGAAAAAAGATGGAAACTCATAGTGCCAACCTGAAGGGCTAATCAGTGAGGGATTTCTATCTCTCTCTCTCTCTCTCTCTCTCACACACACACACACACACACACACACACACACACACACACACAGTTTTACCTCATGGAAAACCTGAGCTTCTCCTCTGAAGACAAAGATTATGGGAGAAAACCTAGGGAGATTTCCTTTCTTGCCTGTCTGCCCCCTGAATCAGAGATCCAGGATTTAGACTGCTCAGAAAATAGGGATGCTGTCACTCCACTGGATGAGTTCTGCTCTTTGAATTTGCCTGGGACTGTCTCCTCTCCCCCCTTATTCTTCTAAATGTATTTAGAGACACACTGGGACAACAACTAGGCAGGAAGTGGCAGGGGCACCGGCGCTGGTGTCTTGCTCCTGAGAGGAACAGACACGCATGCTGGGCGCCATAGCTTTGCATGCACCGCACTGTCACGGCAGTGGCGGTATGAGGAGATGCCAGTTCACTGGAGCTGAGGCACTCCAGTAGGAAGCCTGCTGATTTGGGATTGGACTTAGCCCTGTGCACACCAACCTGCTCTTAAGCTTAAGCTCTGAAGAGTGGGCCAAGAACTTCTGTTGAGGAAAACTGAGTGTGTATAGATCTTGCCCCACTTAAGACTGAAGAGGGAGAAATAATCACACATCACATGGGGTCTTGGGGAAAAAAATACTTCTATTTTATTTTTATTTTTTTACGTTGTATGGTCAATTTATATGTAATGTCTAAAGTAGGCAAATCCACAGATAGAAAGTAGAATAGTGGACATCAGGGTCTGGGGAGAAGGGAAAATAGTGAGTGACTGCTAATGGGCATCGGATATTTTTGGGGGGATGAAGAAATTTTCTGGACTTAGAAGAAAGATGGTTGCTCAACTTTGTGAATGTACTAAAAACCACCAAACTGACCACTTTAAAAGGGTGAATTTTGTGGTATGTGAATTGCATCTCAGTAAAAATAAAAGAAACGATATGTTTGCATATTTGAGATATAGACTCAAATTCATAACTGCTATATATATAAAGCACTTTTGAGTTTATAAAGTTTTTGTTTTTTATTGAAGTATAGTTGATTTACAATGTGTTCTAGGTTTACAGCAAAGTGATTCACTTACACATATATACATTTTCAAATTCTTTTCCCTTATAGGTTATTACAAAATATTGAGGCTTGTTCCCTGTGCTATATAGTAGGTCCTTGTTGGTTATCTATTTTATATATTAGTAGTATGTATATGTTAATCCCAGACTCCTGATTTATCTCGCCACTTCCCATTTGGTAACCATAAATTTGTTTTCTATGTCTGTGGGTCTATTTCTGTTTTGTAAATAAGTTCATTGCATCATTTTTTTTTTTAGATTCTACATATAAGCAATATCATATGATATTTTTCTTTCTCTGTCTGGCTTACTTAGTATGATAGTCTCTAGATCTATCCATGTTGCTGCAAATGGCATTATAGCATTCTTTTTTACAGCTGAGTAATATTCCATTGTATAAATATACCACATCTTCTTTATCCATTCATCTATTGATGGACATTTAGGTTGCTGCCATATCTTTGTTATTGTAAATAGTGCTGCTATGAACATTGGGGTGCGTGTATCTTTTCAAATTATGGTTTTCTCAGGGTATATGCCCAGTAATGGGATTGCTGGGTCATATGGTAGTTCTATTTTTAGTTTTTTAAGGAACCTCCACACTGTTCTCCGTAGTGGCTGTACCAAATTACATTCCCACAAATAGCGTAGGAGAGTTCCCTTTTCTCCACACCCTCTCCAGCATTTATTATGTGTAGACTTTTTGATGATGGCCATTCTGACCAGTGTGAGGTGATACCTCATTGTAGTTTTTTTTTTTTAACATCTTTATTGGCGTATGATTGCTTTACAATGTTGTGTTACTTCCTGCTGTATAACAAAGTGAATCAGCTCTATGTATATATATATATACCCATATTCCCTCCCTCTTGTGTCCCCCCCCTCCCACCCTCCCTATCCCACCCCTCTAGGTGGTCACAAAGCACCGAGCTGATCTCCCTGTGCTATGTGGCTGCTTCCCACTAGCTATCTATTTTACGTTTGGTAGTGTATATAAGTCCATGCCACTCTCTCACTTTGTCACAGCTTCTCCTCCACACCCCACCCTGTCTCCATTCTCAAGTCCATTCTCTACGTCTGCATCTTTATTCCTGTCCTGCCTCTAGTTTCACCAGAACCTTTTTTTTTTTTTTAGATTCCATATATATATGTTAGCATACAGTATTTGTTTTCCTCTTTCTGACTTACTTCACTCTGTATGACAGACTCTAGATCCATCCACCTCACTACAAATAAATCAATTTTGTTTCTTTTTATGGCTGAGTAGTATCCCATTGTATATATGTGCCACATCTTCTTTATCCATTCATCTGTCGATGGACACTTAGGTTGCTTCCATGTCCTGGCTATTGTAAATAGAGCTGCAGTGAACATTGTGGTACATGTCTCTTTTTGGATTATGGTTTTCTCAGGGTATATGCCCAGTAGTGAGATTCCTAGGTCATGTGGTAGTTCTATTTTTAGTTAAGGAACCTCCATACTGTTCTCCATAGTGGCTGTATCAATTTACATTCCCACCAACAGTGCAAGGGTTCCCTTTTCTCCACACCCTCTCCAGCATTTATTGTTTGTAGATTTTTTGATGATGGCCATTCTGACCGGTGTGTGGTGACACCTCATTGTAGTTTTGATTTGCATTTCTCTAATAATGAGCAGTTGAGCATCTTTTTATGTGCCTGTTGGCCATCTGTATATCTTCTTAGATCTTCTGCCCATTTTTTAATTTTTATTTTATATTGGAGTATAGTTGATTTACAATATTGTGTTAGTTTCAGGTATACAGCAAAGTGATGCAGTTATACATATCTTCTGCCCATTTTTAAAATTTTTTATATTTTATTAACATCTTTATTGGAGTATAATTGCTTTACAATGGTGTGTTACTTTCTGCTTTATAACAAAGTGAATCAGCTATACATATACGTATATCCCCATATCTCCTTCCTCTTGCATCTCCCTCCCACCCTCCCTATCCCACCCCTCTAGGTGTAGTATTACTCTGCCAATTTTTTTTTTTAAATTTAGTTATTTTTGGCCATGTTTGGTCTTTGTTGCTGGGTGCGGGCTTTCTCTAGTTGCGGTGAGCGGGGGCTACTCTTTGTTGCAGTGCACAGGCTTCTCATTACAGTGGCTTCTCTTGTTGTGGATCACGGGCTCTAGGTGCATGGGTTTCAGTAGTTGTGGCACGTGGGCTCAGTAGTTGTGGCTCGCAGGCTCTAGAGTGCAGGCTCAGTAGTTGTGGCGCACAGGCTTAGTTGCTCTGCTGCATGTGGGATCTTCCCGGACCAGGGCTCAAACCCATGTCCCCTGCATTGGCAGGTGGATTCTTAACCACTGTGCCACAAGGGAAACCCTCTGCCCATTTTTTTGATTGGGTTGTTTGTTTGTTTTGATATTGAGCTGTATGAGCTCTTTGTATATTTTGGAGATTAATCTCTTGTTGGTCATATCATTTGCAAATATTTTCTCCCATTCTCTAGGTTGTTTTCGTTTTGTTTATGATTTCCTTTGCTGTGCAAAAGCTTTTAAGTTTAATTAGGTCCCATTTGTTTATTTTTGTTTTTATTTCCATTACTCTAGGACACAGATCCAAAAAGATATTGTTGTAATTTATGTCAAAGAGTGTTCTTCCTATGTTTTACTCTAAGAGTTTTATACTGCCCAGTCTTACATTTAGGTCTTTAATCCACTTTGAGTTTATTTTTGTGTATGGTGTTAGGGAGTGTTCTAATTTCATTCTTTTACACATAGCTGTCCAGTTTTCCCAGCACCACTTATTGAAGAGACTGTCTTTTCTCCATTGTATAACCTTGCCTCCTTTGTTGTAGATTAATTGACCATAGGTGTGTAGGAAAAAATACTCCTATTTTAAACTAGTATTGTACCGTTATGCTTCTTTTTTGTACCTCTTATCCCAGTAGGAAATTTATATGTGTGATTATTCAGTAATGTCCATCTCTCCCATTAGGATTGTAGAATATGCAAGCTCCAAAGAGCAGGGAACACATCTATTTTTGTTCAACGCTGTATCCAAGCACCTAGTATCAAACCTGGTCCATAGCAAACAAATATTTGTGGAATCACGAATCAATTGCTGAAGAAACTTCAGAGAAGATTGACAGAAGAAGAGGGTAAAAGAGCATAGGAACTTGTCCAAATTTTCTAACTCATGTTGGTGTCTCACATCCCTGATTCTGTTGAACATGGGTTTGACATGAAACCACTTGGCATGTGTGATGTAGAGACCATTTTTCTTTTTAATAAGTGTCACAAAATCCTGCAGAGTGCTAGGCGCCTTAGCAAACAGGATAATTGAAAACTGGGGCTTTATAAGTGTCTCAGGAGTCAGAAAACTTGTAAATCATAATTTGGAAATCAAAGCACTCTCCATTTTCAATGCAGCAAGAATGAGAAAAGAACCTTAATTTGGAGTCTGATGATCTATGCTATACATACAGGAAAGACTTCTTACTGTAGACATTTGCAAAGGACAAGAAATTGGAAATCATGATGCACCTGGGTACAGTTTTACATAGACATGCACATCTTTGGGACAAATTGCCCCGTTTTTGATTACGAGAAGTTGCAATGGTTGTCAGTTTAAATATTAACACATGGGTACATGAAAGCATGGCTCCTACATATTTTTCATGTGGAGAAACTAACACATAGAATTAAAAAAAAAAAGGATAGTGGAAAAGACATAAAAACAAGTTATCTGGGTTAGGTTGGTAATAGTACTCTCTGAAAAGGGGAGGGGAATCTTACTCCTTCCTCAGCATATGTTCTCAACCTCTTATCAAACATTTCTGAAAAAGGACTGCTCTCCTGTCTATGTTAGCAAAACAGTGCAGTGAAAGAGAATTCAAGAACTGTGTTGTGTGAGATTAAGGATGGTTGAACGTTTTCTCATTTTCAGAAGTTAATCAGCTTTGTGAATCTTTTGTGGTAGTTCTTCTACAACGATGTTCAAAAAACATGGAAACACACTCTCAACTCAATTCCTGGCCTTTATTTTAGTGGGAAAATTGATGAAGATCTTATCCCACACAAACAAGTACAAGCAAGTGGCATGTGGTCACCATTTTGACAGCAGAAGGGGAGACATCTAAGGAATTCTTATGTTCACTTTCCTCAAAGTACATTCTGATTCAATCACCAGGTCTTAACTCTAGATCACACCTTTGATCCAAGCACCATTGCAAATGGAATAGAAGATACAAAGAAATGAATACAGTTCCTTTTTGCTTTTCTTTTTGCCACATCAAGTTCCCTAGTGGGAAATCTCAGTGGAGAAAGTAATTGTGCTGTTGCAAATGTGCTCTCAATTCAGCTGTGAAGAGCCTTCCTTCAGGAAACAACCATTTCTTTAGAAAAAGAAGACATGGTGAAATGTTTCCTCCATAACATGTTTTATTCAAACTAGAAGTTTCCTAGTGAAGACGTTTTATCTGCAGTTACCATGTTCATCCCATTTCCTAGCAAAGTGTATGAGCTGATGAGATGTCTAAATAAGATCGCCATGGATACTAGGTAATGATGATAATAATGTAGCCAATACACTGTGTTTAGTATGTATTAGGTATTATTCTAAATGCTTTGAAATATTAGTTCATTTACTTCTCACCACAACTCTTTGAGGTAGACACCGTTATCTCCATTTCACAGATGAGGAAATTGAGGCACAGAGAGGTCAATTAACTTGACCTAGTTCACACAGCTAGTAAGTAGAAGAGCTGGGATTAGACACTAAATAGTTATGGCTCTAAATCCAAACTCTTATTCACAACCCTCTAAGCTTGTATTTTCATGTACTTAAGAAAATATATGGGTAGGTGTCAGGCCATGAAAAAAAGCACTTTAGTTCTCACCCACGCACTGAGAAGAGGCAAGGATTTCGAACATGCTCCCGATGAAATGTTTGCCTTGTCACAACAGAACAAGAATTCCTCAATATTTTAGCCAATAATTTTCCAACAAGAAGATGATAGAATACCTAAGATATGTCATCATTGAATGAGGCACTTTTCTCATCAATTTAGCAATGAATCTGACTTTGTTTCTAGTATAATACAAACACCATCAGTGCAAATTGATCTACAAACATCAAATATTGTGCTTCAAAAGGAAGTTTCTGACAGAACTAAATACATCAGTTCCTTGGATAGTTAATTTCAAGGGTTCACAGAACAAGATTCTTAGGTCTGTCTGTCCTGTGTATGTCACAGAAACACCAAAGGCTGACAGCAGTCTATTTTGTCTGGATGTCATGGTTTTAATCTGAAGAACAGATTTTATTAAAATCAATCTGAACCTCAGTTACTTTATCTGTAAAAGAGGTTTTAAATAGACCTAAATTACTGGGTTATGAACGCAAATCGTAGAAAATAGTTGTAAAAAACATTTTGTAAATTGTGAGATCTATGTAGATATTAGGGACTCATTTTTATAACTGAGGGATGTGGATATCCTCAGTAATTCAAATAAGTTGATTATAAAATTATTTTGAAAACAGAGGAAAGGGATAAGAACCCTATAATTCTAACAACCTCAAACATATTCAACTCTGTGTGTTATTCATCTTTTGTATTAATAAAGCACCTTTTTTACAATACAATGGTGTTTAAAGAACACTGTGTCATTACTATAACTACGCATCGTGGTAAGGGAAGAGGAAGAGGTTTTTTTTGCGGTACGCGGGCCTCTCACTGTTGTGGCCTCTCCCGTTGTGGAGCACAGGCTCCGGACGCGCAGGCTCAGCGGCCATGGCTCACGGGCCCAGCCGCTCCACGGCATGTGGGATCTTCCCGGACCGGGGCATGAACCCGCGTCCCCTGCATCGGCAGGCGGACTCTCAACCACTGCGCCACCAGGGAAGCCCTGAAGTACTTTTTTAAACCTTCACAGCAGTGGATTTTGACGGAGGGTGATCCTGTCCCCAGGGGACATTTTGCAATGTTTGGAGACATTTTTGGTTGTTACTAATGGAGGAGGGGGTGTTACTGGCATCTGGTACGTAAAGGCCAGGAATGCTACTATGCATCCTACACCCTACAATGTAGGATGTCCCCTCCTCCATACAGAAAAGAATTAACTGGCCCAAGATGTCAGTAGTGCTGAGGTAGAGAAACTCTGCTTTACAGCAAATAAGTTCACTGAAATGCCGTGAATTTGCACTGGTTAATGTGAAAAGTGCTAGAGAAAGCAGCAATCTTTAGTCCTTTTAGTTAGTCCTTAAGCATCAATCTTTACTTGTCCTTATAGTTAGTCCTAAGCAGCTCAGTTAGACCTTTTATTTGAGTCCAGCCTCTAAACACTGGTGCTGGGAAGGGCCCTCAGAAAAGGGTCACTTGAGTTTCATGACTAAATAACTTTCCTCTTGACAATTAGAGTAACTTACAGAGTTCTGGGCCAGGAGTCTTGTTTGGGTCTGTAATGCTCTGGTTCAGTGAGGATGACATTCAAAGAGGAGCAGACTTGTTCTCTGCACTGAGCAGAGCAACCAAGAGCAGCCTCATCACAGCTTCTTGAGACCTGAGCAGAGCTTGACCCCTGGTTGTGCCTTTGAAGTCAGCCAAGGCTCCCAGCCTCAGCATGCCTCCCCTCCCTGCGTCCAGAGCCACTCCTGGTCCCTAGTGGGAAGCACCAAACATCTTCGTCTCAAAGTCTGGTGGCTTGGCTGCTCATGGGGTCCAGAAACTGAGGTTCCCTTTATCCCCTAAGATCCATCCTGGCTTTCTCCTCCTCATCTATCTACCTAGGCTTCAAATCTTGTTCTTGTTGCTGAGTTCTAGAAATATCTCCATCAACTTATAGGCCCATGCCCTGCCTTGCTTTTGACATTTCTCCTTTAATGTCCAGCCTCTGGACTCGGAACTAAAGTCGGGTGCCTGGGCACTGCAACTGATTTTAGACTAGGCAGCCAAGGTCAACTTCCACAGTCAGCACATGGAGCTGGCCTAGTTCCCTGGGCGCCCAGTTTCCTGGGATGGTCACTGTCCTGCTATGAAGTCACTGCCAACTCTAGACAATTCTCATTGTAGGGCAGCCTTTCCCTTCCCATTTAAAATTGCATATCTGCCTCCACAACCCCCCTATTTCCTTTTTCTACATTATTTTCCCCCATAACACTTACCTTCTCACAAACACTATGATTTACATATGATTTATGATTTTTAGTTTAATGCCTGGCTTCCCCCACTAGAATATAAATTCAATAAGAGCAAATAAATCTCTGTTTGGTTCAGTAATATGTCCTCAACACCTTAATCAGTGTTTTGCATATGGTACATGCCCAAAAAATTACTTGTTGAAGGTTGAAAATACGATCAGTCCCCCCCCCCCATTTATAATTATAAATGCTGAATGCAAGTAGAAATGGACTGACTGAATCAAATGGAGTCTCCTTTCAGATAAAGTACATCTAAATGACTTTCAAAATTGAGAAGGATTTTCTAGTTCTTGAAAAGGCTGAGCTTGTCTCAGGGTATGAATTCTTACAACCATAAAACACTGTGACCTTTGAGGCTGCGTTTAAAATATTCGTGCTTCATTTAGATCACAATTTATGGCAATTAGCGTTACATGAATTAACGTTTACCATGGTACTTTCTATTCTGTCCAGTGCTACCTAATCCTTAGACCTGACCTAAATGGCCTAAGACTTGCTTGGTATTTAATTAAATTTTTATTGGAAGTAATAATGGAGCAACTGTGTGATCCCAAATGAAAAGCCCATAATAAGCAGTTTCTGGATGACAGGCTATTTTAGGTGCCAAAAGACAATCTAATCTTGGTATATCTGGATCAGTTTTTTCTTTAACTCAAAAGAAAGTTATTCAAGACGGCAAACAAACCAAAAACCCTCATGGAATTCTAATGCTTTTTATTCATGCTTTCAGTATTAAATTAAAAAGTTAATATTTACAAGAATATGATTACTCAAGTATATTTGTGAATGAAAAGAATTTAAATATGACTTCGTTATTTTGTCTTTGTTGCTGAAAAGAGAATGTACAGGTTTATCTCTTTTGAGAACTTAAATCTGTGTACGGTTGTTGTTCAATTTAATGCATACCAAAGGAACTGATGTAGGAAGGGAAGGAATGGAGAGGGAAAAATGAGGAAAGGGAGAAGCCTTACATATGTGTCACTAACTTGACCACATTTGTTTTGATAAAACGTTGGTAAAATTTGTTACTTCAGGCAATTTCTTTCCTCCCTTCCCACATCATGTAACGCAGTGTGAGAAATTATACAACAGTTTAGAAATGGTTACAGAAGTTAACTATGAGGGTTTATAGCTAAAGCCTGGGAGACCAGGCATCCTCTTTTTGTTTGTTTGTTTATTTGTGGAAGTATAGTTGATTTATAATATTGTGTTAGTTTCAGGTATACAGCAAAGTGATTCAGTTTTTTATATATATATATATATATTTTTCAGATTCTTTTCCATTATAGGTTATTGTAATAACAAGTTGTTGAATACAGTTCCCTGTGCTATACAGTAAATCCTTGTTGCTTATTTTATATGTAGTGGTGTGTATCTGTTAATCCCAAACTCCTAATTTATCCCCCTTGCCCTTTCCCCTTTGGTAGCCATAAGTTTGTTTTCTATGTCTGTGAGTCTATTTCATCCTCCTTATAATGATGAGAACCTTGGGGAAAAAATTTATTGTTGGATTTGTGAATCAGAGGAATTCAATCCTCTCTGTCAAGGTCAACACAATTAGCATTTGTCTACAGGAAGAGATGGTTTAATTTGCTTGTTTTCCCTTTGACTTGGCTATTGCCATTTTCTCAGTTAAAATTTACTTTGACTCTGTGGGGTGGGGTGAGGGGCTATCTGTTCAAGTCCCTGCCACACAGCCTAGAGAAGACAGGGAATTCGAGAGCCAAGGTGCCACTTTCAGCTCTGCTTTCGACGCCAAACACTGTGTTAAAGGACTTGGCCATCCTTTGGGATAGCCTCTATTTTTGCCACTCCTCCCAAAATGTCTAGCTCTTTTACTGATTTTAAAATTATACATATTTATGATTTAAAAAATTGGAAATTATAGAATAAAAAGCAAAAAATAAAATTATTCACCCATTAACGTACAATTCAGGAATAACAACAGTTAACTTCTACATTTCTTCAGTCTCTTTTCTATGGGATACATGTACACACACACACAGATACATACACACACAAATACATGTTCAGATACATATACACACATATGTATCATGTTGCATTCTTTTTATTTAGAAATAATCATAGGTTCCTAGTGTCTTGACTTTTTCCACAGTGTTATAACATGAATATTTCCCCTTTCATTAAAAATTCTTAATACCATTTTCTGAGATTGTACCTTATGGTTAGCATTATTTGTAAAAATTATATTATTGATATTTCTAATTTATGTTATGACAAAATAATTTTAGTCCATAAAAATTAATTTACATTTCCGATCATTTCCTTAGGAAAGATTATTTGAAGTAGGATTTTGGGTTAAAAAGGAGGCTTATTATAAGGCTACTGAAATATATTGTCAAATTGCTGTGCAGAAAGGGTATATCAACTTAGTCTCACTAGACTTGTACTAGAATCCCAAGTTTTTTCTCATCCTTGTCAGCATAAAGCATTATTTTTTAAAAAAATATTTTGCTAGTCCACTGACTATTTTTGTAATGCGAAGCTGATTGTATTTGTTGGGTAACACTGTTGATAATGGGTTCTAGAATAATTACATAAACTGCAAGAGCAAAGTCATGCCATTTCAGCTTAATTAGAATAGTTAGCTGAAACAGTTGTTATTTTCTAATGCCAACTGCATGGTGTGTATTTTGGTGGCTACTGGGCTAGAATAAAAAGACTGTTAAGACCTTTACAATAACGTTTCTAATGCATTTTATTACCTTATTTTACTTTAATTTTTTCAAAGGAAACATCTCCATATAAAGGATCTTTACTTCAAGTAATATGTTTTTTTCTCTTATGGAAAAATTTAATCCACACATACTAAGTTACCCATCTCAAGATAGACCCCTCCCCCCATCTTCAACTCTCCTATATGAAAAGTCAGAATAGACTTTTGACTTTCTCTTAGAAATTGCCTTATTTATGTACCCTAATCTTTTAGAACTAAGCTGAAGAGAGATAATAAAGTTAATTAAACAGGAGGCAAATGAATATTTAAGAATCAGCATTTCTGGAAGCAATTTTAGGCAAATCTATGATTTAACAGAGTTTAGTTTTTGCTCTTTACTCCTCCAAAAAAATTATGGAAAACCTACTATGTGCCAGGCATTTTGCAATATGCTGTTGATACAAAGTGAAAAAGATATAGTCCCTGCTCTCCAAGGGATCATAAATTACAGTAGTCCCCCCTTATCCACGGGGGTATGGTCCAAGACCCGCCCCCAGTAGATGCCTGAAACGGTGGATCATACTAAATCCTACATATACTATGTTTTTCTAATACATATATACCTATAATAAGGTTTAATTTAGAAATTAAGTACAGTAAGATATTAACAACAATAACTAATAACAAAATAGAACAATTATAACAATGTACTGTAATTAAAGGTGAATGTAATCTCTCTCTCTCGAAATATCTTATTGCACAAATTTAATGCCTTTTCTATCTTAACTAAGCACTTACCATGGCTGTGGCTGTAATTTTTGCAGTTTGAGGTGTGACAGCAGAACTAGCATGTATTACTTTTTTCTTCTTTACAATTTCACAAACAGAAGATTTGTTCTTACTGTTCAACCTCAGCATGTGATTTTTTTCTTTCCTTACTGAGAACTTTTACCTTTTCACTTAAAGAAAGTGCTTTACGGCTTCTCTCTGGCATATCCAAATTGCCAGCATCACTACTCTTGTGCTTTGGGGCCATTATTATGTAAACTAAGGATTACTTGAACATAGCTCTGCCATATCATGACAGTTGACTTGATAACCAGACGGCCTCTAAGTGACCGATGGGTGAGATAATTTGGACAAAGGGATAATTCACGACAGAGCAGGATGGCACAAGATTTCATCATACTCAGAATGGAGCATGATTTAAAACTTATGAATTGTTTATTTCTGTAATTTTTCATTTAATATTTTTGGCTGACTGTGAGTAACTGAAACCACGGAAAGCAAAATCATGGAATGAAAACTTAAAAGTTAATAATTACCATCATCTATTGAAAACTGGGTGTCAGGCACTTTATCATAGTATTTTTCATGCTTAGAAGATCCCTAATACAGGCATTATTAGCCTTACCCACACACTCACAGTCCTTGGGAACAGTTACTTTATCCCATTTTATATCATATTCTTCATCTGCACAGTTAGAACTATAACCTACCTTATAGGGTGTTGGGTGGATCAAACGAAATTATAAAGTGTCTAGTCCAGTGTTCTGTATAATAAATATTCTCGCCTCTCCTCTTGTCTTCCTTGAAGCCACTCTGGTAGCAGGTGACCAAACTCTGGATGTCTTTGAAAGGCACCATCGTTTGGAATGAGTAGACTAGACAGACGTGACATCATATGGATGAGGGTATACCCAATGAGCCGACTGCAGACGCCCACAGGTCATTCTGCAAATACCATCAGTAAATGCCGAAGACTATTTTAATGTTAAGGGTTACTTCTTTTAACTTAGGTTTTCCTAGTCTTCCCACTCTACTACTTCCCTAACTCCCATGCCAATGTTAGAAGTTACTGCATATTTTTTAAAATTTTTATTGAAGTATAGTTGATTTACAATGTTGTGTTTAATTTCTGCTGTACAGCAAAGTGATCCAGTTATACATATATATTCTTTTCATATTCTTTTCCATTATGGTTTATCACAGGATATTGAATACAGTTCCCTGCGCTACACAGTAGGACCTTGTTGTTTATCCATCCTATATATACTAGTTTGCATCTGCTAACCCCAAACTCCCAGTCCTTCCCTCCGCCCCCCACCCCACAACCATGAGTCTGTTCTCTATGTCTGTAAGTCTGTTTTTGTTTCATAGATATGTTCATTTGTGTCATATTTTAGATTTCATTTATATGTGATATCATATGGTATTTGTCTTTCTCTTTCTGGCTTAGTAGGATAATCTCTAGGTCCATCCATGTTGCTGCAAATGGCATTATTTCATTCTTTTTAATGG
The DNA here is from genome assembly GCF_963455315.2 of Globicephala melas. Classification (NCBI taxonomy): domain Eukaryota; kingdom Metazoa; phylum Chordata; class Mammalia; order Artiodactyla; family Delphinidae; genus Globicephala; species Globicephala melas. The sequence continues at coordinate 31,146,915 of NC_083319.1, forward strand.
CTGAGTAATATTCCATTGTGTATATGTACCACATCTTTATCCGTTCATCTGTTAATGAACATATAGGTTGTTTTCATGTCTTGGCTATTGTAAATAGTGCTGCTGTGAACATAGGGGTGTGTGAAGTTACTGCATATTTGATTTTGATATGATCATTTGCTCATGACTTGAGGAAATTCGACCCTTTTCTATAACAGGAAGTAAAGGATTAAGGATAAGCAAAGGAGCTGTGTTCTGGCCCTCACTTTCTCAGTTGTCAGTTCCATATGTTCTAAATGGTATCATGGCTTGTTTTAGCACGATGTTGATACTTTCAGAGTTTTATCCTGGCTCCCATGAACACCTGACCAGTAGGTATTTGCAGGATCTCATTAGAACACTAATAGTTACTGAGTACTCACCGTGTAGGAACTCTGAGAGATCTATATTCCTACCTTTACTCACATACACATTCATTCCCATATTTATAATCATTATCCATATACCCTCAGGATTTTTATAAAAGTCCTAGAAGGAGGGTTATAGAAAACGTCTTAATTATTCCTCATCGTGAACACTAATAAAACTATTTGTTTTCCAACTTTGGAAAGGCATTCTTTTTAAGACCTGATGGATTAGATTTTCCATACTTTATTTAAAGTTCCCTGCATAACAAAGTTACTGGGTAGGAAAGTTTTGTCAGGAAAGTTGATTATTTCTAGTTCATTTTACTGGTGTCCCCTGATGCTGTACCCCCTTGCCTGACTCAGCTTAAGGGTATATGGCAATATCCAGTCAATATTAAAATATATGTCCCAAGGGAATCTCAGATAAGTATTGTGTAGGAAGAAAAAATCAAAGTTGAAATCATTTGTAAAACAATTTAATAAGTATTGCTTCACTTTAAGGATCAAAAATTTGGCTTGGCACCAGGATCAGGCTCAATTTCTGTACTTCCTGGAAAATCCCCAAAACAACTCTTGCTTTTAAAGTTGATGCTTCCATAGCTTAGGTTATTTTATCAAGTGTGTTCATCTTCAGTAAGTTTAGTAAGTTTTACCTATAAGCGAGGGCTTAGTCCAACATGCCCTTGTACTCACCTATGAATCTTACGATCCTTCGGAGTAAGGGATTCAGGTAACAGCATTCTCCGGTCAGAATTGTTTTCTCCTGGGCGATCAGAGATTCTCTGGTTGACTTTATGAAATACATGGATAGCTCACCAATAAAAATCTGGAAAAGGAATGTTGAAGAATTGTCAAGTTGGATAGCTGTCTGATAAAAGAGACCCACTAGCTTAAGAAAAATCTCAAAACTTCTGAGGCTTCACAATTATATTAGAAGATATCATGTTGGAGGGATGGAGAGTTAAATAGTAATTTGCAGTTAACTCTTCAAAAGAATTAGAGAAAGCAATAATTGATAATTTCAGATAGATTTCAGGCTATAATATTAAATTCTAAAGTCATATGAAACCTAAGTTGAAATAATAAATTGAATAATAGAATCTATGATAGGGCTCACTCAGGCTGGATTTGAATTTTTTTTTTTTTTTTTTTTTTTTTTGCGGTACGTGGGCCTCTCACTGTTGTGGCCTCTCTCTTTGAGGAGCACAGGCTCCAGACGCGCAAGCTCAGCGGCCATGGCTCACGGGCCCAGCCGCTCCGCGGCATGTGGGATCTTCCCGGACTGGGGCATGAACCCGTGTCCCCTGCATCGGCAGGCGGACTCTCAACCACTGCGCCACCAGGGAAGCCCTTGAGTATTTTTAACTGAATGTGTGCATTGCAATGATGCGGAATGACTGGGACAGCCCAGTAGGGCATTATACGCACCCATCACGATATTACTTCATTACGTGGCAATACTACCATCTTTATTTGAACACATTTGCCTGATCAGTATTCTCCTACTCTGAACTGGTTGACTGTCACACCTTTATGATTGGCACCTCTTGTTATCTTGAACTAATACGTGTATATTACCATTTAAATCATAATGCCTTTGTGTACATTGTAAGCTTCCTGATGACAGGGACCATATCTTATATTTCTTCATTATGCTTATAGCACCCAGTGCACTGTATTCCCATTTAAAATAAGGATCTGGCATGAGGGAAGTTGTCACCAACTTTGACACTGCCGCGGCTGAAGACTGAGAACCTTCAGTGAATAAAAAGTTAATAATTACCATCATCTATCGCAAACTGGATGTCAAGCACTTTATCATAATAGTTTTCATGGTCACAAAATCCCTAGTGTTGGTAGTATTACCTTTGCTTTACTGGTGAAGAATGAAAGTTCAGTGTAGTTAAGTAACTTACCCTCCAGAGCATACAACTGGCATGTGGAGGCACTGGGATTGGTATTCAGTACAACTGGGTTCCAAAGTCCACAGTTCCCACCACATCATATGCCACTTTTATTTTCTGAACCCTCATTTCAATATTTCCCCAGAAGAATGTGATCTTATAATTGTTCTTCTTTGCTATGTGTGTGCTTGTGGTTTTAGATAAACTTCATCAATGTTTTAAGAATTCCTATGCCTTATACTCTTCGTATCATTATAGAATATCTGTTTAGATGGATCAAGATGCCGTCATGAATGGCACATGAGAGATGGAAGTTAAGCTATAGAATAGTAAAACTGGAATCGTCTACAGATGTTTTCCCCTTCCTTTTATGAGGGAGGAACCCGAAAGTCTCAGGGACTTGGCCACACACAGCCAGACAGTGTCTGAAGCAGCTCTAGCAGGTGGTCTATAAATAAATACTGTTATCCCATTGTACAGATAAGACACCTGAGGCGTAGAGGGGTTAAATAATTTGTACAAGGTCGTCACGAATCCTAGCTCTGAAGCCAGGAAAACCTGGCTCCAGAGTCCTTTCTCTTAACTGCTACACATTTACTCAGCAGTGATGCAATAAAATATTTGTTGAATTTGTGTTTAACGTTGACAACATAGAAAACAAATGCAATATGCTTTAAACACTAAAAAATGTAGATGATATTAAAGTACAAGATAGAATGGTGTAATGGAAATAGAACTATGGGCAAGTCAGAATGGGATGGAAGTTGGCAGGAAGTGACTGAGTTCAGGGTCAGACAGACAAATGATGGGCCAGCATGGATCACCTTGGCAGGTGCTGTCTATGTATGTCTAAGAATATTTTGTGCCTGACATCCCTTGGAATTAACAATGAGTTGATGCTCTGTCAGGTGAAAATATTTGAATAGTTTCAAGAACTCAGCCCTCCCTCTCTTCTCGTTAGACCTATCTCTGCCAAAACAAGGTGCCAAGGGGCTTTGTTTGTCCCCACTGCAATGACGGCACTGCATTACTGTTCTTTATCTCAGTGAACAGATGGGGATAAATTCATGCATAGTCGGGTACATGAAATAGTATTTCCCTGAGGGAGCTTTCTCTGCTCCCACAGACTAGCTTAGGCATTCATGTTGTACGTGAGTCTCTTACCTTGTGTTTCTCCTTTCCATTTCTATCACAAATTACAATGATAGTACGATTACATGCTATCATTTTTATTCCTTGTTATGGGATGTCCCACATGTCTTATTCCGGTTATGTCCCCAGGGTATAGCCCAGTGTAAGGTACATAGTAGTTATTCAATGTTGAATGAATTAAGCGTATCAGATTAATGCAGGTTTTTTGGAATACAGGTTTAACGAGGTAGACTGTAAAGAAACTTTGCCAGGTCCCCTCGGGAAAAGGGAGATCCTGCCTTGTCATTGTTCCCACAACATATTACACAGATCTCTCTCCTGACATCTACCCAATTAATTGCAATTATTGTCTGTATGTCCCTTTTCATTTGACTATGATGTCCTTATGGGAAAGACTTGCCCTTCCTTGCATGGTAACTAGAACAGGGACTGGTATATAGTAGATTCAATCAATATTTGTTGAATGAATAAAAGACTGAATCTTTAGAGTACCTATGTATGGGTAGAACCCTCTGATCTTAACTTCTCTGAAGATTTCTCTGCAGGAAATTCCCAATATGGACCAGAAAGCATGCAATTTTTGCTGTATTGCTTAGGAATATAGTAAAAAATTAAGGATTAACGAATACAAAGTAAAGTATCTCTTTTAAACTAAATTTACTTTACTGAAGGTTGTCACTACTCACACAAGAGGCAAAAAAGCAAGAAAACGTGAGAGAAAATCTACACAAAACATGTTCTTGTTAGAACCTAGGGGTAAGACAGGAATAAAGACACAGACCTACTAGAGAATGGACTTGAGGATATGGGGGGCGGGAAGGGTAAGCTGTGACAAAGTGAGAGAGTGGCATGGACATATATACACTACCAAACGTAAGGTAGATAGCTAGTGGGAAGCAGCCGCGTAGCACAGGGAGATCAGCTCGGTGCTTTGTGACCGCCTAGAGGGGTGGGATAGGGAGGGTAGGGGGGAGGGAGACGCAAGAGGGAAGAGATATGGGAACATATGTATATATATAACTGATTCACTTTGTTATACAGCAGAAACTAACACACCATTGTAAGGCAATTATACTCCAATAAAGATGTAAAAAAAGAAAATACACATGTGCACACATACACACAGATCTAAACAAAATCACTCCGAGGCACACCAAACAAAACGTGTCATGTGAAAAGGGTACGGGGCTCAAATAAATCCGTAAGTAAAATGTCCTAAGACTCTCATGTCAAAGGTGATAAGCAGTATAAGAATTGATACTATTGGGACTTCCCTGGTGGTCCAGTGGTTAAGACTCCATGCTCCCAATGCAGGGGGCCCGGGTTTGATCCCTGGTCAGGGAGCGAGATCCCACACGCCGCAACTAAAAGAGCCCCGCGGCCAAATAAAAAAAACCAAAAATCAACAAACAAACCAAAAACAAGAATTGATACTATTGGTCAACAATATTCAAATCACAATTGAGGTATGAAATACAAAAGAAAAAAATCAGAGCAAGGATATATGCTAACCTATATATCTAATTACCGACATAATACTTTGAGTATATTAAGTAATAATGTTTACATAAGGAAGGAAGAAAGAAAGGAAGGGGGTCATTTTATAACTTCAAGGTAGGACAGTATTCCTGGTCCATCCAGTTCAGACTGTGATGGACATAAAGGTTGCTGATAAAATAATCCAGCTCTTAGATCTCAGTGAATGGGCTTCATGGATGTTCATTTCACTGCGTTTCTCTGATCACACTCAGGGTGCTATTTCTCCATCCACTGGGTTCCACAGTCTCATACAGGGCCTGATTCTGCTTGGAGAGAGAGGGAGAGAGAGAGGGAAGATTCTGCTTGATAAAGGTAGGGGTCTCTTTTCTTTCCTGCCTGGCCCCAGCCGATGTTGGAAGCCGTCTACCCACTGGCAGATTTATGACTCTGGTTCTGGCAATGGTTGGGTTCCTCCATCTGTATCTTTGCCACACCCACTCTGCCTCTATCCACCACTCTTTTCAGAGAGCAGCTGGGACATGTGGGACTCTCCATGTGTTCGGCCCTGGCTGTCCTGCCTATTACGGCCTTTCAAATTGTTGGCTAACAAGCATCCTATCACTCATAGCAAATGAGCATACCCTCTGGTGAGAAATGATCAAGGCCAAACTCTAGACCTGGCCATGAACAAACAGCAAGTGAATTCCATTGGTGCATCTCTCATCCCCCAGCTATGCTGGCTACAATCACAAGTGACATGACCTAAGACACTTAGATAACAGTAAATATACTTTTAGTGAGGATAACTTGATAAATTTGTCTTTCAAATATGGAAACCCAAATGGCAAATAAGCAAATAACCCTGGAATATAATACATCAGTTTGGTGTGTTATCTTGCAGACTTCACTTCTTTACAATCTTTAAAGGAGATCTGATAAGTCATAAATAAGTGATATAAATGTAAAATATTTAGGGGATAGTGTTCAGATTTCAAAATATAAAATCTGCAGAAAAAGTCACTGGAAGATGTATTATAATTTCATATTGTAAGGGGGACTCACTGCATGTTCTATGTGGCTGTCATCATAAAGGTGTCTAGAATTCCTGGAATATATGTTTTGGGTTCACACATATGCTAGTTGTAGCTCTGGTACTTGGCAACATCAGAGTCATTGCTCTGTTTCTTGAATGTGGGCTGTTGAGTTGAAATCTCAGCTCCCTCCCTTCTTGATGTGACTTTGGGCAGGTAACTGAACCTTTCTGAGCTTCTGCTTTTCTTTTGTTCATGACTTTGAACATGAGGGTAATAACTATATCAGAAAATTATTGAGAGTATTAGGAAATGTATGTCAAAACATCTATAGGTGCTCAAAGAATGTTTGTTGCTGTCACTTACTGGTCGGTCTAGGCAAGAATGTGTATTGAAATTGCTTGAAAAATTGTCCTGGATTAAGAAAACATAGCTCTGCTCTGCCCCTAACCAGATGTTCGATCTTGGACCACTTGCTTGACCTCTCTGGGCCTAGTTTCTCATCTGTCAGTTTCTTATCTGTTGGACTAGGAGAACTTTAAGTTGCTTTTCCAGCTCCAACATCTTTGCCTTTATGATAGGAACTGACGAGAGGGTTGATTAAGGGAACTGAAATCATGTAATTGGGCTTTAATTTCTCTCCTGTTGGTTAAGCTCTCCAGGGTCAGTGTAGTTTCTTGCAATGCTTCTTCCTTCAGCCTTCATTCACTTTTAAAGTCCCATGGGGCTTTGCCCTCACCGAGTAATCTTCCCTAAAAGCAAAGTGGACGCAGCCTGCTCCAGAGTCGTCACATTGCCTGATACCTCTGTTACCTGTGTGCCTAAGGACAGCAGAGGCTAGTAGCTCCTCCCTGGATTTCTGTGTGTCATGCTCTGAGGAAGAGGAGAGCGTTCTTTGCATACTTCTCAATATTAATGTCTAAGTAGCTTCAGAGATTTCAGTCCCAGGGATTTTTAGATGCTTCCAATATCCTCCTTGGGAAGATTCTTTACTCGTGAGCATTTCCAAGAAAGGCAGGCATGGTTTTTGCCGTAGATTTTGTTTAAAAGTGACCCAGGGGATTTTAAATGTCCAGACTATGCTGCCAGTCCTGGCTGCTGACGTCTAAATGCTCTGCTTTCATCTTTCCTGATGAGTGCCGGTGACAACCCAGATGTGCAGAGAGGTTCTGGTCCTCTGACCTGCTGAGCTGTGCTTGGTTCAAGAACTCTTGACTTCTGCTTTATCACAGCTAAGTGTAAATAGAGGAATTCAGCTCTAGACACTTCTGTGCCTTTCAAAGCTGAACGCTTCAATAGAATCAAGGCCACGTGGATGATGGCGTTTTGGAAATCATTCAGCAACTCACATAATAAATGTTTTGTGGATTGCAGCGTCATTACTGGTCTTAATCCAGGGGTGGCATCTACCTATTCAAAACGCTCTTAAGTTGACACTTGCTATATAATGCAACACCAAGGTGGGATGCTACATTTCCAAAGCAGGGTATTCTCTTGAGCCCTTTTTTTTTTTTTTTCCTTTCTGGACGGTGGATGCAAGAGAAATGGGAATTTAAAATGAGTTAGCTAAAATACTGCTCTTAGTAAAAACTAAAATGCATTGTGATCACCAAGTAAACTGACCATCACACAATTTTAGGCAAACAG